>NC_133046.1:307976-610952 GCF_048771995.1 Taeniopygia guttata
ATCACCGATCAAGGGAAGCCCCCGCAGGTTGTTTTAAACCGGGACCAGCGGGAGTTTGGGCTAATGAGGAAAATCTGAGCATTCCTCAAATTTCCCATCCCTGCCCAGTGCGGGGAGGGGGATGGGGATGGGGAGGGGATCTCCCTCTGGAGGGCGGCTGATCCTCGGGGATGGGCAGGAGCGGGAGCTGATCCCTGTCCTGGTCCAGGGGCTGCAAAGCTCTCCTCGAGGTGAAGGCACAAACCCTGCCCTGACCTTTCCCTGGGCTCTGGAACGCAGCTGGAGTGGCTGGGCCGCACCGAGGGGCAGCTCCGTGCCAGCTCCTGGATCCCCCTGGGATTGCCAGCCCTGCTCCAGGCTGGGGCTCAGAGCAGCAGCAGGGCCGGGAGAAGGGCCCCATCCCCAGGCGTTCCGTGATTTCCCCTGGAGATGGCTGCCTCCAGGAAAAGCCAACGAAAAACCCACCCGGAGCTCTCCAAAGGGGCTGCACAGGAGGGGAAAGGGCCTTAAAAGGCATCCAAAAGGGTGGAAAAAAGGGATTTTAAAGAGGGGAGAAGAGGGAGAAGAACCAGGCCTGCTCAGAGCAATCCCAGCGCTCCCCCCTGTCCCTGGAAGTTTGGTGGGATCCCGGAGCTCTGGGATTCCTGGGAGAGCTTTGAAGGATCCCAGCACGGCTTGGCAGCCCCTTCCTTGGGCACACCGAGATGTTGTGCTGGGAAGGGCTGGAGCAAACCTGGCTTCCCACATCAGCTCAGAGCTGCTGGTTCTGTTTGTCCTTCAGGCTTGAAATCCATGGGTTTAAAATTCTTCAAGAGAGGAAAATATAAGAATTTATCACCAATACGCTCCTAGACTCTTTTTTTTTCACTAATTAAACCAGCCCAGGTCTCTGTCCCGACACCTCCCTCTGTTCCTCAGCACTTCTCCTCCCTGCTGCCCCATCTCCCCGGCTCTCCCCCGGGATTTTAATTACATTCATCAATTTCCGCTCACTGGCTCTGTCACTCGGCTGGAATTGTTCTCCGGGAAGCCCGAGGGGATTAAGGCTCCTCAGCGCCCCTTTCCCAGCCCCCGGTGCCCGGTACCTGCCGGGGGCCACTGATCGCCCCTAAGGAGCTGCCACAAACGGGGGCAGCGCCCCAAACTCGGCCAGGTTTGGGGGCGCTCCCAACGCCCCCGGATTCCCCGGGAAGGGAGGCGGGGATGGGGAATTCTGTGGGGTCAGAGGAGCCGGGGATGTGGGGTTTGATCAGCTCCAGAGGTCCCCGGGCTGCGTTCAGGAGCTTTAAACCCACGTGGGATGAGCTCCAGAATCCCCAAACTCGGCTCAGGAGCTCTCCAGCTCTAAATCCTCCTGGGATGAGCTCCAGGGCACTTTTCCTTCCCCAGGGAACGTCCGGCACGAGGCTGACCCCACAAAACCCGACCCCAGCCGCAGACTGAGGCCAGAGCGGTGGCAGCGAGCCCTGGGTGGGCACCGGGGGATGGGGGAGAGGCAGAAATGCCCGATAATTCCAGGGCCAAGCACCGGGGCGGGGATTAGGGCGTGAAAAGGGAGCGCGGCGCCCGCAGGGAAGCGCCGGGGCTTTGGGGGATTTGTGCCAGCTCAAAGCTGAGCTCCAAAGTGGATTTGCTTTAACCCTCTGCAGAGGAGCTGGGCACTGCCCCTCCCCCTCCTCTGGCCTTGCCACAGATGATTAAAATGGGAATTTCCTCCCAGAGCCGCCAGCGGCGGGGATGGAGGGTGCCCAAACCCACCCTGTGCCCACCCTGTGCCCACCCTGTGCCCGTCCCACCCCCCACCAGCCACCTCCTCCTCTGGCCTCAACTGAGATCCACGAATTGTCCTTCTTGTTGCAATTCCAAGGAAAAAGCAGCTCGGCCATCCCTTCTGATCCAGGATTTGGGTGGGATCTGCTCCTGCTGCATTTCCCATCCATCTCCTGCTGCATTTCCCTCCCAGCTCCACGAGTGTCCCCATGGCCGCGGTTTCCATCCATTCCGATCCCAAAGATCCATCCTGACCCCATTTCCAGGGTTAAATCCCAAAACGTTCCCCAGAGCTGCCAGGGCTCCCCGCCCCGGAGCCAGCTCCCGCTTTTTGCCCAGCTCCAGGTTTAATTCCAGCAGCAGCAGAGGTGTCTCATTAAGCGATTAATTATTCATGGGGCGCCAGACGGGCAGGCGGCCTCAGCCGGGAGGAGCCCGGCGCATCCCCGGCCGCTCCTGATGTCACCGCTCCCTCCCCGGCCATTGCCACCTTGTCACCAATTGTCACCGGCCACCTGCTCGGCCTGGCCGATCCTCCTTAAAATCCCAATTACCATATAATGAGGTCGGGGCAAATCCTGGCTTTCCCAAGGCCCAGTTCCCTTTCTTTCCCTTTTTTCATTTTTGGTTTTTTTTTTTTTTTTGGTGGTTTTGGGGTTTTTGTTTTGTTTTGTTTTGTTTCATTTTGTTTTGTTTTTTTAACCAAAGGTTTCCAGTTGTTCAAACCGGGGGTAAGGACCGTACTGTTCCTGGATCCAGGATCACATCCCAGCCCAGGACTCACCAGGCAGCTGCTGGGACACTTGGGAAGATCCTGGAAGGTCGAGAATTCCGTGTCCCCTTGAGCTGGCTGGACGGTCCTGCAGCTCTCCAGAGGGGCTGGCTGAGTTCCCCATCCTGGCAAAGCCCCTCCATGGTGGGAATAATTCCCTTTTCAGGCTGCTCGGGGAAGTGGGGACCCCCATCCCTGCTGGGACAGCTTTGGGGGTGACCGTGGGGGCGCTGGGTCGATGTCACCGCTCCATGGGCAGATTTTGGGGACCTCACAGCTTAAACTGTGCTGGGATTTTGGCCACTTCTCTCTGCACGAGTCCATTTTCCTCCCTCGCACACCTCAGCACGTCCCTCGGAGCCACCAGCCACGTCAAGCTCAGTTCAAGAACAACTCGAGGTCAAAACCCAAATCCCAGCCCCGCACTCGGTTATTCCCCAGTTTATTTTCCAGCAGCTTTCACTGCGGGCGTCCTTTCTTCGGGAAGAGAAACGGGAACAAAAATTCACGGTTTTTCCCCCCTCCGAGGGGGTTTTGGGGCATTCGGGTCCCAAGCCCTGAGAGCAAAAGCTGCGGGAGCAGCCGAGTGGTCCCTGCGCTGTCACCGCCGGGGGTGGCCCGGCCCGGGTGTCCCGCCCGTCCCTCCCTCCAAGGCGGCTCTTTTTGCCGGCCCGTTGCATTTTTCATATAAAGCTGATACCATGAAAAATGAGCATCTTTTGGCCGGGAAGACAATGGGGGATTTTTCAGGGAGTTGTTGCGCTCTTTGTGCCCTTTGTGGGTTTTTTTGCTGGGTTCTGACTGGGGCGAGTTTTATCAAAGGGCCGGAGGGACTCGGAGCCGCGGGGACAATGGCAGGGGACGGAGTCACGACGTTAATCTGCTCTAAAGAGGTGGAAAGTGCCGTGAATGCCGTGAAATGCTGCCCACAATGAGGCCGCCCGAGGTGCCAGTCACAAAGTCACGGCGGCCACGGAGGGGAAATCCTGGGGGGAAAAGGTCTGGAATGGTGCAAACAGAAGGAACTTTAATAATGGGATTTTTTTTTACGAGGAGGAATGGGAAACCGAGGGAATGGAGTGGTTTGGGTTGGAGGGACCTTAAAGCTCTTCCCATTCCCCTGTGCCATGGGCAGGGGCACTTCCCACTATCCCGGGTTCCAGGAACCACCTCCAAACACAGCCCAGCAGGGAGCCCCCGCCTCGGTTCACTGCCAGGATGGGAGGAAGAGGGATTTGCTCCAGGAAAGGCCCTGAAAGTCGGGAATGTGCCATCCAAGGGGGTTTTTGGGAATGTGCCATCCAAGGGGGTTTTTGGGAATGTGCCATCCAAGGGGGTTTGGATCCCTGTCCCTGGAGGTGACAAGGTGGGGACAAATGGGGCCCAGCTTGGACTTGGTGACCTTGGAAGGCTTTTCCAACCTCGGTGACTCCGAGATTCTGGATGTGGATCAGGAATTCTGGATGTGGATCAGGAATTCTGGATGTGGATCGGGAATTCTGGATGTGAATCCCAGATTCTGGATGTGGATTGGGAATTCTGCTGTGTGAAGATCCCAAAGAGATTTTTTCCTGGTGCCTGCCAGAAAAGAACGGGGTAAAGACCCAGAACTCCAAAATGCTGGAGCTGTTTGTTTTCCTTGCTTCTCCCGAGGGTTGTTTGATGGGAAGGGGCAAAGGACAGACCCCAAAGCGTCCCAGCACCCAGGGACACAACCAGGCGTGCAACCAAGCCGGGCTTTCCCCAGAAATTCCATCTCAGGCCTGGAATGGGATGTCCCGGCTCTTGGGGAATTCCACTCCCTCTCGCCGCGCTCCCGATGCCTCAGTGCGCGGCTTTAAAGGAATTTCTCCCCTCTTCTGGATTAGTGACCCATTCTAACACTCCTCAGTGCCGAGCGGGGCTCTCAAAGGCCCCATTGCGCCGAGCTGACAAAGGAGCTGAGCCGGAGATGAGGAGTTTACAAAAAGTTTGTAGGAAGCCGGGGAGTCCTTTTAAAAGAGAATAAACTGCCGCTGCTGTGTCTGGGTTGAGTTAATCTGATTAGGCCAAGCTCATCAACAGCCCCGGTGAAAGGATTGAGGCGGGGGAAAGCCGGGGACAGGGCCTGGAAAAGAAAAAAACCAAAAAACCAAAAAAACCCAGGGACCCTTTTAGCAGGGAAGTCAAACAAACCCCATTGTGGGGGAGCACGCTCGCCTGCAGATGGCAAAATGACAAATCTGCTCCAAGAAAAGCAAATAGCGGTGGGGGCTTTTCCTCCCTCCTTGTCCCCAGGTACGGGGACAGAGGCTCGGGGATGAAGGGAAGCTCGGAGGGAAGGGGCTGGGAAATGTCCTGGATGCACAGGAGGGTGTCGGGGCGGCAGAGCAGGATGGGCTTCACCTGCTCTGCGGGAAACCGGAGTGATAAAAGCATTCCAAAAGGATTTCCATGAGGTTTTTATGCTGCTGTGTCCCTTAGGAGCCGTCACTCCCCTGCTCCGGCTGAATTTGGGCCCATCCAGGGGGGAATGAACCAGCAGGACTCACCCAGCGAGGCTGAACCCCTCGGGAAGCTGTGCCAGGCTCGGCAGGGCACAGGCGGGGGCGATGCCACCATCACCCCGCCTCAGGGGGACATTGGATTCAAAACAACAAAAACTAAACTCAAAACAAGCGAGGCCAACAAAAACTCTCACTTCAAGCCCCGGTGGAACACCCCATCCCCACCCCAGCAGCTCCCGGGGGAGATTCTGGGCTTGCACTGGGAGCAGCTGGGGCTGTGCTGGGATTCAACCCCTCGGATAACTCAGAATAACACCAGTGGCAGGAGATTTTCTGCCCAAGGCCGCCTCACACCGCTGGAATTGACTTTATTTTCTGCCTCCTTGCTCAGCCCCTGCTCTCTGTGCCCAGAGGAGCGGGACCCAAGAAAGGGGCACCGGGCTGTGGAAAATCCGGGCCCGAGGCGGCTCCGCTCCCTCTTCCCGTCCCCGCCGCCTTTTCAAGATGTTTTCCAGGGAAGGGAAAGTCAGCAGATCCGCGCTCGGGCAGAGTTTTTGGCGCTCGCAGAAGAAGGGAACATCTGTCTCAATCAGCTGGGCTATTCTGTGCGGCGGCTCCTCCTCAGCTCTCAGCACCCAGAGAGACAAAACCGGGGCAAAACCTTCCAAAAGGGGGTTTTGTCTACGCCGCCGCAATTTCCTCTTAGGAAAATTTCCAAGGGCGGGGAAGGAGGAAAGGAGGGGAGAAAAGAAATTAAAGCCCATTTGCTTCCTCGTGAAAAAGAGCAAAAAACACCCCACCAAAATCTCCATTTCTAACGGGGTGAGATTCCTTCCCAGCCCCCAAAAGGAGGGCAGGGGGGGATGAGGAGCAGTTCATTAGTGCAGACAGGAATTCTCCTGGAATTCTCTCCCCTTTCAGCTGGAGGAGCCCCCGCAGCTCCGGGCTTGTGGGATTCGGTTCCGTGGGTGCTGGGCACGGGGCTGGGGCTGGGAGGAGGTCAGGAATGAGGGAGGCCCTTGGCACACCTTGGGCACGGCTCTGGAGCCCTGGAATCAGCCAAGGGTGGAAGTTTAAAGGTTGGGAAAGGCCTCGAGGCCCAGTGCTGCACCACCGCCCTGTCCGTGATGTCCTCCAGCGATTCCCGAACAATTCCAGGGATTTGGGGCTCCCCACTGCCCATTCCCAACATTTACAGCCCTTCCCGAGATTTTTTTAAACCGATATCAGATTGAAATAAAAGATGGAAGAGCCTCTGGCCCGTGAGACTGCGGAGCTTTGCAGAGGCACCTGGAAATATCCAGATTTTGGATAAGATTTTGGGAGATGGCCGAGCTGGAGCCATCCCCGTGGATTTTCCCCGGATTTTCCCTGCTCGGCCGCTGCTGGAAAGGTCTCCAGCTGGCACTGGAGGGGTGGGAGAAGCAGAGCTCAGCAGGGATGGGACAGACCAGGACACAAAAACTGCCCCTCGCAGCTTCCCCCAAAGCCCTTCCCGGCCCTGGGCTTGTTTGGAGGGAAAATTTTGGCGGCCACGTGACCCATGCTAATTAATTTCAGCTGATTAGAGCTGGAAACTCCGCGGGGACAAAAGAGGCCACGGGAGGTTTGCCGGGGATGCTCGGGGCTGGAGGCTGCGCTGTAATTTGTTCCCCATTATGGGCCGCCAAAAAAAAAACCCAAAAAAACCCAACCAAGCTCCTCGCGAGCCGCCAGCCCTAAATGTCTTCATTTGTGCCGTGTGACACATCCCGAGGTGAGGGATGGGATGGAGCCGGGAATGCCGGGGATTAGAGCCCGATCCCCGGGCAAACAGCGCCGGGGAGCGGCACGAACCCCGAACCCCGAACCCGCTCGGCCCCCCGAGACCTTCTCCAGCCTCTCCCCCCTGGGCCGCGCAGCTTCTCAGCGCTGTTCCCGAGCTGGGAGCGGGCTGGATGCATCCAATGGGCTTTATGGGGTTTGGGGATCAAAGCGGGCAGGGACAAGTGCCCCGGGCCCCCTCAGCCGCGATATCGGCACGAAAAACCCGTCCCACACCACCAGAATTCAAAGCTCATAAGCTGTTTTTATTTAAAAAGTGCGAACACCAGGGTTTTTTTGGGTTTTGGGGTTTTTTTTTTTTTTCCTAAGGGATCAAGATTAAATATATAGGCCACGGCCAGAGAGGAATCCCGGGGACTTTGCACATAAAGCCCTAAGAAGGAAAATCCCAGGTCTGCATCCAGAGGCTGTTGAAAGGCTTTCACTGGCCCACCACAAGCTGGGAAACCCGAATTATGCCGAGCTGGGCTGGCTGCGAGGGAGGAACTGCAGGAGGGGAGCTGCAATAATTGCAATTCCAGCCGCAAGGGGATAAACGCAGCGGGATCAAAGCTGCCAAACCGGGATTCGCCACTCCCGGCGTGCGTTCCCTCGGCATCTCCCGCGGACCTGGATAAAATCGATGGAAAAGAGATGTAAAAATGTGGGCTGGGCTGGAGAAAAGCGGCTTAGAGGGAGAAAAGCCTCGGGGAGGGAGGCCGCGATCAGCACCGCTCCCCACCCCCATTTCCCGAGATCCCCAAAACTCGATATTTATATATATCCATATATATATGTATGTAAGGATTCAGGACCTTCTCCCCCTCCCGCTCCCCGGAGTGCCGGCGGGGAATTTTCCAGGCTCCTTGCGGGCATTTCCAGCTGCAGGGGTGGGAAGCTGAGTGAGGCAGGCACAGCTGGCCACAGCTGGCCGCAGCTGCGGAGCCGCAGGAGGGCGGCGGGGGGGTGGCCCTGTCCCCATCCTGTCCCCTTTGTGCGGCTTCCAGCGCCACTAAAAGGGTGTAAAAGCCCCGCGGAACGGGAAATGGCCCCGGGCACATCCCAGCGTGGCTTTAGGTGGGGACAGAACAAAACAAAACAAAACAAACCCAAGCAGCAGCCCTGGCGGAGGAGGGAATTCCGGCCGCAGGAATGGAGCTTCCCCAGGGCTCCCCGAGCTTTGGAACATGGGGATGGTGGCGAGAAGAGGCGCGGGGCTGGGAGTGATGCCAGGGGCTCAGAGCGGCAGGAATTCTCCCGAGCTGTCCCCTGGAATTCCCTCTGGAGAGCAGCGCAGCCAGCGAGAGCTGCTCCCAGCCTGGGAATTGCATCACATTCTGCTGAAATCCTCCAGAACTGACTTTTTTTTTTTTTTTCAGTGTAATTATGTAATTAATGCGTTCAGAGCAAGCTGCTGAAGGAGGGACATAATTTTAAAAATTTTTATTATCATTATGACTTATTTCCTCCCAGGATTTTACAGCCTCCCTTATTCTCAAGGAGATTGCACAAGGGGCTGTTGTTCTGCAGTTTATTGCTCTCAGAAGGAAACTGAGCCCCCGAACCTTCGCAATGACACTCAAAAAAGCCCTTTAATAACATTTATTCCTCCCCAGGGACACAACCTGCACCCTTTTTCCAGAAGAACGGGCCCCACTTTGCTGCCACTTCGACTCCTCCAGAAAAACAACACCTCCCACGCAGCAAAAATCACAATTCAGCCTGGAATTGCTGTTCCTGCGGTCCCGTGCGCCTTGGGGAGGGAGAGGAAAAGGCTCCTGGAACCAATGGATCCTCCTGGAGCCTTTGATGTCTGCGGGAGGACGGTGCCGCTTCCCCGGCGCGGCTGCCGTGGGTGCCCCGGAGCCTGGATGTGCCGGAGCACCTGGAATTGCTCCGGAGATGAAAGGGCCGGGATGTGATCCGCGCCAGAACGGGAACGCTTCCAGGGCTTCTCTTTCCTCTTCTTTGCTTCTTGTTTTCCCTTCTTTTCTCCTTTCCTTTCCTTTCCTTTCCTTTCCTTTCCTTTCCTTTCCTTTCCTTTCCTTTCCTTTCCTTTCCTTTCCTTTCCTTTCCTTTCCTTTCCTTTCCTTTCCTTTCCTTTCCTTTCCTTTCCTTTCCTTTCCTTTCCTTTCCTTTCCTTTCCTTTCCTTTCCTTTCCTTTCCTTTCCTTTCCTTTCCTTTCCTTTCCTTTCCTTTCCTTTCCTTTCCTTTCCTTTCCTTTCCTTTCCTCTGGGAATGATTAACTGGAGCCAATTCAGAGCAGAGCAGGAGTCAGGCCAACAGTGGGGATTAAATTCCACGTGTGCTTCCCTTCTCCTCCCAGAAAATTCCCACAAACTCAGCTGGGCCCCCCTCAGTTTTCAGCTGGAAAAACCGGACGTGTTTTCCTGAGAGTTTACAAAAACCCCTCATTTTTATCCTTTAGACTGGCTGAGGAAAGGGGGAAAAAGGAAAAAGGAGCAGCGCTTTTCCAGCCCAGGAACCCTCCCCACTGTGCGCCGCCGGCCTGCGCGGAGCTAATTCCCAATTTATGATTATTAAAAGATTAAAGCCTGCAGCAGCGAGATTTCACACCAGGCTGCGTTCCCTGGGAAGGGCTGGAAATGAGGGGGGCTGCTCTGTGCTGGGGTCCCACATTAAAGGGATTTCTTTGGGATACGGGGATGGACTGAGCAGTGCCAGGCACCGGGAGCCCGGCGGGCACCGCGACCCCGCAGCCACAGCACAGTCTCGGAGCTTTTGGGATTCCCCAAAGCCCCACAGGTTTTGGGGTTTGTCAAAGCCCCGCAGCTTTTGGGGTTTGTCAAAGCCTTGCAGGTTCTTGGGCTTCCCAAATCCCCGCAGGTTTTAGGGTTTCCCAAAGCCCCCCAGCTTTTGGGACACGCTGTTCCCATCCCAAAGGGAGCCCCAGGGTTTGTCTGTGGTGGTGGCACAGAAAAACGGGGTGAGGGGGGTTGGCACCTCCCTTGGCACGTTGGGCTGGTGGGCACAGAGCTCTGTTTGAACCAACCTCAGGGACAAAAAGCCCCAAAATCGGGGCAAGACGCCAAGCGCCCCCCTTAGGGGCACGGGAGGGATTTTAGGGGGGTCACTCCCTCCCAAGCCCCAATTTCAGAGAGGGGGGGATAAACTCCGAGGTCGCCTTGGGCATCCACGGGGCTTGGCAGGGTGCCACACCCGGAGGTGGTGACACACTCCGGGGGGTTCTGCCCCCTCCAGCCCGGTTAAACCGGGGGGGTCCCGGGGCACCGGAGCATCACCGGGGTGGGAGAAGGCGCCGGAGGTTCACCCCCCCGTGCTCGTGCAGCTTCCTCCCGCTGCGGCAGCGCCGGGATTCGGTAGCCGGGCCCGGGGGGAGCGGGGGAAGCGGGCAGCGAGCAGCGCAGGAAGGCGGCAGCCCCGCGGGCGGTGCGGCGGGGCGGCTGCCGCCGGCGGGCGGCGGCGGCGGGGCGGGGTTTTCCCATGGAGCCGGGAGCGCTCCGGCACGTGCTCCGACGGGAGAACCGGGGGGAGGAAAGGAGAGGAGAGGAGAGGAGGAATGGGAATTGGAGTGGGAATGGGAATGGGGGGGCGGGTTGGGAACGGGGGAACCGGGAGAAGGGGGGGGAACCCGAGCCGCGGCCGTGATTGACAGCGGCGGCCCCGCCAGCCAATGGGAGGCCAGAGCGCCCGCGCGGCCCCGCCCATTGGCCGCCCGCCGCCGCCGCCTCGCGTGCCGCGCCAGCCGCCGCCGCCCCCGGGCCGGGTGTCACAGCGCGGGCGGCGAGCGGGGCCAGCGCGGCGGCGGCGGCGGCGGCGGCGGCGGGGCCGGCTCCCCGCCCGTGCTCTGCCCGCCCGCGCTCTGCCCGCCCGCTCCGGCCTCACCGCCCGCCCCCCTCGCGCCCCACGTGGCCGCGCTGAGGGGCCGGGGGGCGTTCCCCGCGCGCGCGTGACGGGGCGGGGCGGGAAGGGCGGGCGCGGTGCGGGTGTGAGGGGGGTGAGGCGCGGGCCAATGGGAGCGCGGGACGCGCGGGCGGCCGGGCGCGGGCCGGGCGCTGATTGGCCGCGCGCGAGTGTGGGAACGGCGGCGGCGGCGGGTTCACACGAATGGGCGCCGCCGCCGCCGCCGCCGCCGCGGCCGCGGGGCTATAAAGGGGCGCGGGCAGGGGCGGGGGGCGCCGCCGACCGCACGCCCCGCGCCCGCCGCACGCGCCCCGCGCCCGCCGCCGCACGCGCTCCGCTCGCCCCCTCCGGTTCCTTTCCACACCCCACACCACAGCCTCGGGTTTGCCGCTTCCACGTTCTTTTTTTTTTTTTTTTTTTTTCCTTCCCCCGTTCCTCCACCGGATCTCAGCCATGCCCGCCGATACGGGCATGGAGAAACCCACCGCCTCGCCCATCGCCGGTGCGCCCGCCAGCGCCAGCCACACGCCGGATAAGCCGCGGAGCGCCAGCGAGCACCGGAAGGTAAATGGAGGAGGAGGAGGAGGAGGAGGAGGGTGCCGGTCGGGGCGCAGCGGCGGTGGCGGCGGCGCTGGATGGCGACAAGCCCGCGGCCGTGCTGAGGTCGGTGATGGTGTCGGGTGCGGTGCTGGGGGCCCGGGGCCGTGCGGGGGGCGCTGACCGGTTCCGCTCTCCCCGCAGTCCTCCAAGCCCATCATGGAGAAGCGGCGCCGGGCGCGCATCAATGAGAGCCTGGGGCAGCTCAAGACGCTCATCCTGGACGCGCTCAAGAAGGACGTAAGTGGGGCTGCGGGGACACCGGGGACACCGGGGACACCGGGGCATGTCCGGCCGTGGGCAGCCCTGACCCAGCCGCTCTTGTCCCGCAGAGCTCGCGGCACTCCAAGCTGGAGAAGGCGGACATCCTGGAGATGACCGTCAAGCACCTGCGGAACCTGCAGCGGGCGCAGATGACCGGTGAGTGGCAGCTCCGGGGCCACCGGCCGTGGGGACAAGGCACCGGGCATGGGCATCGGGGTCTGGAGCGGGGGCTGGGGTCTGCACCGGGAGCTGAGCACAAGGGATCGGGATCCGGACCGGGGATCGGGGCTGGGGTCTGCACCGGCGGCTGAGGACAAGGAAGCGGGATCCGGACCGGGAGCTGGGGACAGAGAACGGGGACAGGGATCCGGACCGAAGGCAGGGCACCGGGAACCGGATTCAGCACCAGTGGCTGGGGACTGAGGAGGAAAGAACGAGAGCTGCAGACAGGAGACCGGGAAGGGGCTCCTTACAGTGAGCCTGGCTCCAGACCGGGGGCTGGGCACCGGGAACCGGGCTGCACCCCCGGGTTAGGGACAGACCACCGGGAACCGGGCCGCACCCCCGGGGTTAGCGACAGGAGCGGGTGCTGGGGACAGGGTACCGGGGCCGGTACCCCGGACCTGCCGCTCACCTGCCGCCCCCTCCCCCAGCCGCGCTCAGCGCCGACCCCACGGTGCTCGGCAAGTACCGGGCCGGTTTCAACGAGTGCATGAACGAGGTGACCCGGTTCCTGTCCACCTGCGAAGGGGTCAACGCCGACGTGCGCACGCGGCTGCTGAGCCACCTCTCGGCGTGCCTGGGCCAGATCGTGGCCATGAACTACCCCCCTCCTCCTCCTCCTCCGCCGCCGCCCGCCCAGCCCGCACATCTGGCGCAGCAGCCGCTCCACGTCCAGCTGCCGCCGGCCGCGGCCGCCGCCGTGCCCGTGCCCTGCAAGCTGAACCCCGCCGAGGCGCTGTCCCCCAAAGTCTACGGCGGCTTCCAGCTGGTGCCGGCCACCGACGGCCAGTTCGCCTTCCTCATCCCCAGCCCGGCCTTCCCCGCCGGCTCCGGACCGGTTATTCCGCTCTACGCCAACGCCAACGCGCCGGTGGCGGCGGGCGGCGGCTCGGGCAGCGCGGCCGCCACCCCCTCGGTATCGCCGGTGCAAGGTCTGACATCATTTGGGGGCAGCATCGGCCCAGCCTCGCAGGCCGGGAGTCCCGTGGGAGGAGAGCGCAGCGAATCCGTCTGGAGACCCTGGTGACTCCCTCCGAGCCATTCCCCCTCTCCAAAAACAAAACAAAACAGAAAAACCGCAACAAACTCTCGTTGGCTCCGTTGTATGGAGCCCCTGTTATGTTTTGGGGAATTTTTAAAGCAGATTTAAGCAGAAAGGAAGAAAAGGACCTCGCTATGAACGTGCTATTTATTATTTTCAGAGGTTGGGATCTCGACTTGTATTTTTACTCCTTTAAAATGCCTTTATTTGAGATACTTTTTTTAAGGAAATGAACAAAAAAAATAAATGAGAAATAGTTTTGTAACAAATATTGAAAAAGTTATAATGCCAAAGTTGTTTGTATCCCGTTGGTCTGTGGGTGTGTGCGTGCCTGTGTCGAAGACTTCCAAAAATGAAAAGAGAAAAAAAAATGCAGGTGTTTCAATAAAGGAACTCTTTGAAATAGATTTTTTTTCCCACCCTTTCATTTTGTTTAAGAGTGGGCAAGGACAAGCTCATCCTCTGTGTACAAAAAAAAAAAAAAAAAAAAAAAGGGACTGGACTTTATGGCTTTATTTAAAGATAACTGGAAGGGATTTGGGTAAGAAATTCGGGGGGAAAGTGATGGGGCTGAGAGGAGGGGGTTAAATGTCCCCTGAGTTTTGCAGAAAGAAGAAGGATTCCTAAAAACAGCGGCCGCTGGAAGCTGAGCCAACACCTGGCGCCTGTACCTGCTCCCAAAATGCCAAAGCCGCGGCCTCTCCCCCCCGGCCGCCTCGGGGTGCGGGGTGGCTGCTCGGGAGCGCTCCGGGCCCACAAAGGCGGCGAGAGAGCCCGTCCCCATTGTCGGGAGGGTAATTAGGAGGGATAAAGGCTCTCATCGAGTATGCAGCGGGCTCTTTGGGAAGTTGGGAGCCCTATTGAAGCGCCTGGGAACTCGGAGCTGAGGGTTAATGTGTGGCTTTTTTTTTCCCCGGCGCTCTCATTGACAGGGCCAGATAGACTCTGATACTCAATGCTGTTGTAAATTCAATTGCCCGGCCGCACAATGCCCACCTCATAAAAGAGAATAACTCGGGGTTGTGGCTTTTTCTTTGCCGCTGAGCGGGGGGACTGAGGAAAAGACAGTTTTGCCACCCATTCTGACTCACCCCCGGCACTTGAATCGTGGCCAAGTGGAAGCAATCGCAGCCTCTCGCACACGGAGAATGAACCACTTCCAATTGTCACCAATTAACAGGGGCCGCGCTGCGGGAAAAGAGCGCCCGGGCTGCCGGGCCCAGCTTTGTGCTCTCTGCTCCGCATTGCTGAGCTGGGGCTGCCCTGGAATCCGCAGGGGAAACGCCAGCAGAGGAGGTGCGAGTGCCAGAGGCAGCTCCACCCCGGCTGGGGGGCTCTGGGATCCCGATTTCCTCACTCCCCCCTTCCCGGGAGCCTGGGGATTGTCCTGGTGGGTGGGCGGGGGGGATGAGCCCGGTGGCACCAGCAGCGTTTCCCAGCTCGGAGAAGGAGCTGGTATTTGCAGAGCATCCAGCGCCACAAACCCAGGCGGGTTTTATTTTTTATATCTTTTTTTTTTTTAGAACAGAAATGCAATTCCATCCTGCAAGGTCTGCTCCCATTAACAACCGGGTTGCAGCTTCTGTGAGAGCAGGGCCTGTGGCTGCGTGTGCTGGGGGTATAAAAAGCAGATTATCGGCTCCTGAAGGCTTTTTACAGCTTCCTGATGGCTCGGGCGCGGCTCGATAAAGGAGCACAGGCTGCTCGGAGCCTGGTACCGATCCAGTCCGGCAATTCCTGCGCTCCGCAGCGCGGGCATCGATCAGTCTGAGAGCCCTCCATCCCCGGGCAGGGCGAGGGATCCGTCTGGATCGGGAGCTTCCCAGGAGCTTTCGTTATGCAATCACAGACATAAAATCGTGTTCCAGCAATCCTCCTCCATCCCCCGCAGCCCTGCCCCTCCTCTGCTGTCTGGAGGAGGCTCGGAGGAGCAGATGAAAGCCTGACTGTCGCCTGCTGCAACCAAATCCCTCCCCGGGGCAGCCCCGCGCCCCGGCGGGCTCTGAGCGCCCGCTGCCCCCGAGATCGGCAAATTCCCTTTATTGGGGCGCACGCAGCGAGCAGGGAGCGCTGCAGCGAGCAGGGAGCTCCTGCCGGGCCGGCCCCGCTCCTGCCCGGCGCTTCGGAGCCGCAAACACCGCCCGGAGCGCGGCGCTCCCCGGGCACCCCGGCGCTCCCGGCGCTGCCCCGCTGGGACAGCCCGGAACGTCACCTCAGACAGCCCCCAGAGGCACCTCTGCCACCTGCTCTGCTCCGCCGGGGGGGCAGAGCTAGGCGGTGCCGCCCCAGAAATTCCAAATCCTCCCCAGGAATGCCGCGGCCGTGAGCTCCAGGTGGAGGTGCCCGGCTCTGCTCCATCCCAGATTGCTGCCGCTGGCTCCGAGCTGTGCTTTTGTGGCCTTTTTGTTGTGTTGTCTTCCACCTTGAATATTTCCACGGTGAGATTTCTCCTATTTTGGATGTAGAAACTTCTGGTGCTGCATTTTGAACTTGTGCGACCGCGCTGTCGCCAGCTTCTTCCATTTCTTTATCAGCTCATCCCTTTCAGGTTGTTCCCCTCCAACAGCAGCACCGCCGAGCCCCTCCAAAGGCTCCCGAGGGCTTTTCCAGAGGGTCCCAAATTTGCCCTTATCCCTTTAAAGGTGCAGGGACGGGGCAAAGTGCGCGGCTCCCCAGAGGTGAAAGTCCAAAGGGACGCGATAATGGCTCGGGCGGCCGGGAATTCCCGGGAATCAGGGAATGATCGGGGTGTGGTGGGGGAAGGAGAGCTGGGAGGCGTCCGAGGGGGCTGGAAAATCCGAAATTCCTCCTCGCCCGAGCCGAGCTGGAGCAGCTGCGCCTCGTTCCATGGGAAAGGATGTGGGGAGAGGTGTTAACGAGCCATTTCCAGCTAACCCGAGCCGGGGATGGAGCTCCGGGCACAAAACTCGCTGGAATGTTCGGCAGGGGCTCAGCTGGGGCTCCGCAGCGCCGTGACCCCAGGGGCATCCCGAGAGATCCTGTCCAGAGCAAGGGAAGGATTCCCAAGCTCCGGGAAGCCCTTCCCAGCTCCCGGGCCTGCCCAGGGCATCAGGGAAAAGGAAAAAACGCCTGGAAAAAGCACTGCAGGTTCTGGATGTGCCTTTTTGTCCTTTCCAGGCCTGCCCAGGGCATCAGGGAAAAGGAAAAACGCCTGGAAAAAGCACTGCAGGTTCTGGATGTGCCTTTTGCCCTTCCCAGCTCCCGGGCCTGCCCAGGTCACCAGAGGAAAAGGAAAAGCACCTGGAAAATCACCCAGAGATTCCAGAATCTGGAGATTCTGGATGAGCCTTTCCCCTTCCCCTCTCCTCTCCTGGTGCCCTTGGATTCCCTTCCCAGTTTCCCACCGAGCAGGGGGCTGGGAGAGCTTCAAGACTGCTTTCAAGCCGAGCCGTTCCCTGATCCTGAGACACTTTCTGGGATTATCCCCCTGCCTCCCACGGCATTTCCTCACCCTCTGCCTCCGGCAGCCACATCTCCATCCCCTTCCTGCCCGGGAGGGAGCGGGCAGCACAGCAGGGGCTGGAAGAGGGGGGCAAAGCCATCCCATATTTCCCACATTTCCCATATTTCCCACATTTCCCACATCTCACACATTTCCCACATTTATTTCCCACATTTATTTCCCACATTTCCCCCGGCAGGTGGGAAAGGTCGCAGAGGGATGGGAGGCTCCGGGGCCGTGTCCCTGATATCCCGAAGGCTCCTAACGAGGGGATGAAGGCACCCCCGAGCCCCAGGGCGGGACTGGGGCAATCCCACAGGGAGAAGGAGGAGGAGGAGGAGGAGGAGGAGCGGGAGCCCGGCTCGATGCACGCGGGCAGCTTCTCTCGGGCTGTTAAGCTGATTAATTGAAATGAAGTTCCTCCCGAGCCCCGGCGCGTTCTTTGAGGTCAGGGTCACCGCACTGAGACGCTTAATCAGATCTCCCCGTTTAGCCCCTCTTAGCCCGCCAGGCCCTTCCAAAGCCGGGCTCCCGGCGCCAATTCCGGCTCCATCTCCCTCTCCCATTCCCTGGAGCAGCGCATCCACCGCAGGGAACCCAACCCAGCGCCGCGCCCCGGCCCAGGTGAGCTTCCCACCGCCGGAGCGCGTAGGAAGGGGGATCATATAGAAAATGGAAAAGAAAAGCTGTCAGGTTGGCGCTGGGGTGTGGATCCTGAGCTCCGGGGGCTCTTTTCCATGGACGGGGAGCAGCGGAGCTTCTCGCAGCAAATACGTGCGAACAGCCTGTTTTCCAGAGGAGGGGAAGCTTCCAAGGCCGAGGCACAGAAATAGAGCGGAGCAGATGGAGAAGAGCCCCGGAACCCGCGGGGGCCCAGCTCGGTTCTGGCAGCCTTTGGTGCTAAACCCGCGGCAAATCCCGAGTTGGGGGGCTCGGCTGGGATTTCCCGGATCCCCGGGGCAGGGGAGGGGGTTCTGAGCTCAGGGGGTGAGGGCAGAACCTCCCCCAGAGCCCCAAATCCATCAGCAGCAGCAGGAGCCGCTTCCAGCTCCGCTTGGGAAGCAGCCCCTGACTGCAGGCTGTTCATTAAAGCTGTTTCTGTGCCCAGAGACCCCCGGATAAATCAAGATAAATCAAGATAAATCCAGGCTGCTCAGCCAGGGCACTTCCCAGTTTTTTTCTGGGAAGACAAAACAGGATCAGCTGGCAGAGGGAGGCTCAGATTGTGACCTTGGGTTGGTGTAACTCCCTTTAAACCCTGTCCCCTCGCACAGCAGGAGGCCAAAAAATGAAACCAAAACCCCATTTTCTCTTTGGGAATCCTACGGCAAAGCCCTGACCCAGAGGGATGCCTGGTGCCATCCCAGGATTGTCCACGGAGCAATGGAATAAAGCCACAGGGACGCTGATTTAATCAGAATATTGGCATTTTTCACCCTTCCTCTTCCTGTTCCAGCTCCCTTTGCTGCTCCTGCTGTTCCCATAGGGAGCTCAGAAGAACAAATCCTGGTGGCACCCAGAGAAACCAGCACGGATATTTTAGCATATATCGCTTTTTGAGCAGCTTTCCCCACTCTAAATCCAGCCGGGAATTGTCTTTCCGTCGGTGCTGAGCATGGGAAGCTCGGTGTTTTTTTGGGAAGCACGAGGCAGAGCTGCACCCGGCGCTGGGAGAGGCCACCAGGTGCTTTATTTTTATTTACCCTCCAAACTCGCTCAGGCACATCCACTGCCGGGTATTTTTAGTGGGCACCAAAGGGCAGCGACCCGGCCGGGAGGAGGGGGAGTTCGGCTGCCCCGGAGCAGCTGCACGGGGTGGGACAGGGAGAAATGTCCCCGCGGAGAGGCTGGCTGGGCTGGTGGCCCCGCCGAGGTGACCTGGGGACAGCCCGGCAGAGGAGTGCCCTGGCCCCGGGCGGCAGCGGGGGGAAACTGCCGCGCCCCTGGCACAGGGAGGCGACTCTGCAAGGACAAGGTCAGGGCAGGAATGAGAGGCACAGAAACGTTCCCTGGGAGCCTCTCCTTCCCTCTTCCTCTTGCTGTTCTTCCTTCTTTCCTATTGTTTTTATTCCTTCTTTCCTATTGTTTTTATTCCTTCTTTCCTATTGCTTTTATTCCTTCTTTCCTATTGCTATTCTTCCTTATTTCCTATAGTTTTTATTCCTTCTTTCCTATTGCTGTTCTTCCTTATTTCCCATTGCTTTTCTTCCTTCTTTCTTATTGTTTTCTTCTTTCTTTCCCATTCCTTTCCCTCTTTCCTTCCCACTGCTTCTGTTCCTTATATTCCATTGTTTTTCTTCTTTTCCCCCATTGCTTTTCTTCTTTCTCTACCATTTGCAGTGGTTTCCTTCTTCCTTTCCCATTGCTTTTCCCCTTCCTTTCCCATTGTTTATCTTCCTTATTTCCCATTGCTTTTCTCCTTTCCCACCCCTGCCAAACCCCTGGCGAAGCTCTGCTCTCAGAGCCACGGAATCCTGGAATTTCCTGAGCAGCAGCCTCGATTTTCCCCCCATTCTCTGCATCCTCCCTCTGAGTGGCTGGGACAGGGGATGGCAATTCCCAAATTCCCATTTTCCAGGACCCCTCAGCCCCCCTGTGCCCTGTCAGATCCCATCTCCCGGGCGGGCAGGGACGCGCAGGGAGGCTGGGATGGGGCTGCTAATGAGTGATGCTGGATGTGGCAGTGCTGACCTGTCAGCCGGGCTGGGATGACAGTTCCGAGATAACAACCGGGGCTGTCAGTCCCGCCTGGCCTGACAGCTCTGCTGACAGCAGCCCTGACTGACTGACGGGTGTGGGGATGGGGCTGCGGAGCAGGAGTGGGGCTCCTCTGCAGGGGATGGGGCTGCGGAACAGGAGCGGGGCTCCCCTGCAGGGGATGGGGCTGCGGAACAGGAGCGGGGCTCCCCTGCAGGGGATGGGGCTGTGGAACAGGAGCGGGGCTCCTCTGCAGGGGATGGGGCTGCGGAACAGGAGCGGGGCTCCTCTGCAGCTGGAGCGGCCTCTGCAATGCTTTAAAACCCCGGGAAAAGCCAGGAGAGGATTTTGGGCAGAGCTGGGAGCGTTCAGGGCTGCTTTGTGGGAGTTCTTGGGGCATCCTGGCGGAAATCCCAAATCCTGGAGATGCCTGCAAGGAGCTGCCTCCCAATTTCACTGCTCAGCCCCAGGTCTGGCTGCTCCCAAAATCTGAGCAGCCGCCTCTGTCCCCTCTGCTGTGTCCTGCTCCTCGGTCCCCTCTGTCCCCAGCTCTGCCGGGGCAGCTCCATGGCCGGGGGTGGGAATTTGGGGAGCACAAATTCCCTGGAGCAGCAGCTGCTCCTCCTGCTGCTTTTGGCCCCAGGGCTGGAGCGCAGCTCAGAAATCCAGCTGGAATTCCGGGTTAGAGAAGGGAGCTGATCCCTGCGGAATCAGGGAATGCCTGAAGCTGGAAAAGAAATTCACCACGTGCCAGCATCAGCCCAGCCCTGCAGGCCAAGCAGAGCACTGGAAATTGTCCCCAGGTGCCACATCCAGGTGGTTTTGGAGCACTCCTGGGAGGGAGGGGGTTCCACCACTGCCCTGGACAATCTGATCCAATGCTTGCCCATCCTTCCAGTGAAGTTTTTCCCTGATATCCCACCTAAAACTCCTCTGCTGCAACTTGAAGATTCTTTTTTTTTTTTGAGATTTTTCCTTGGTTTTAATTTTTTTTGAGGATTTTCCTTTTTTTTTTTTTTTTTAGGATTTTTTCCCCTTTTTTTGAGGATTGTGCCTGCTCTCCTCTGCAGTACGAGAGGCTGGAATACCATGAGGGAAGCGGCCAATTCCATCGATTCCCGCAGCCTCTCCTGGCACTGTCCCTTGTGCCCGCTCCTCCCTGGTCCTGTGGGCCAGTGCCTTTCTCCCAGCGCCCGGGGCGCTTCCAGGGCTTTCAGGGCTCTCTCAGGGCTCTTTTAGGGTTTTCAGGGCTTTGAGGGTTCTCTCAGGGCTTCCAGGCCTCTCTCAGGCCTCTTTCAGGCCTCTCTCAGGCCTCTCTCAGGCCTCTCTCAGGCCTCTCTCAGGGCTCTCAGGGGTCTCAGGCCTCTCTCAGGGCTCTCTCAGGCCTTTCTCAGGGCTCTTTCATGGCTCTCTCAGGGCTCTCTCAGGCCTCTCTCAGGGCTCTTTCATGGCTCTCTCAGGCCTCTCTCAGGGCTCTTTCCCCATCCCTGTCCTCCTCTCTCCTCCTCCCCGAACCCTCTCAGCTATTTTGGGCAAGTGACGCCAGCCAGGTCGGAGTCCCTGGAGGGGCAGGGGAAGGAAAATCAGCTGCTGAATCACCGGCAGGCCGAGGCACGCTCCTGGCCGTGCCTGCAGGGAAATTCTTCATTTTCTCCCTCAGCCCAGCTTCCCTCGGCCGCTGTTTCCAGCCGGGGCAGCAGCCTGGGAATTCAGGAGCCTTTCAACAGCTCCTTTTTTTTTTAATTTTTTTTTTTTTTTTTTTTTTTTGGCTTTTCCTCACAGCCTCTTAAATCAAACCCAACCCGTGCTGCCGAGGGAAATCCGGAGCTGCTCGGGGCAGGAGTTAAAACGTGTTAAGCACCGAGATCCAGGCCAGATGTGGAACTCTCCGGGGCCACCGCGGGGCTTTGAGCCGCTCGTTTGGCACCTCTGCTTTCCACATTCAGAGTCCCAGCGGGAGGAAATCCTCTGGCCCGAGTTCTGCGCTATTTAGCGAGGAGTCCGGGCAGCCCTTGAAAGGAGCCCAATAAAACCTGGAATAAGAGTAAATTATTCGCATAGGCTGGGAAAAGAGATTTCTTTTTTAAGGCAGCTGGTTTTATGGATTTTTTTTGGTTTTTTTTTTTTTTTTTTTTAACAGCAGTGCTGGATGAAGATAAAAATCCTCCTGCCTCTGAGGGATGAGGGAATGCTGGAAGTGTGGGAGAGCTCCAGGTCCCGTTTGGAAAAGCAGGCAATAAACCCCTGCTCTTCCTGTTTGGCTGCTGGCACGGGACAGCAGAGGATTCCCAGATGTGGGGAGGAAACATCAGGAATTACTGCCTGGATGCTCCAAGTCCCCATTCGGGATCTCCTCCTCTCTGCTCCTCTCTGTTCCCAGGGTTTTCCTGTGGTTCAGGGAAATGCTGGAATCCCTGGAAACGTCCAAAAAATGCGTGAATGCAGCACTTGGGGACCTGGCTTCACAGCGAGCATGGTTAAAGGTTTGACTCCGTGAATTTTGGGGTTTTTCCAGCCTTGTCCCAGTGATGTGGGACAGATCCCAGCAGCCCGGTTCCTGTCCCAGCAGCTGTGGGATCGGGATTTGGGAGGGGGATTGAGGAGCTGCTCCTGCCTCTCCCAGCTCGCTTCACCAGCCCAGGCTGAGCCACGATGGATTTCATTCCTTCTGGCCCTGCTCAAACAGAAAAGGAAATGCCCTTCGGTTGCAGGAAAAGGATTTCCTCAGGAATCCTTTCCAGGGGTCTTCACCCTGGCGTGGGAACCCCACCTGGCTCAGAGCCCCCGAGCAGGGACAGAGGGTGGTGACAGGGCTGGATTTTGAGGCAGAACTCCCAAAACAGGCGAGCAAAGCCCATCCCTGAGGCCGGGAACACCAGCCCCGAGGTGCTGACGTGGTTCATGGCCCCTGTCCCCGTGGCTTCCCCCCCAGCTGCCAGAATCCCCCGGCCTGAGCCCTCCCGGGATGCTGAATCCGTGTCCGGGTGGTTTTCCTGTGCCCTGACATGACTGGAAGTGGCAGGGCTGCCCTGCCCGTCACTGCCGCCCTTGCGCTGTCTTCCAGACACATTTGCTTTTTTCCTCCCCCTTGCAGGGTTTGATTTCCTTGCTTGTTTGTTTTCCTCCCTGCTTGGTGTCAGAGCAGCTCCAGGGCTCGTTCTGAGGCTGACAGGACTTAAGGGACGGGGTTTTTCTGGCTGCTGGAGAGAAATCCTTCCCTTCTATCAGAAAGGACACAGCCCGGGGAGCCGCTGGTGCCAGAGCCTGGCAGGGAGGGCAGTGGCAGCTCCCCCGTCCCCTCCTCTGCCCGGCTGCCCCCCGAGGCTGCCCAGGCCGGGCCAGGGGCTGAGAGGCTCCGGGGGGAGCAGAGAACACCCAAAAACTCCTGCAAGGCAAATCCTCGGAGAGCTCTGCTCAGGAGTGAGCACCACAGAGAGATGTCCCTGTGATGTCCTTGTGATGTCCCTGTGATGTCCTGTGATGTCCTGTGCTGTCCCTGGGATGTCCCTGTGCTGTCCCTGGGATGTCCCTGTGATGTCCCTGTGCTATTCCAGTTCTATCCCAGTTCTGTCCCAGTGCTATCCCAGTTCTATCCCAGTTCAATCCCAGTTCTATCCCAGCGCTGTCCCGGGGCTGTCCTGGCACTGTTCTGGCACTGTCCCGGCGCTGTCCCGGGGCTGTCCCGCTCCTGGGTCACCCAGCCCCGGGCACCGTCCCTGCCGTGCCGTGCCGGGCCGGGCCGGGCTGTGCCGAGGTTCCCGTGGCCAGCAGCCGCCTCCGTGCCCCTCCTGCCTCAGCCCGGACCTGCTGGGCCGGCCCGGCCGGTCCCTCTCAGGTGTGGCCGCGTTATTTGCTGGCGATTACTGGAATAAAACCATCATTAAATGCTGCTGCCACCCCGCCGGGCGTGTGCCCCGTCTGCAGCCAGCCCGAGCCCCGCGCTGAGCTCCCAGCCCGCATTCCCAGCTCTGTGCTTATCCCGAGCCCAGCAGTGCAAAGGGAAAAACGGGAGAAAGGATGGGGTTTGGGGTTTGGGGTTTGGAGAGTGCCCAGAGCTCAGCACTGGCTCCATCCCTTTGTCAGAAAAGGGAGAAAATGGCATTGAAAATGGCATTGAAAATGGCATTGAACATGACATTGAAAATGGCATTTTAAATTCCCTTTTAAAGGGATGTATTCCTTACCAGCGCAGGCTGAGCCCCTGGAGCGCAGCTGGCGGGGATTTGTCCCGCACAAATGCCCCATCCCAGAGCTCGGGGCTGACCCCAGATGCTCAGAGCCCCCGGCAGTGGCACACTGTGGCAGTGGCACACTGTGGCAGTGGCACGTTGTGGCAGTGCCACGCGTGTCCCAGCCGGGCTCTGCACCCTGGGGAACCCCTGCAGCAGCTTCGGGCTGAAAGAGCTCCTTGTGTGGCCGGGCCAGCAGTGCCCGACGTGTCCCCGGGGATGGCACTGCCCCCGCTCCTCCAGCTGTGCCACACTGACCCCAGAGCTGTCCCCGAATTCCCCGGGCCCACATCTGGCCAGCTGTGGCACGCAGGGACGCTGCAGGGTGGGGACAGAGGCGGCAGAGGTGACAATTCCCTCACATTCTGCCAGGAGCCTTTCCCTCCACCTTTGAAGGTTTAATGTGTTCCAGGGAAAGAAAATCATGGAATTCCCAGAAATTAATTTGCAGCCACTCTGAAGATTAAAAATAAATAAATAAATAAATAAATAAATAAATAAAATTTCTCCAGTTTTAAGCAGTGATTCCTTCTCACTTTTTTCCCTGTGACACCAAAACATGCACTGTGACATTCCAGAGCTGTGCTGCCACCAGGGATGCAGCCCAGGGGAGGAAAGGAGCGGCTCTGCCTCTCCAAAGCCGCTGGAATTGCCCAGCAGGAGCTGGGAATGTCCCTGGAGCAGCCCAGCCCCGCAGGGAGCAGGCTGACATTTGCAGCCGGCTGAAAACGTGTGAGACCAGGCAGGATCTCTCTCGGGAAGGGGGTGAATTTGGGTCAGCGGCTGCTGGGAGTGGGGCAGGAAGCGTCTGTGTTTACAGGGCTGGAGCTGCTTTTTCCTGTGCACACACACGGAATGCTCCCGGGGCCTGGAAACGTTTTCATGGGAGACAGAATGATCCTGCAGGGTGAATAAAAAAGTATCGGGGTGAGAAATGAATCTGTAGAATAAAAAATATTGTAACGGCGTGAATGATAACATCTGCACCGTCTCACCCTTCATGTGAGGCTGAAAACGGAATAAAAGTTTTTAAACACCTCTCGTTGCCCCATTTCTGAGTCCAAAAAAACTTCATCCCAGAGCTGGGAGCAGAGCGCTCCTGGGCACGGAGCGAGCAGCAGGCAGCAGCTTTGGGAGAGGATTTCCGCAGGCTCGGAGGCGTGGGAGGCCGGAGCAGCCAGCTGGGCAGGGCAGGAGGGCACAGAGGGGAAAAGGCTCTTTATGACCGGCCCAAATGTTAAAGGCTGCCAGGAACGCGGAATGAACCCATTAAGGACCAAATGGATGCCATAAAAGCGGGATTTTCTCCTTTCTTTGGGGTTATTTCTATTGCTTTCATCCCCATGGAAAACGTTCTCAGGGGCTTTGGGGATGAGGCTTTGCTAGGGAAGGAGTTCCTTGTGGTGGCGATTTCCTCCTGCTGCAAATCCCCAAATTTCCAGTGGAAAATTCCCCTCAGAGCCATCCCGAGGAGACACTGAGCCGTGGTTTGCCCCCTCCAGCATCCCATCTGCCCCGACCCCGAGGAGCAGGAGGGACGTGGGGATAACGAACAGTTAATGGCAAACCAGGGCTCCTTCCCAAACTCTGGGGACAGTCAGTGTGGGGCGGGATTGGCGTCACTTCCTCGCCTCCTGCCTCACCTCAGCACCTTCCTTTGCTGCTGAGACCGTCCTGCCCAGCCTGGGGATGTCCTGCAGCGCCCAGATCCTGTTTAAAATCCCGACCCGCCGGAATTCCGGCCGGGATGGGAAAATCCGGGCTCCTCCTGCAGCTGGGAGCCTCTGGCCGGGCTTTCACCTCCCTTTTGCTTTGTGTTGTTTCTTCTCCTGCTCTCACCGGCTCAAGAAGAGCAATTTTTCCTTTCAAATGCAAGGCCTGGCCATAAACTTGGCAGGAAAATCCCTCCCGAGCAAATGGCGAGGGAAGGAGAGGGAATTTTGCTGTCCTGGGGGGAGATTTGCTGCCTGCCTGCCCTCCGTGGATGCTCCTTCAAAAACGGACTTAAAAATCCCCAAGCCACATCAGAACGGGCTGATAAACATCCCAAATAAAGAATTCCAGTGGGTGCAATATCCCAAATAAAGAATTTCACCATTCCAAGGAGAAGAGGCAGGTTTGTCCTGGGAGAAGCCGGGAGATTTCAAACTCAGGCATTAAATCTCCAGCTGGGAATAGCTCTGGGATGTATCAATGAAAATATTAATGCAAATAAAGCCTTCTTTCCCACACAAGAGGGATTTCACTGGTTTAATTGCTATTGCTTTTAAGTGGTCACCCTGCTGCAAAGGCATTACCTGCACCTCAGGCCCCTGCAGGGATCAGGGCAGAGAAAATGGTGGAATTTCTGTATCCCAGGGAGATGTTGGGAGAGATCTCCTGGAGAGCAGCCTCTGGGATGGGTCTGTCACTCCTGCCTGCAGGAATTCCCTCTCCAAGTGCCACAAGACAAGAGGAAACTCTGGATTTTGGGACAAGAGAGATCCCTGGATTTTGGGATGAGAGGGACCCCTGGAATTTTTGCTCTCCCAGTGCTGGCTGCAGGAATTCCCTGTCCAAGCGCCACAGCACCTTGGGACAGGAGGGCAGCCCGGAATTTGTGCCTGCAGCCCACAAAAGTGCCAGGGAATCAGGGGATAATGCCCCGGGGGTGCAGCTGGCACGGAGTCACACCCGAGATGAAAAGGGGTCAGGTGGGATCCAGATGTGATCTAGTTGGGATCTCTGTGGAATCCAGATGGGATCCAGGCAGATCCAGGTGGGATCCAGGTGGGATCCAGGTAGGATCCAGGCAGATCCAGGTGGGATCCAGGCAGATCTAGGCAGGATCCAGGTGGGATCCAGGACTGGGGGCCCTCAGCCAATTCCTCGAAAGCTGGGAATGATCACCTGGGGAGCCCAGAGCCCCTTCCAGTGGCCAAAGGGCCTTCAGGAGAGCTGGAGAGGGGCTGGGATGGAGGGACAGGACACAGGGAATGGATCCATGGCCAGAGGGAAGGGCTGGGTGGGATATTGGGAATAAATCCCCCCTGTGAGCTGGAGAGGGGCTGGGATGGAGGGATGGACACAGGGATGGATCCACGGCCAGAGGGAAGGGCTGGAAGGGATATTGGGAATAAATCCCCCCCTATGAGGGTGATGTGGAGCCGGGATGGAATTCCCAGCGAAGCCCTGGAAGTGCCCAAGGCCGGGCTGGAGCACCAGGGATGGTGGAAGCTGTCGGTGCCCATGGACTGGTTGGGATTTCAGGTTGCTCTGACCCCAAACTCCAACGCCAGGAGCTCTCCCCACTCCCATTCATCTTCCAAGCGAGTGGAAAGCAAACATCCCTGGGACACGGAGAGCCTTTTCTTCCCGCCTTTATCTCCTCCCTGCGCTGGGGCAGATGCCGGGGGTCAGCACGGACCATATGGCCGCGCTCCAGGCCGGCTCTCCATGGAGCCCCTCGGGCCGGCCCTTTGTGCCCGCGTCCCCCGCATTTATTCATGGCCCGGCCGGGCCGTGCCGGGGACACAAACAAATTGCTACAAGGCAGTTCCAGCCCGGCCCGCCGACAACCCGACAATAAAAGGCCAGTGCGGCCTGTTTAAAGCCGGAGCCAGGCCCGGTTGCCATGGCGATGGGATGGGAGGCCTGTTGCGGCCCATTAAACTCCAATCACATGTAAATTTATCCCCAGGCCTCCAGCGAGGGGGGACCCCCAGAGCTGCAGAATAGCCCCCGACAATAAGCAGTTTGTTTATCAATTCAGGTGCCGTTTAATTGGCTCCATTCAAGCCCCTCTTTGTTTAAAGTAATAACCTTTACAAAGCCCCGCTGATTTATCATTTCCAGCACTCCATTAGATGGGCTGCTTGAAATCCTCTGCCAGCACCTCATCTCCGGGGAGAATAAATCAAGAGGGGATGCTCGGGGGTGGCACCCGCGGGTGGAGGGCTCTGGAATCCCTGAGGAGATTCCTGGGATCCCCTCCTGCCTCTGGAATGACCTCGCTGTAAACTTTGGCTGCTCTGCAGCCTGTGGGAGTGACAGGGTTTGGTTTGACACGGTTTCCCTGGAGGATTGCACAGAAAAAACATCCCTGAGCTGATGGGCAGCAAGGGGAAACTGAGTTTTACCGAGGATCTTCACGGAGGAGGGGGTTTGCTCCTCTGGATGGTTTTTAGGGTAAAGAAGTGCTGCAGAGGCTCAGGGCAATGCCACAGCCAGGCCCAGAGGGGCTGCTAAGGGCGGCAGAAGGAGGCACAGAGAACTTGTGGGCTCCCCATCCCGGGAATTGTCCAAGCCAAGGTGGGATGGAGCAGCCTGGGACAGCGGGAGCCATGGCGGGTGGCACTGGGTGACCTTCAGGTCCCTTTCCAATCCAAACCATTCCATGGAGGGCTCAGGGTGGTCTTTTCACTGCTCCTAAACAGCCAGAAAGGCAGAATTAGTGACAGCCAGGGACTGAGGGACACCCAGGGACTGAGGGACATCCAGGGACTGATGGATATCCAGGGACTGAGGGACACCCAGGGATTTGGACATCCAGGGTCTTAGGGACATCCAGGGTCTTAGGGACACCGAGGGGTTGACGGACATCCAGAGATTTGGATATCCAGGGACTGAGGGACACCCAGGGGTTGATGATATCCAACAGCACAGCCAAGAGCTGCCAGACCGGCGGGGGGAGTGGCAGATGAGTCCCTGGGGAAGTCTGTGCATCCTGCACCTCCCATTCACAAATCCCGCTGGAATTCCCTTTATTCCACGGGGCAGGTTGGGGCCCGGAGCCTCTCCCAGTCTGGAGCCCCTGGATTGCTCAATAACCTCAGCTTTTCCCACAGGAATTGCTGGGAAAAGGTAAAAATGGGGTCTCCAAGTGGACAGGAGTGAGGGAAGCAAAAAGGACACCGAATGTGTCTGGGCTTGGTGGCAGCTGGGTTGGGCTGGCACCTGGCTGAGGGGCTTGAACACAGAATGGTGGAGTCCTGAAGTCTGGGAGAAAGTCCCAAACTTTCTGGAGGAGTTGGGCAAACCTCCAAGATGGTGAAACTCAACCTTGGGGCCGACAGCCCCAGCATCCCCCCGAAGCATTTCTCCCAGGGCCACCAATATCCTCAGTTCTCGAGCTGTTCCAGGGGTGGTGGCTCCAGCACTTCCCTGGCGTGGGGGTAATTATAACTGCCTAATTAAAAAAGCTCCCAGCTGATTTTTAGCTGCAGGGTGAGGAAAGCAGCCCGAGAGGAGCTGGGATCCCGGAGGATCCCCTTTGGAGCGGGACTGGAGCACCAGGGAAGCAGCACGGGAGGTCAGGGGTTAAACGGCAGCACTGGGAGGGTTTTTTTTTGCAGGCGAAAAGTGGGGTTTGCAAACCCGGGAGTGATCCCGAGGCTTTCCAAAGCTTCCCAAGGTGCCCCCCAGCCCAGGGAAAGCTGCCCCGGGGCAGGGGGAGCAAATCCATGAATTCATTATCCCCGGCACAATGAGCTCCCTCCCAAGCTCCATTTTCCAAACTTTGAAAAACCCCCAAATCTGACACAAACCTGAAAACCCCCTCAGACTTTTAAAAACCCCAAATCTGACACAACCCTGAGAACCCCCTCGGTTTTCCCCTCTCTTTTCCAGGCTCCAGAGGCAGGGAAGCTGCTGGGAATCGCCTCCTCCCCGATGGGGAGCCACGCTCTAATTAAGAAGAAACCTCCACAAGCCCCTTACAAAGTCTGAGTGGCAGCTGATTATTGTAGCAAAGTGCAACCTCTGCCATTTTGTCAAGCGAGCCCATCAAATTAGGGTGAAATAAGATGTCCATCTGCTTCCTGAATGGCAGCACCGCCAAAAAATCAGATTCCCACCAGTTCCTTAAGTCCCAATTATTCCCAGATTATCTTTTGAGATGGGGAGAACAAACCTCGTGGCCTCGCTCCTGACAGCCCGGGGCATCCCTAAGGAGGGCAGGGGGCTCGGTGTCAATCCTGGGGTGACCCCAGGGCTGGGCGGCGACTGACAGCGGATAAACATTCCGGGATAAACACTCGGGATAACCATTCCGTGATAACCATTCTGGGATAACCATTCCAGGATAACCATTCTGGGATAACCATTCCGTGATAACCATTCTGGGATAACCATTCCAGGATTACCAATCCAGGATAACCATTCCAGGATAACCATCCCAGTTCCGTTTCCTGCTCCTGCTGGGAAAGGATTTCCTCGCAGAGCAGAACTCCTGTCCTGCTCTGCCCACTCCTCCCCAGGTGGATTTTCTCACCCCACACCTCTCATTTCCCCAGCAGGGTTTTCTCCCCCCTCTCTTTCAGGACTTTTGAAAAATAAAATTCTCTTTCTGGAATCCCAGAGTTTGGGGTTGGAACCCCAGGTTTGGGGTCGGGAGGCTCCTTAAAGTTCATCTCATTCCAAAGGCCCTGATTCACGTGCAGACTTTCACTGTGGAATTTTTTACCTCTCAACTCCCTCAAAATCCATTCAGTTAAAAAAGAGGAATGAGATCGGGAATAAAAAATGAGAATTGCAATTTGTTCTCTTCCTTCTGCTTCACCCACCGAGTTTAATCCTGATTTTTCCACACCAAAGAAGAAACGTTTCTCTTGGAAGCCAAGCAACGACAACACTGCCCAGAAAGGCGAATTTGTGTCCCACAGGAATAAATAACATCATCCTCTTCCCACCAAAAAGGGAGATAAGAGATTTTGGGAGCCACCCCCATTCCCTTATCCTGTAAATGCTGCCAGAAAAACCCCACAGATCTCCCCCTTCCGCTTCCCAGGCAGCCCAGAACGTGGAAAAACTTTTTGATGCCTTTTTTCCTTCCTTGTTTCTCCCTTTTCCGAGGCTTTGATTGCGAATCCTTTTGTCTCCCGGCTCCAGGGACTCCCCTCTCGCAGGTGGAACTTCAGATCCCAGACTGTGCCCAGAGAGAGGCCGGGATGAGCCGGGCTGGGAGGGAGGGAGGGAGGGAGGGAGGAACTTTTATTACACGGATCTAACAAGCAAAGCTTCCCAGAACGTCGCTGGGAGCATCCAGGCTCCAAATCTGCATGAATTTCCACTTCAAACGCTGCACAGAAGCATCTTTATCACTCCAACCGCTGGGCCCAGCTCCCCTGAATGAAAGATTCTCCCATCCCTCTCCAAAAGCTCTGCTGAAGTTAAAAAAAAATCAACAAACAAATAGAACCAACCACAAAAAAAACCCAAAAACCCCCCAAAAAATCCCAAAAAACTCAAGCAACACACACACACACCCCCACAAAAAAAAAGCCCCAGAGGTTGGTCCAGGTGGTTTCTGTCAGGAGATGTCCCAGCTCAGGATGGTGTGGAGATCTTAAACTCGAAATGGGGAGCTCTGACCACAGCAGATCCCCACTTTTCACCCAGCTGCATTCCCAAACCCAGCCCTGGAGATTTCCAGTGAAATCCCAGCAGGTTTTTGCCTCAGATGAATCCCCTTCACTGCCCCTGCTGTGACCCAGGAGTGACAGGACCACGCTCCGGGGGCTTTGGGGCCAGGGAATGAATTCCCAGAGGCTGTGGGGGGAAAATGTGCCCAGCATCCCGAAATTGAGGCGGAATGAGGAGAAAACTCCCTCGGGAATGCAAATCCCTCCGGGAAAAGCAGCTGGAGAGAGGCAGGGAGGGAATGCATCAATATTCCGGGGAAAATTTCCCTGGCTCACCCTGGGGCAAGGCAGAGCTGTGGGACTGTCCCAGATTCCCGGTGGGGAAGAGTCCGGGGGTCCCTTCTCTCCAAAGGCGTTGAGAGCCAACCCCCCCCCCCCCCAAAAAAAAAAAAAAAAAAAAAAAAAAAAAAAGAGGGGGAAAAGCCACCAGCTTTTCCTGCGTGACCCAGATTGTTTTTGAATGTTCCCGGGGAGGGCAAAAATAAACAACGGTCTGCTCCGTTGGAGTGGGGACACCTCGCAGGTCAACCCCGGCATTAAACTGTGGGATGGCACCATTTCCATACAAATGCTGCAAGGGGAGAGTTGGGAAAGAGAAAAGGCAAAAAAAAAAAAAGGGAAAAAAAGAAAAATAAAAGCCCTCCACAAGCCCCAGCCACAAAACTGCAACTCTTGATTTCATTGTGCGGCGGTGACAAGAGCAAACCCAAAATCAAAGCGTTTCATGGTCATTTTTCTATCAGGGAGCGATGCCGGGTGAATAAGTGATTTACATGCCAATGTGGAGGCTGCAATGGGCCGGGATGGGAAAACGCACAATAACGGCGGAGGCAGCCCGGGAGGAGGCCGGGCCGGGCCGGGCCGGGCCGAGCCGCGCTGGGTTTTCCATCGGTGCCACATTTCATTGCCCGGTGCCAGGGCCGGCAGCGCCGTCCCGAGTGATGACACTGAATTATTCAGGAGGGTCCTTAAAACGCGGGTAAATCAGGGGTGAAACAAAAGAGGGGTGAGGACGGTGTGCCTGGAGCTCCTGGGATTTCGGGGCAGGCAGGGCAGGGAAAAAGGGGGAAAGGGGGAAAAGGGAAAAGTTCTGTCAGCGTCGTTCAGTGGAGCAGAACGGGCTCTGGGGCAGGACAGAGTTCCTAAAAGTGACTAATTATTGTAATGTTTGCGATATTTGTGATATTTGTGAGCTCAGGGATGGAGGGAGAGCCTGGGGAGCAAAGGGAGCCCTCCAAGCCTGGGAAAGGCAATTGGGAGATTTGGGATGGGATGGGATGGGATGGGATCAGTGGGATGGAATGGAACTTCTGGCTTTTCTTTTCCCACCTCCTCTCCCTGCAGCCTTCCCATCTGTGGCCACAGAGGAGGTCTGGATGGGGAATTAGGAATAAATCCTTCCTGGGAGGGTGGTGGGGCCCTGCACAGATGATTCCACATCCCCGGACGTGTCCAAGGCCAGCCTGGGATGCTGGAGTGCCCCTGCCTGGGGCAGGGCTGGACTGAGCTGATTTTGGAGTCCCTCCCAGCCCAACCATTCCATGATGTCCGGATCTCCCTCCAGAGCTGGGACTCACCATCCCCAGTGCTGGAATGCACCCAGCAGGTGCCCGAGAGCCTTTTCCAAACATTCCCAGCCCCTCCGGCTGCGGCCTTTCAGTGCTGGTCTGCCTAAATCAAAACTGTTTCCAAACTCATTTAAAGTTTCGTTCAGTTTTAGTTAAAAACCATTTCACCTGGGAGAGTTTATTTTTCCCTTTGTCATTCCACCCAGGACAGCAGCATGAGGAACTTCCCCCACCTCCAAACCCCTCCTTTAAACCCCTCCTTCCATCATTTTGTTGACCCAGACTTTTCACGTCCACTTTGGCTTTTTTTTAATTATTTAATTTTTTTTGTTTTAACCCAGAGCAGGTAAAAAAAAAAAAAAAAAAAAAAAAAAGGCAGAAAGAAAGGCGCGAGAAGAGCCTAATGAAATATTTAAGATTTTTTTTCCCCTCTCGGAGGGGAAGCCTTGGAAGTGCTGACAAAGGTTTTGTTTGTTCCCGGCTCTTTGTGCGCGGCTGGCCCGGGGATGAGCCGGGAGCAGGTCGCAGAAAGCGCCGGGGTCACTCCAGATTGAGGGGAGCTGTGTTGGCATTGGTCACAGCTGTGCCCGCCCGGCTCCCGGCTGGGCCACCAGCCCCCCGGCCTTTGTGCCCGCCTGTCCCCGCGTTGAGGGCGGACAGGGTTGATGGCGGGGCGCCTTTGTTGGCGGCCGCAGCCACACTCACAGCCCCGACCCGCAGAAAAACAGCCGCGCTTGACAATGTGATGGATTCCCCTACTGCTGCGCCGCATAATGAACTCAAACGCTGCTGCCCTGGCTCCGAGGGGGGGAAAACCCCCAAAAAACAAAAAGCAACCCCATATCCCACTGCTTTCCTCCTTGGAACCTGATTTTTTCCCACTAACTGCTGCCTGATTTATGGAGCCTCTCCTGCGCCGGGCGTTCGTGGCCGCGGGCGTTTGGCATTCGCTGACATTTTCGCTGAAGCGGCTGTGAAAGGGCAAATTTTCCTGGAGACGGAGCTGGGGCGGGGAGAACACGGGAGCTGCGGCCCTGCCTGCTCCCCGAGCCGGGCGGGGACCTGGAGCATCCCTGGCGGGAGAGGCTGGAGCGAGGAGGGCCCATCCCAGCTCCTTCTCCATCATCCCAGCTCCTTCTGCACCAGGAGGGCCCATCCCAGCTCCTCTTCCAGCAGGAGAGCCCATCCCAGCTCCTTCTCCATCATCCCAGCTCCTCTTCCACCAGGAGGGCTCATCCCAGCTCCTTCTCCATCATCCCAGCTCCTTCTCCATCATCCCAGCTCCTCTTCCAGCAGGAGAGCCCATCCCAGCTCCTTCTCCATCATCCCAGCTCCTCTTCCAGCAGGAAGAGGCTGGCTCCAGGATTTCTCTGTCCCTTTCCCAAACCGTCCCCGGCAGTTCCCTGAGTCCCCTCCCTGCTCCGGGAGCGGTTTGGGATTTGGGACGGGCAGAGAGATCCAGGAGCTTTTTCTAAATGTGGATTTCTCCTCGTTCACCCCCTTTTGACAGGGAGCTAAAGGGCTGCTGCAGTAATTCCTGATTTATTGGGAATTTGGGAAGCAGCCGAGCCGGGAGCAGCAGGGCCATGGCTGTGCCCCGAAAGGAGGAGATAATAAATGCACGAGCAGCCTATTTATAAAATCAGCACCAGCCATGCCCAGAAAATGGGGAATATTCAGTGAGCCCAAAAAGGGGGCAGGAGGGAGGCTCGGAGCTGGTCCCAAAGCTCTGCCCACAGCTGGGCCCAGGCAGCACCCCCGGGTGCCACTCCAGCAGGGAGATGGTTAAACCCGGGATAGCGAGCCCGGAATTCGGGATAATGAGCCTGGAATTCTGCTCCCTGATCCTGCCACTCCTCCCTGCCCTTCCTGGCAGGACTCACAGGGAAAAGGAATTCCCCCGGGAATATTCTCAGGGGGGATTGAAAAGGGGGAAATATCAAGTGGAAAACCCCAAAAGTCAGGGAGAGGCAGCTCTGAGGGGGAAATCCCTCATGCCACAGGCCAGGAAGCTCCAGGGTGAATTCCACCTGGGAAATGAGGAATAAAAGCAGCCCCCCAGCCATAAAACCCCAGCCAGAAATGATCTGGAGCTGACCAGGCTCATTTGTGAATTGCTGGCAGAGAGAGGCTCTGATAGATATTTTTTTTTTTTTTTTTAAATCTAATTTCCTTCTGAATATTTTTCCAGAAGAGCTTTCCAGGGAAGCTGGCATGCAAGGCTTGGTAATAAGAATAAATGAGAGCACTTTGGTGAGCTCCTTCAGCGCTGCTGGCTCCTTCCCTGTCCCTGATTTGGGGAAGATTGAGTTTTCAGGGCGAGCCTGCTGCTGCCGAGCCTCATTTCTGCAGAGCTTTGCCCATCCTGGAGTGGTTCTAACTCAGGTTTTGGCTCCTGGAGTCAGCAGAAAAATCACATTGGAGTTGCCCGAGCAGGGCAGGGCGTGGAGCATCCCTGGCTGGAGACATTCCAGAACCTTCCGGCCACGTGCTGGGGAGCCCAGCAGCCGCTGCAGCACCTTGCTGTGACCCCAGTGAGGGGCAGAGCCCCGTTCCTGCTGCTGGGGCTGGCTGGTCCAGGCTCCCACCCCTGCCCCATCCCTGCTCCCATCCCGCCTGGAGTGGCCATGGGGAGGTGTGGTGAGTCCAGAGCTTCCCTCTGGCTGCCCTGGGACCCTGCAGGGGTCAGGAACCCTCCTGGACAGAGCCCCCAGAGACACTGGCTGTGATCTCTGTCCATGGAAAAGAGTTTTCAATCCTACAGGATGAATTACCAGCTCTGAGTGTTTGATATCAGTAATAATTAAGTGTGGCACGGGTGCAAAAGTAACATTTTAGGATTCTGGATTAGGGGTTCAAAGGGGACAAGATGGAGGAAATTGGGTGTGCCTTGTCCTTTTTCTCCTTCTTCATGCCCTCCATGTTTCACTGTGGTGTTGGCATTTTTCTGTTGGTTCAGGCTGGGGACACACTGTTCAATGTAGGTGACAGATATTGGCACGTTATTGTAAATCCAGCACAGGTAGTTTGTGGTATTTAATGTTTGTACCATCCCACTGAGGGCAGAGCCCCACACGCTGCCCTGCAGGACAGAGCTGCGGCAGGGCAGCAGAACATGTTAGAGATAAACAGAATAAACAATCCTGAAAGCCAGCACGGATGAATTACGGCTCCTTCTTTGGCAGGGGGGCTCAGAGACTTTCTCCAGGCCTGGGACCATCCGTAGCACCGAGCAGGACCGGGAGGACCCCGTCCCGCTGCCACCGCCGGGCCAGCGCTGTCCCCAGCGCGTGCGGGGCCACCGGGCCCGGGTGACCTCGGCGCTGGCGCTGGCCCAGGCCTTGGCAGGGAGAGCGTGAGAAAGCAGGGGGCGACACCCGAGTGTCATCACAGCTGCAAAAACTGCTGAGCAGAAAGAGCCTAATTACAAAAATATGCGCCCGGAGGCTTTTCCGTGCTGGAAACAGAGCCGCGCTTGAGCCTGGCCCGGCGGGGCTCGGCCGGCCGGGGTTTAACGAGCCCGGGGGGCTCCATGGGGCTTGTCATCGCCGAGTGTGGCGTATCTGCGGGATGAAGGAGCAGCAAACACACCCCGTTAAAATTAACAAAGCGCTTTTTCTTCCTGCTTGGCTTTCCTCCCTCCTCCTCCCCCCGGCCGCCCCTCAGCCCGGCTCCTTGGCTGCCGCTGTTTGCAGAGTGACTTCAGGAACTGATAAAGGCTTTAAGGGCAGCCAAACACCGTCCTGGCCTCACATGGCAACGCCGGCAGGAATGTCCCACCACCGCACAGCACGGGCGTGACATTAAAATGGAATCTGCTCGCTTGACGCAGGCAAAAAAAAACAAAACCAAAAAAAAACCAAGCCAGGCATGTGCCACCATGTCCCCAAGGCCTGCTTCTCTGCGCCCTTGACACGTGGCATGCAGGCGGGCAGTGCCACCGGGGCTGCTCCGCTTTAACCCCAGCCAAAAAAATAAAAATAGGGAATTTCTGCAGTGCCGGTGTCCCCTGGGTCTGTCCCTCTGCCAAGCCCTGGGACATCAGGCCGTGGGTTTGGCTCTGGGGATCAGGCTGTGGGGACACTGCTAATTAATTAATTGCATGGCAGCTCGCAGGGAGGCGGAGGCTGCGTGACCTTGGCTGGGATGTAGGTCCTGGGGAAGCGCCCTTTGCTCAGCCAGGGCTCCAGCATGGGACATCCCACCCTGCATCCCACCCTTCCCCCTTCCGCCACCGGCACTGGGCGTCCTGTCCCCCTCCTGAGCCCCCAGGAGCAGGGACAGCAGGGATCTGCTCTCCCAGTGTCCCCAGATCTCTGCAGTCCCAGTGTCCCCAAATCTCTGCAATCCCAGTGTCCCCGAATCTCTGCTGTCCCAGTGTCCCCAGATGTCCCATCTGGATCACCCCACTCCTCTCTGCTCTTGGAGCCATCCTCACCCCAACGACCCCCCAGAGCTCCCTAAAGCCACACACAGGCAGCACATCTGCCAGCACATCTGTCCCTGCTGCAAGCATCCCCACCCAGCTGTCCCCACATCTCTGCGGGGTTCCCCGTGTGGAGGGACCATCCCACCCCACAAGCAGCTCCCACCCCCCTGTGCCCCTTCCCCTCCTGCAGGAGGATCCCAAACCCCGGGGTGCTGTCCCCAAACCCCGGGGTGCTGTCCCCAAACCCCTGAGGTGCTGTCCCCAAATCCCAGGGTGCTGTCCCCAGACCCCCGGGGTGCTGTCCCCAAACCCTGGGGTGCTGTCCCCAAACCCTGGCTGTTGTCCCCAAACCCCGGGGTGCTGTCCCCACGCCCCGTCCAGCCCCAGGAGGTGTCTGGGCCTCCAGGAAATCTCTGCTGCTGCACTCCAGGGGCCTCCAGCGAGGGAGGCAAACAAAGGTTATGGTCCAGGTGTAAATACCAGTATCTCCAGTCTTTATCTAATCAAAGTTACATTTTTATCTTTACTGCCACTGGTGTTTAAATGTTTGCACTACTTTTTAAACTGGCAGACGTAAGAGGGGCCGTAAATCCCAGGCACGTTTCCACTGCAGCGGTTTCGGTGCCGCTTTCGCCCTTCCAATTAACACCAAACTCAGTTCCTGGAGTTAACAAAGTGCCCCAGGACAGCCCAGCCGGGGCGTCCCCAGGCTGCTGCTGCAGGGAGATGCCTCCGAAGTGTTTTATTTACCCATCCCAGCCACATTTAACCCCCTGTCTCCAGTTCAATCCCATTAAACAGCAGCAGCAGCAGAGCTCTCTGCAGGCCCCAGCTGCTCACCAAGCTGCAGGTCTGAAATGAGATATTTTCAACCCAGAAATGTCCTAAAATGAGATGTTTAATCCCAGAAATGCCTAAAGGCAGTGAGGAAAGGCAAGAAAAGCCCTGTGTGGGCCTGGGGAGGTGTGCTGGGCTGGCAGCAGCCACACCAGGCACGGGAGAAGATTTCCAGCTGGGAAAGAATCTCCTGGAGGGGATCTCAGGCTCTCAATCCGCTGGGATTGTCCCCCAGGGAGGAGTCACCAGCCCTAGAATCACATTTCTCTCTCTCAGAAGGACGCAGGGGATGGAGCTCCGGCGGTTGCCCACGCGGGCAGGCAGTGGCCAGCAGGAGTTTGGGGTGAAGGTCCTGCCCAGGAGGGTGAGATTCCCAGCTGGATTCCCTCTGGATCCCTCAGGTGGATCCTCCCCCTCCTCCCGAGCACGCAGGGAAGGGCTGGCTCCCCATAAAACCCCGGGCAAGCCGAGGGCACGGCTGGTGTTTGTCTGTGTCAGGGTCAACGCCACGGGGACAAATTCCAGCCATAAAATAAATTAAAAAAAAAAACCAACACAAACAAAAAACAAACCATAAAAAAAAATTTAAAAAACCCCATTAAAAACCCATAAAAACCCCACCAAAACCAAATAAAAAACCAAAAAAAACCCCACAAACAAACACAAATAAAATCCAGAGTGAGAGGAGAGAAGAGAGGCAAGGAGAGAGGGAGAGCATCGGTGCTGGCAGTGCCAAAGAGTCATCCTAAATCTGGGTTCTTGGGGTTTGGGGTCCTTTTGCCCTCCCCACCTGCAGATTCCCAGCTCTGACCCCGCAGAGCACACACAGGTGGCGTCTCCAGCCTCCAGCAGCAAGAAGAGGAGGTTTTTTTAAAAAATCCTTTGTTTTAGGGATCCAACTCTGCTTGTGCTGCAACTGGGATTCATTTCAGGACATTCCCTGCCCAGAATCTGTGGGATGCAGGGATCCCGAGCTCTGGCACCAAGAAAGCCCCAAGTGTTTTCCTGCTCCAGCTTCTCCACATTTCACCAACAGGAGCAGAGCAGGAGATAAAGATGAATAATAATAATAAAAAAAATCTAGGGCAAAGCCAAGCTCCAACTCCCCCTCAGCTCAGCTTTGTCACGCTGATGAAAGTTGCAGCGAGCAGGGCTGGGGTGATTGATTGATCCTCTGCAGAACGGCTGAGGCTGAGCCAAATGAGCTGATCAATCCCTGCAGCAGCTCTCTGCGGGCTGGCACGGGCACCCACAGCGCTGGGGTGATGCCCAGTTCCAGGAGGGAGCACCCACAGCTCTGGGGTGATGCCCAGTTCCAGGAGGGAGCGCCCAGAGCTCTGGGGTGATGCCCAGTTCCAGGAGGGAGCGCCCAGAGCTCTGGGGTGATGCCCAGTTCCAGGAGGGAGCACCCACAGCCCTGGGGTGATGCCCAGTTCCAGGAGGGAGCACCCACAGCGCTGGGGTGATGCCCAGTTCCAGGAGGGAGTGCAGCTCCTGGGATGGAGGCACCAAAGCAGCTCCTGGGATGGAGGCACCAAAGCAGCACCTGGGGTGGAGGCACCAAAGCAGCTCCTGGGGTGGAGGCACCAAAGCATCCCCCAAAGTGAGCCCACACCCGGCAGGGCCAGCTGGGCTGAGTTTATGTAAATCCCAAATTCTGGGGTAACCACAGAGGCTCCAACCTCCCCAAAATTCCTCTGTGCCCCTGGCCTGGACGTCTTGGCCTCACCAGGTGACACCAGTTTGCGCTGGGATCCCTCCAAGCAGCGCCTGCTCTGCTCCAAAACCTTTCCCAGTTTTTCTAATGGGAATTAAGGATGTTGTTCTCCTCATCCGGTTGCCCGGGCACCATCCCAGCCTCTCCCAGTCCATCCCAGTAACGAACCAGGAGCTCCCAGTGCTCTGAAAAGGGCTGCAAAGGGGAGCTGGGGCTGCTCCGGGGGGTGGCAGCAGGGACAGGGGTGGGGACAGCAGGGACAGGGTGGCAGCAGCAGCAGGGACAGGCTGGCAGCAGCAAGGACAGGGTGGCAGCAGGGACAGGGACAGGGACAGGCTGGCAGCAGCAGCAGGCACATCCTAATGCCCATTTCTCCGTGCGGGGGGAGCTGCTTCGTGCCTGGGAAAGGCGAGCCGGGCACGCAGCCCGCGCTGCCACCCACGCAGCCGCCACTGGAGCTGCTGGCGTGTGTCACAGCAGCTCCTCGTCATCCTCCTCCCCCCCCTCCTCCTCCTCCCCCGCCGTGTCACTCGTGCAGCCGCCTCGCCGCTGCCGGGGCGGGCGCATCCCCCTTCCCAAAATTGTCTGCGCTGCCTTTGCGGCGTGGGCTGAGCCGGGGCCGCTTCTCCGCGGTGCCGTGTGTTTATTTCTGTGTTTGCACACATCCCTCCCCTTCCTTCCTCCTCTCCCGGGCTATTTTTGCTCCTGGCCGCATCTCTCTCGCCGCCGGCCTCCCCTGCTGCCTGCTGAGAACAAACATCGCCCGGCCGCCAGTTCCTGTCCGTGCAGCCGGGCCGGCAGCCGCACAGGGCGGCTGGGCTGGGCTGGGCTGGGCTGGGCTGGGCCGGGCTGGGCTGGGCTGGGCTGCCCCGGGGCTCTGCCGGCCAGCAGCACGCATCCCGAAATGCCCTTTAGGGCAGCAGCTCCTGCGGGAATAGCTGATATCCCCTGCCCTCAGGGGAACCTCCCTGCGCGGGCAGCGCTGGGCTCATTCCCAGCACGGAGCTGCTGCTGCATCCCTCCGGCTGTGCCCGGGCGTGTCCTTGTGTCCGGGCAGGTTCCTGATCCCTGCTCCTGATCCCTGCTGGATCTCATCCCTGCTGGATCTCATCCCTGCTCCATCTGATCCCTGCTAGAACTCATCCCTGCTCCTTCTGATCCCTGCTGGATCGCATCCCTCCTAGAACTCATCCCTGCTCCATCTGATCCCTGCTCCATCCCATCCCTGCTCCATCGCATCCCAGCTCCATCTGATCCCTGCTGCATCAGATCTCTGCTCCTCTGATCCCTTCTCCATCTAATCCCAGGTCCATTTGAACCCAGCTCCATTTAATCCCAGCTCTTCTGATCTCTGCTCCTCTGATCCCTTCTCCATTTGATCCCAGCTCCTCTGATCCCAGCTCCTGCTCCTGAGGAGGTTAAACCCAAGGAATCCGGAGTCAGGGAACCTTGGCAAGCAGCGCTCTGCAGGCTTTGCCTCGGTGCTGTCCCGTGGGAAAAGAGAAGCCTTGGGGTTTATTTTTTATCCTTTTCTATCCCTTCTTTTATTTTCCAGCCTAAGCCGCTGGAGCAGAAGCGCTACCCCAGAAATCCGATTCATTTTTCAGTGACGAGTTTGGTTTTTAAACACGGACCCAAGACACATCTCTTTTATTTTCCTGTTTTTCTCTCTGCCAAGGACAAGGGGAACGTCCCTTCCTTCACTTGTACCGGGTTGTTACTGCTGGCGGGCAGAGCCTTCCCTGCAGGCGGCTCCGGGGCTTTTCCAGAGGAGCTGGGGGTGCCTGGAAGTGCCCAGGGCCAGGCTGGGCGCTGGGATGGTGGGAGATGTCCCTGCCCGTGGAGGGGCTTGGAAAAGCAGCGTCTTCAACCATTCCAACCAAACCATTCCAGGATTCCCAGTCCTCCTGAAATTCCAAACCATTCCATGATTCCCACTCCTCCTGAAATTCCAACCCAAACCATTCCAACCCAAACCATTCCATGATTCCCAGTCCTCCTAAGGTCTTCAACCATTCCAACCAAACCATTCCATGATTCCCAGTCCTCCTGAAATTCCAACCCAAACCATTCCATGATTCCCACTCCTCCTGAACCATTCCAACCAAACCATTCCATGATTCCCGCTCCTCCCAAGGTCAGGGAAGCAGCTCCCGTGTCCCTGGGACTGCGCCAGGAGCGCAGCAGGGACAGACCTCAGTGAGGGGGGAGGAAGAGGAGGAGGAAGAGGAAGAGGAAGAGGAAGGGGAAGGGGAAGGGGAAGGGGAAGAGGAAGAGGAAGAGGAAGAGGAAGAGGAAGAGGAAGAGGAAGAGGAAGAGGAAGAGGAAGGGGAAGAGGAAGAGGCAGTCACAGCCTGTTCGGGTTTTTATTGTTGGGAGCTGCTCCTGTCCCGGCCACATCCGAGCACGGGTGCCAAATTTGTCATTCCTGATATAAACCCGGGTGCTAAAAATAAACAGCTCGGAGGGAGGAACTGACACCAAAAACCTCTCCTCACGTGGCACCATCCCCTGCCTGCTGAGAAAACAAACTGCTGCCACCTGGGGCTGTCCACCCGGGCCAGAACGGGATAATAAATCACCCTGAGCCGGGATAAATCACCCTGAGCCGGGATCAATCACCCCAAACTGGGACCAATCACCCTGAGCCGGGGTAAATCATCCCAAACTGGGATAAATCACCCCAAACTGGGGGTGGCTGAAGCAGGGAAGCAGCCCGAGACCTCTCCTGAACCTCGCAGGGTTCAGCCGGGGTGGGTTCTGGGATGTTCTGAAAGCCAGGGTGGATTTTGGGGTGCTCCAAAGCCTGGAGTGGTTTTTGGGATGTTCTGAAGCCCAGGGTGGATTTTGGGATGCTCCAAATCCCAGGCTCGGAAGGAAAGAGCCCAAACTCCAGCAGGAACCCAAATTTCCCTCAGCATCAGCACCAAAATGCAACTTGAAAGCTGAGGAAGGAAGTCTGAACCCAGTGAGATGGGTGGGCACACACAGCCCAAACTGGGGCACGTCAACCCCAAACTGGGCACCCACAGCCCAAACTGGGGCACATAAGCCCCAAACTGGGCACCCCAGGCATTGTCGCTCCTGGCCCGGGATGGGCTGTGGGGACACAGCGCCTCTGCCTCGCCTTTAACGAGCCGCTGACAGCCGAGCCCGAGCAGGCACAAATCTCCATCTGGATTCTCTCCAGGCTGTTTTATTCTATTTTTTTTTTTTAATCCGCGGGAGCCCGAAGCCTTTCAGCGGTTGGGATTGGGAAAGCAGCGCCAGGGAAGGAGGCAGGGGGGGTTTAGGAGCTGTTGGGATGGCCGCGGTGTTTCTCACTCCCAAAGGGCGGCAGGCAGGCGCTGCCCGGCCCGGGCATCCCGCCGAGCTGCCGCTGCCCCACGAACTCATTCCTGCCGTGCCAGGCACGATCGTGCCCCGGGGCTGCCCAAAACCGGGGGGCGGCGGCGGCCGGGGCATCCCGGAGTGCCCCGCGGAGCCCGAGCAGCCCCAGCCCCAGCCCGCTGCCCTGGCAGTGCCCGGGGGAATCCCGAGCGAGCCGCGGTTTTTCCCGCAGGAAGGCTCAGAACCCTCCGGCGGGGCTGCGCTCCCACATCCCCGTTTTCCTCCCTCCCCGGCCCGCTCCGGGCGGTTCTCTGGGGTCAGGCCCGGGGCTGTGCGGGGGAAGGCTCGGCGGTGCTGCGGGAGCTGCCAGGAGCCAAAGCCCATCCCTGGAGAAGCCCTCAGCACCCCGAGGTGCCCGCGGGCAGCCTGGCACGGGCCAGCACAGCATCCCCGCGGGCACTCCCTGCCCTACCTGCGGAGGAAACGCGGCCGGGAGAGAAGCCAAACCCACCCAAACCAAACCAAACCCTCCTCCCTTCTCCCTTCTCCCATCCCGGCCCCCGCCCGCCGGGGAGCCCGGCTGGAGGCCAGCACGCCAGAACGGCAGAATTCCTCCCAAAAACGCAGCTGGAGAGCGGCCCAGCCCTGCACACACACAAAGGGAAGGGGGAATCGAGGCAGCAGGCACGCACACGCACACACACACACACACACACACACAGGGTGCCTGGGTGGTGAGGAAAAATTTCCTGCTGGCCTCTTTAAAGGTGTGTTATTTGTTCAAGGCTGTCCAAACATTTGTGGAGCGCTGGCAGGCCCGGAATGTGTGCGAGAGCCCCGGCGGCGTGGCTGAGGCGTGGGAAAGCTCTGCTCTCCTCAACCTTTCCCGGCTCCTTCCCCCTCAGGCAGGGATTCAATAAAACCCGAGCCAGAGATTTATGGAGCTGATAATGACAGCTCCAGTCAGCGGCAGACACCGGCAGGGCCCTCCGCAGGGGCAGAGGGACTCCCAGGGCGCTGGGGAGGGAGCAGAGATCCCCGAGCCTTCCTGGGCTGGGGGGTGGGCTGGGGGCTGAGGGGGGATCTGAGATCCCCGAGGCTTCCTGGGCTGGGGGCTGGGCTGGGGGCTGAGGGGGGATCCGAGATCCCAGAGCCTTCCTGGGGTGTGGGACAGGCTGTGGGGTGGGCTGGGGGCTGCATTTTTGTTATCCCAAAAGCAGAGGGGGGATCAGAGGCCCGGGTGCCTTGCCAGGACGGGGCTGGGGGCTGCAGCTGGGTTCCCAGCGAGGGCAGAGCCCGATTGCAGCCCCTGCCAGCCTGCCAGGTGAGCTCCTGGCAGCTGTGCAGCACTCCTGGCTGTGGGAATCGCTGCTGGCCTTGCCCCGGGGCCACAAAGTCCTGGCTGTGCCAGGGGACAGGCTGGGCACCTCTCCTGGGGTCACAGTGTCCTGGCTGTGCCAGGGACGGGCTGGGCACCTCTCCTGGGGTCACAGTGTCCTGGCAGTGCCAGGGGACGGGCTGGGCACCTCTCCTGGGGTCACAGTGTCCTGGCTGTGCCAGGGACGGGCTGGGCACCTCTCCTGGGGCCACAGTGTCCTGGCTGTGCCAGGGACGGGCTGGGCACCTCTCCTGGGGTCACAGTGTCCTGGCTGTGCCAGGGATGGGCTGGGCACCTCTCCTGGGGTCACAGTGGCTGCCGGCGCTGGGAATTCCAGCCTGGCTGTGCTGCCAGGCTCTGACCCCCTGCAGGAGAACCTGCACTGCCCTGGGGCCCCGGGGAAGGCTCCAAAATGGAATGGCAGAGCTGGGATTGTGGGGTGGAGTTGGGAGTTTGGGTGTGATGCCACAGGGTGGGGAACTCGGAGTTTGGGGTTTTGGAATGGGTTGATAAAGACCAAGATGGAGGTTTTAGGGTAGGGGCTGGTCCCTCCTTCTCCTTCACCTTCTTCACTTTCTTCACTTTCTTCTTATTCTTCTTCACCTTCTCCTTCTTCTTTGTTTCCTCCTCCTCCTTCTCCTCCTTCTCCTTCTCCTCCTTCTCCTTCTTCTTGTCCTTGCCCTTGTCCTTCTCCTCCTCCTCCTCCTCCTCCTCCTCCTCCACCTCCCTGTCCGTGGGTCTGGGTGCGTTTGTGCATTTGGCTGTCACAGCCCGGCCTGGGACACTTCAGGGGTGGAGCAGCCGCAGCTTCTGTGGGAAACCCATTCCAGAGCCCCCCAGGGATGATCCCGCACCCCAAAATCCCACCCAGCGCCGCCCTCGGGCACTCTGGGGCCGCTCCCCCCTGCCCAACCCGAGAGACCCCAATGGATTCGGGGCGAGGTTCAGCTCCAGGACACCTCCAGGTGACACGGGTGACACGGGTGACACGGGTGACACGGGTGACACGGGTGACACGGGTGGCACGGGTGACACGGGTGACACCGGGCCAGCCCTGCCGTCCTTCCCGAGGGAGCACCGGCAGCAGGAGAGGTGAGCCTGACTCGAGGCATCCACCCAAGGGCCGGGCGCTCCAATTACCTGGCTGTGCTAATTGCCTCTAATCAGCCGCTCTCAAAGGGTTCTCGGGGGCGGCGGTGACACCCAGGGTGGCGGTGACACCCAGGGTGACACCCAGGGCAGCTTCCCACACGCCCCACAGTTCCAGCCCTGCCACCCCCACCGGCCCGGCACTCCAGGCTGGAGAGAGTTCCAGAATAAAGCAGGGATTTATTACAGGAGCAGAGCTAGAGAATAAAAATAAAGCAGGGATTTATTCCAGGATCTCCTCATGGATCCACCTTGGGCAGCACCAGAGCCCAGCCAGGGCTGCACCCAAATGACCCAAAATGGCCCCAAAATGCACGAGCGCTCCCGGGGGCTCTCCCTGGGATCAGTTCTGCTCCATTGGCACCTTGGAGTTCATTGTCCCATTCCAGCTTCAGCCCAGGCAGTCCCACCCTGCTTGTTTTTCTCTCTCCAGCCCACGCTGTTTGTGCTCCTGGGCTGAGATTTGGATCATTTGGGTGCCCAGCTGGAGCAGGAATTGTTTTGTGTCTGTGCTCTGTGCACAGAGCTCAGCATCCCCTCACATTAAAGCAGCAGAGAATGTGAAAAATTGAAAAGTTAAAACCTGAGGCACCAGCACAGAACCCGAAAACCAGAAAAGCCAAAACTCCGAGGCCCCAGTGGCGGTTTCCGTGTCAGGGAGTTCAGGGCTGGGAAGGGGAAGCCCTGCCCGGCCCTGCCCTGCCCCAGCCGCCTCTGCCCGACTTCCTCGTGCTGCCTTTGGCTCCCAGGAGCTGTTTACGCTTTTCCACACGGGATAACGCCGCTGGAGAGGAATCTGCATTGGGAAAAAAAAAAAAAAAAAAAAAAAGAAAAAAAGGAAAGAGACGGAAAGAGCAAAGCAAAGCAAAGCAAACTGCAGCTGGAAAAACAGTGCGAGTTCCAGGGTGGCCCCGATCCCAGCAAGGACCGGCTGCTGCTCTCGGAGGGGGACAGCGATGGGGTTTGCTGGCCCGGTTCTAATTTGGGATGCAAACGGTGCCGGGAGCGGCTGGTGGGTGCCTGACCCTCCCGGCCGTTCACGGCTCATTTGTGGCTCCGGGAAGGACTTCGGGGGCACCGGTGCTGCCAGAGACTTGGTTTTTTTGGGCTGTCAGTTTTCCTTAACTGCGGAGCGGTGTCATCCCGAGGAGGGAGGAATCACCTCTCCTCGGCCCTGCCTTGTCTCTGTCAATTGTCTCCAGGACTCCCCTCGCTCTGCTCGCCCACCTTTCCAGTCCAGCTCTTTTTCACTCTCAATTGCCTTATTGGCATGACACGGTCGGCGAGCATTGCCAAAGCCAATTTATCACGCGGCCCTCCCCGAAGCCGCCTTTTCTCGGCACAATTGCTCCCCAAAGACTCCCGGGCAGGCCGAGCGCTGGGCTTTAATGCGCTCATTAAACAGCCCTGAACAAACCGCCCAGCCCTGCTCCGTGCCAGCCTGGTGCCCGCAGCCTCCCCCCGCCCCGGGAAGAGCTGGGAGCTCACCCCGAGCTTTATTCGGATGGCAGGCACCCCCAAACCCCGCGGGATAAAGCTCAGAAGATGCCCTGACAATCCCACCTCTCTTCTTCCCCTCCTAGCTCCCAGAAAATCCCATTTTGGGGCTGGGCACGGCAGGTTTGTGCACACTCAGAGCCCTGCAGGTGCAGGCTGCATCCAGGTCACCCTTCCATGGCTGAGATGGATCCCAGCTGGAATCACATCCCTCCATGGCTGAGATGGATCCCAGCTGGAATCACATCCCTCCATGGCTGAGAGAGGATCCCGGCTGGAATCACCCCCCGGGGCACCTTTCCATGGGATCCCAGCTGGAATCACCCCCCGGGGCACCCTTCCATGGGATCCCAGCTGGAATCACCCCCCAGGGCACCTTTCCATGGGATCCCAGCTGGAATCACCCCCCAGGGCACCTTTCCATGGGATCCCAGCTGGAATCACACCCCCCCTGCCCTTCCCAGCCCTCGGCATGCTCGAGATACCCCAGCAGAACAAAGCGGCGGCCTCGCAAACAAAACCCTCCTCGGGAGGCACTTGAGGGAAGATTCCCCACCCTGCTCGGGCAGACAATGGTGGGAAGGGAGTGGGACTCATCCTCCTCCTCCTCCTCCTCGCTCCCGTGCTCCGGCGGCTCCCGGCGCTCCGCACTCGCAGCGGGCCGGGCCGGGGCTCTGTGCCCCGCTGGGTCCGGCTGCGTTCTGCCGCTCGCCCCCGGGCTCCTGCCCTCCCCGGCAGCCCAGCCCGGGCTCTGCCCCGGGAGGAGCTCCGGGATGGCCCCGGGAAGGCTGCGGGGGTTTGGGGGTGCTCCGGGGCTCGGGGGGGCTGCGAGGCAGGGCCAGCGCCGGCTGCAGGGTGTTTTTCCCCAGAACCTGTTTTCCAGATCCCCTGGCATCCTTCCAGGGCTCTCGCCGCCTGCGTCATCCTTTTCCGAGGCTGCCTGCTTCCCCGGGAGCCCCTTCCCCTCCCTCCCCTCGCAGAGGTTTTATTTATTTGTTTGTAACACTTCTCCCGGCCCCAGGACGCCTTTCATCCCGCAAACGCGGAGCGCTCCGCTGACAGGAGGGTGGGGACAGCCTGGGGACACCGGGGATCGCTGTCACTCCCTGGGGATGCTCCAGGGGCTGATCCCGGTGGGACCAGCTCGGCCGGAGCAGGGACAGCGCCTCCCCAAAGCCGCAGAGCCCCGGCCCGGCCACCCCCGCGCTGGGGCTGCCGCCTCCAGGCACGGCTGCGGCTTTGGCTCCTCTCTAAAGGGATTTTTGGTCACGGATGGAGCAAAACGCGGGGAGGTCCCGCTGCTCCTGATGCTTTGGGAGGGGGCCACGGGCGGGGGGTGCCCAGCCTTTGGCCCAGCCTTTGGCCCGGGGTGCCCAGCCTTTGGCCCAGCCTTTGGCCCAGGGGTGCCCAGCCTTTTGCCCGGGGTGCCCAGCCTTTGGCCCAGCCTTTGGCCCGGGGTGCCCAGCCTTTGGCCCAGCCTTTTGCCCGGGGGTGCCCAGCCTTTGGCCGGGGGTGCCCAGCCTTTGGCCCGGGGTGCCCAGCCTTTGGCCCGGGGGTGCCCAGCCTTTGGCCCGGGGTGCCCAGCCTTTGGCCCAGCCTTTGGCCCAGCCTTTGGCCTGGGGGTGCCCAGCCTTTGGCCCTGCCTTTGGCCCAGCCTTTGGCCCGGCTCTGCCCAGGGCACAGCTGCGCAGGGCAGGGCGTGTGACGGGAGCGTGGCTGAAGCAAGGACAGGATTGCGGCATCGCGGCGCTGATAAGGGCAGAAAAAACCTTCCTGATCACTGGCCCAGCCACTCAGCAGCGCTGAGCCCGTCAGGCGGGGCTGGGCCGGCACCCTGTGCAGAAACATCACCGCTTTCCCACGCTGCTCCCGCGTGGAGCGGGCAGAGCTCCGGGAGGAGCTGAACGCGCAGTCGGCCCCGAGCCCATCGCCCATCGCCCATCGCCCATCGCCCATCGCCGTCCTCCTGCTCGGAGATTTGCTGCTGACGCACATTTGGCCTTCAGAGCTCTCCTGCTCCTCCTGACAGTGCCCGGGCACCTCGCTCCTGCTTGGCACTTGCTGGTGGGAAAGCGAAATAAATGGGTGCTGAGCACAGGGGCACGTGGGGTTTGGGGTTCCAGAGCGTTTTTCTGCTGTGGAATCCTAAATCCCTCCTCCCCCCATGGAATCCTAAATCCCAGCCCCACAGTGGGGTGAGAAAGCAGCGCTAAGGAGCTGCCAGGCCTGGAATTAAATATTAAACCTCTCTTCCCCCAGGCTCCACAGTGGCACCGCCGATGACTTTTCCTGCTGGCACGGAGGGATGCGAGCCCCGCTGTGCCAGCTGCTGCCGCTGTGCCAGCCCTGCCCTCAGCTGGACAGGCTGGGCAGCCAAGTGGAGATGGATTCCTCCTCGCAGCACCCAGGGCAGGGGCCTGGCAGAACTGAGCTGATGGTGCTGAGTCTGCCTGAGCCAGCAGATCTCTCAGGAGAAGAGGGCCTGGCTGGTTCCACCCCAAATCCAGCCTCAGGGAGGGCTGGAGCAGGCTGCTCTCCTCCCCAGAGGGTGCAAGGGCTGCCCCGAGTCAGCTCCTGCCCCGGCTGGGCTCTGGGGCCAGCAGAGAGAGGCTCCAGGCACCGGAGCAGCGCTGTGCCAGCCCCAGCTCAGCTGAATGTCCCTCCCTGAAGGTCCCTTTGGCCACCAGCCCTGCCCTGGAGCCCGAGGCAGCGCTGCCCCTCCTCTCCCCGAGCCCTGAGCTGCTGGGGGCTGCAGCAGCAGGGCACAAAGAGGGTCCCGATGCTGCCAGAGCAGCCAAGGAATTTGCTCAGAACATCCATATTTTGCTTGGAAGCAGGAGCACCTTCCCAGTCTGCTGGAAGCGCTCAGTTGCTACACGGGGATTGTTTTTTATAGCAACATCTCCAAGGCCCCAGCCTCGTTCTCCCCATTTTTAGAAACGGAGAAGTCAGCAAAGGGAGGTGCTGCTGCTCTCGGGAGGGCTCCTGAGGCACATCCAGCTTCCCGGGAATGCCCAGCCCCGCGGCCAGGCAGCGCTGGGATCACCCGGGAGCAGCTGAGGCTCCCGGAGCAAAGGCTCAAATCGCTGCCCGTGGGGAGAGCAAAGTCTGCCAGCGCCTGCAGCAGCTCCTCGCCTGCAGCGATTGCCTGGGGATTAGCAAAGGTCAGGTTTTAGCGCTCCAGCCCTTCCCAGCCTCTTCCTCTGCTGCAGGTCCGGAGATGTTGTTGATTTAGCCTGATCCGTGAGCGCCTGGAAAAATCCCACCCAGCCTGGGGGAGCAGAATTCCTGCAGCAGATGTCACCGTGCTGGCAGGGGGACAACTCCCCACCCTCGGCTGCTGGAAATTCACGGGATCCTGCTGGGCAGAGAGCTCCTTATCAGCCTTTCTGCTCCTTATCAGCCAGGCCGTGCCCTCCTGTCCCTGGCAGCCTCCCTGGAAATCCCTGCTGCACCTCTGCCCCGGCCCTGCCCTCTCGGCCTTTTCATCTCCTCCCTCTCACTCTCCCTGCCAACTTCTGCTGCTGCTGTGCGTGCCCTGTCCTCCTCCTCCTCCTCCTCCTCCTCCTCCTCCTCCCCGGCCTCAGCCCGGTCATCTGCTGTCTGTTCCCAGAGCTGAGGAGTCGCAGCCGGCAGCTCCTGCTCCCAAAAACTCTGATTTTTTGGCTCTGGGTCCGCTCTGGGCCCCGCAGCTCCTCCGGGAAGGGTCACTGCGGTTTATCCCGGGAACTGCCGCTCCTCGCTGCGGGTCACCTCCTGCTGCTCCTCATCCCGGGGGATTTTGTGTCCCGCAGCCCCGGACACTTCTCCTCCCGCCCTGAGGGATGCTGAGAGAAGATCCAGCGGGGAGAAGGGCTGGGTCCTTGCAGGGCAGGAGCAGATTTCCAGTTCCAATCCCGGTCATTAAGGAGCACTAATGGGGCACAGAGCAGTGGGGCCAGCGCCCCACAACATCGTGTTGCCAGGGGCAGTTCCAGAGGGGATGGGGCCTTGCCGAGCTGCTCCTCGCACAAAAACCTCCCCGAGGGCCGTGGCCTCTCCTCTGGCTCCCTTATCCAGCCTGCTCAAGGAAAGGTGGGGAGGGAAGAGCCCTTTTCACCCTTTTCCCTCGGGCTCATCCCAGAGATGCAGGCGGGGAGGGGGCCGGGGTTTGGATAACCTGCCTCATTAGTGGCTGGATGACATCATTATCTCGCATTAGCCACACTCTTCCAGAGGTAATTGGGAAGCCTCTGGAATGGCCCCGTGACCTTTAATTAATGCAGCGGGGCCTTTTCCTTGCGGCTCCTCGGGCTGCCTCCAGCAGCTGCTTCTTGTTAAGATGCCAGAGCGGGGGAGCCCTGCTCCCATGCCGGCAGTTTCGGAGCCTCTCTGCCCCGGGGGAGGAATAAAAAAGGTGCGGGAGCAGCCCCAGCCCCTTTCCAGCAGCCCCTCGCTGGCTCCAGGCGCTGCCTGGCCAATTAATTACCCGGAGCTGATGAGCCCAGCCCCGGCTGCTGCCCTGCCCACGCTGCCAGCAGGGCTCTGGAAAAGTGGGGCTGGGGAACCGACAGGGAGACACGGGACTTGGCCTGGAAAAGGAAGAATTTAGGGAGAAATGTTGGGTGGGGAGGCCCTGGCACGGCTCTGCCCCATCCCTGGCACGGCTCTGCCCATCCCTGGCATGGCTCTGCCCATCCCTGGCACGGCTCTGCCCCATCCCTGGCACGGCTCTGCCCATCCCTGGCATGGCTCTGCCCATCCCTGGCACGGCTCTGCCCCATCCCTGGCACGGCTCTGCCCATCCCTGGCACGGCTCTGCCCATCCCTGGCACAGCTCTGCCCCATCCCTGGCACGGCTCTGCCCATCCCTGGCAGGGCCCAAGGCCGGGTTGGAGGGGCTGGAGCAGCCTGGGCCAGTGGAAGTTGTCCCTACCCATGGCAGAGGGTGGGACTGAGCCTTTTTCCAGCCCAAACTGTTCCAGGATTCCAGGATTTCTCCCAGCTCTGGATTTTCCCCTTTGCTGCTCTGCCCCGGCTGCTGGGAGCCCCCTGAGGCACCGGAATGAACAATCCAGACTCGTCCCACCGCTGCAATCCCAGCTCTGCTCAGAAACCTCTGCAAAAACCCCAACCTGAGAGACTGGGGCCACCTGGGACCCTCTGTGGGGTTTGTGTTCCAAATGTGGGAACAAATCAAAGGAAGCTCTGCTCAGAGCGGAGTTTTCCTTCCCAGGGGAGCATCGGATTTCGGGATCAGGGAATGGCGTGACCTCCCTGAGCATCCCTGAGCATCCCTGAGCATCCCTGAGCATCCCTGAGCACCACTGACCATCCCTGAGCATCCCTGAGCATCCCTGAGCATCCCTGAGCATCCCTGAGCATCCCTGACCATCCCTGAGCATCCCTGAGCATCACTGACCATCCCTGACCATTCCTGAGCATCACTGACCATTCCTGACCATCCCTGACCATCCCTGACCATCCCTGAGCACCACTGACCATCCCTGACCATCCCTGAGCCCTCACCGTTCCCAGCAGGCCCGAGGCAGCGCCGGCACCGCCCTGCCCTGCTGGAACCGGGATTTTCCCTCCTCCGCCCTGGCTGGATGCTCGGGAGATCCCCCCAACCCCTCCCCGTCCCGCACACCCCAGCCCCTGCTTTTGGGATTCCCACAGACCCGCTCCACAGCATCTGAGCCGCCCGTGAGGAGGTGAAAAATCCCGGGGAAGCTCTGACTTGGTGGCTGGAAGTGACATCTAGTGGAAACGGCAGGAAAGGAGCGCCCGGGTGAAACCCTGATCCTGCCGGGTTCGGGGGAAAACATTTTCCTGCGAGCTGGAAAAGAACCCGGAGGGCCAAGGCTGTCTTGCTCCTGAAGCTGTGGACAGATTTCTTTTTCCATTCTGCTTTATTTTTTTATTCCCCACTGCTTTTCCTGCAATCTCTCCCTTCCTGCCCTCTGCACAGCATGTGATGGGTGTAGATCAGGGCAGGGAGGATCTTCCTAATCAAACCCACATTTCTCTGCATTGTCTGGGCTGTCTCACGGGGAGTTCAGCCAAGCCCCCACACTCGTGATGTTTTCAGTGCTGCTTTGGAAAGCTGCACAAAGGTAGAACTTTCCCCAATGGAGTTTCTTGGGTAGGAAGGGAATTATTCCAATTATTCCATATTGAGAATATTCCAATTATTCCGTTCCTGAGAGCTCCTTTCCCAGACACTGAGGTTCCCTTACAGTGGGGGTGGGCAGTGCTGAGCCTGGAGGTGTCTCTATCCCAGGGGAAGTGCCCTCCACGGCATTCCCACTTTTCCTGCCCTTTCCCTGCCCTTGATCCTGGCTGTGTCTCCCACGCTGAGCCCCGCCAGGCACGGGGGAGCACATCTGCTGCTTTATTTCGGGCCTTTCTCTGGTGACAGGTTGACATTGGTTATTTATATCACGTCCTCACTCCCACAGCGTCCGTCCTGGAGGTGCTGGGTGCCATCCACAGGATGGGGCTGGAGCAGCCCTGCAGCATCCCAGAATCATCCCAGAATCACCCCAGCACCCCAGAATCATCCCAGCAGCATCCCAGAATCATCCCAGAATCATCCCAGCACCATCCCAGCACCCCAGAATCACCCCAGCACCCCTGAATCATCTCAGCATCACCCCAGCATTCCAGAATCATTCAGAATAATCCAAAATCATCCCAGCTCCATCCCAGCATCCGTGTGCCTCTGGCTGCCAGCCCTGGCTGCTGCCTCTGCTCCCTCCCTGCTCCCTGCTGCTTTGCAGGCTGAGTTTAGGGGTTTCTGAGTTTAAGGGTTTCTGAGTTTAAAGGTTGCTGACTTTAAGGGTTCCTGAGTTTAAGGGTTTCTGAGTTTAAGGGTTTCTGAGTTTAGGGGTTCCTGAGTATAAGGGTTTCTGAGTTTAGCAGTTTCTGAGTTTAGGGGTTCCTGAGTTTAAGGGTTCCTGAGTTTAAGGGTTTCTGAGTTTAGGGGTATCCGAGTTTAGGGGTTCCTGAGTTTAAGGGTTTCCCTGGCTCGGGCCCAGCTCAAGGGGAAGGAAGTCGGCTGAGCCAAGACGAGGAAACCGCTCGGTTTCCCCTCGGGCGTGCGAGGGGAGCGGGGCAGGTCCGGACGGGCTGGGGAGGAGCAGCAGCTCTTCCTCCCGGCTGTCCTGGGCCGGACCGGGGCTGCGTGTCCCGGGTGGGATTTCCTGCGGCTGCTGCGGGGCTCTGTGGGACCCTCGGGGGGTGCAGGGGTCCCAGCCCTTGTGGGACCCTCGGGGGTGCAGAGCCCGGGGGTCCCAGCCCTTGTGGGACCCTCGGGGGTGCAGAGCCCGGGGGTCCCAGCCCTTGTGGGACCCTCGGGGGTGCAGAGCCCGGGGGTCCCTCTCAGCTCCCACATGTCCCCAGCCCTGGCCAGGGCCGTGTCCTGGTGGCCGAGGGGTGGCCGGAGCTCGGGGCAGCACTGGGGGCAGCGGGGTGGGTTTGGGGTCGCTCTCCCAGCCCCCGTCCTGCGGGCAGCTCCTTCAGCGCTGCTATTTCTGGCCCCGGGAGGGGACGGGGAGGAGGAGGAGGAAGGTGGGAGGAAGGCTCGGGGCTCGTGGGAGCTGAGGGTTATTTCTGGCTCGGCTTCGTGACCTGCCAGGCCACCCTCGGCCGCTCCCCCTGCCAGCTCCCCCCGAGCCTGCTGCCCAAGGCTGCCCAGCGCGTGGCCCGGGTGGCCCTGGGTGCCACAGGCCCAGCCAGGTTTGTCACAAGATCGTGGTGGTGGCCGTGACCTCCTGATGGCAGGAAACGCGCCGGCAGCGCCCTAAATAGGTGACCCCTGCCCCGAGGGGATTTGGTGTCACCCTGGAGAGGGCGGCTGAGGCAAAGAAGCGGCTCCGTGGGAAAAGGGACAGTCACTGCCACCCAGGTGTGCCAAAGGCTGGCAGCTCCGTGGCCTGTCCCCTTCCCCGCGGAGTGACCCCCGAAGGGAGCAGGGCCACCGGGGGTGCTCCCGGTGCCCCCAGACGTGGCTGTGGCGCAGTCACACGTGGGTGCCACCCTGGCACGTCCCCCACAGTTCTATATATGGGCTGCCCTCTCCGGCCGGTGGCACTGGGATCTCAAGTGACAGCGGGGAGGGAGGGGGGGTCTATTTTTAGCCCCTGAATGGATCTGAGCTGGAGCCGGGCTCTGCCCCCGGCCAGGGGACGGCATCATGTTGTGCTGGGAGGGCTCTCCTGCGGGGCTCCTCGAATGGCTCCATCCCCGCCCGGGGCTGGGGGACAGGTAGGACGGCCTTTGTCACCTCCCGGGCCTTTGTCACCCCCGGGCTGTGCTGCTGCCAGGCCGTGCGGGCACGCCCGGGGTGCTCGGGGCTCGGCAATGCTCGGGAACATCCCTGCCGGGTTTAGGGTGGCTTGTAGGCAAAACGGGTACGAAAGGGGGGTGTGGGGTGTGATGCTGCTGTGGAGAGAATCCCAAACCTTCTTTGCAGCCCTGGGGACAATCCCAAAGCCCCAGTGCTGCCCTGGGGACAATCCCAAAGTCCCTGTGCAGCTCTGGGGACAATCCCAAAGCCCCTGTGCAGCTCTGGGGACAATCCCAAAGCCGCTGTGCAGCTCTGGGGACAATCCCAAAGCCCCAGTGCTGCCGTGCTGGGGAGCAGAGGCGGCGGGGACCGGAGGGGGTGGCCAGGGGGTGGCCGTGGCTTCTCCCACTGCTGGCTGATGGTCAGCGCAGCCATCCCCATCCTGCTGAGGTGGCCGGGGGCTGGGATTTCCAGCTGGAGACGGGCGAGGATGAGCAGATGGAAGGGAAGACGTGGGAGGAAGGGCCGGGGGCACACAGCTGGCCTCCCCCCCGTGCCTGATGTGTGGCCGCTCCCTGCGCAGGCATGGATAACTTCGAGTACAGCATCCAGCTGAACGAGCGCGAGTGGGCCGAGTTCCTGCGGGCGGCCGAGGAGTGCAGCCTGGCGCCGGCCTCGCTGGCCACGGCCGAGGAGCAGAGCCTCAGTGACATTGAGCCAGGGGACAGCCGGGGACGGGACTGTCCCCGCGGCACGGCCGGCGTGCCCGCAGCGCGCCCGGGCACCGAGCCAGCGCCGGGCACGGCCAGCCCTGCCCCTCGTGGTGACACCGGCGACACCGCCAGCCCTGCCCCTCGCGGTGACACCGGCGACACCGCCGGGCGCGGGCAGCGCTCGGTGCCGGAGCCGCTGGCGGGCAGCGAGGACGAGGCGCAGCGGGGCTCTGCGGGCACGCTGCTGTGCCACAGCGAGCAGCCCGGCCGCCAGGCAGCCGCTGCCATGCCCAGCGCCCAGCGCAGGCAGCCACCGCGGCCACCCGCGGCCGCCCCGGCCGGTGGCGCGGTGCCCGGAGCCAGCGGGGCCGCGGAGCCCCCCGGAGCCCCCGAGCGGGGCGGGGACGCGGCGGGGACACAAGCCGTGCCGGCAGAACCGGGAGCGGGGGCACGGCCGGAGGCTGCAGCAGCCGCTGCCCCCGCGGAGGGACCGGCCGGGAAAAGCGCTGCCCCCGCCGAGCCCGGGCTGCGGGGACCCACCGGGGACCCCCCGAGCCCGTCCCCGGGCACGGGGCCCGGGGTGGCACCGGAGGAGGAGCAGACGGGCGCGGAGCCGAGCTCCCCGGGCGGATCCCCGGGCGTGGTGAGGCCCAAGGTGCCGGTGCAGCCCAGGAAGAGCCGCAAGCAGCGCGGAGCCGGCGGCACCGAGGGGGACCGGGACCCCGCGGCGGCTGCGGCGCCGGGCGGCACCGGGGCCGGGAAGGCACCTCCGGGCTCCCCGGTGGCCCCTCGGAAGGGCAGAGGGAAGGACAAGGCGGCCAAGGCAGCGCTGGCGAGGGCGGGCAGCGAGGAGGCGGCGGAGAACAAGCGGGCGCTGCCCGGGCCCGGCGCGGACGGCGGCGATGCCGGGGCCGCTCCCCCGAAGCCCCGGGGGAAGGAGCCGGGGCCGCAGGGCCCGGGGAAGACAAAGGCCACCAAGCCCCCAAAGGCCGGGCAGGCCGCTGGCTTGGGCGTACGTGACACTGTCCCAGCGGTCCCTGGCGACGGAGCCGCGGCTCCCCCAGGAGAGGTGAGCCAGGAGATGCCAGGGAAGCCACTCCAGCCCGGGAACGTGGCAGCGTTCGGAGGGAATGCTGCTGAGGGGGCTGGGGGGGAGCCTGCTGCTGAGATCCCTGGAATTGCTGCTGCTGGGATCCCTGGAATTGCTGCTCCTGAGATCCCTGGAATTGCTGCTGCTGAGACCTCCAGGAAACCCTCAGAGATCCCTGGAATTGCTGCTGCTGAGATCCCTGGAATTGCTGCTGCTGAGATCCCTGGAATTGCTGCTGCTGAGATGCCCAGGAAGTCTGCTGCTGAGATTCCCAGGAAGTCTGCATTTGAGATTCCCAGGAAGCCCTCAGAGACCCCTGAGGTTCCTGCAGCTGGGATCCCTTGGAAGCCTGCAGCTGCGATTCCCAGGAAACCTGTACCCGAAATCCCTTGGGAGCCTGCAGCTGGGATCCCCAGGACTCCTGCAGCTGGGATCCCCAAGAGTCCTACACTGGGGATCCCTTGGGAGCCTGCAACAGGGATCCCCAGGATTCCTGCAGCTGAATTCCCCAGGATCCCTGCAATTGAGATCCCATGTGAGCCTGCAGCTGATATCCCCACAATTCCTGCAGCTGGGATCCCCAGGATCCCTGCCATTGAGATCCCCAGGATCCCTGCAGCTGAGATCCCCAGGATCCCTGCCATTGAGATCCCGTGTGAGCCTTTAGGTGGGATCCCCGCTATTCCTGTGCCCGGGATCCCCACGATTCCTGTGCCCGGGATCCCCACGATTCCTGCCGTTGGGATCCCCACGATTCCTGCCGTTGGGATCCCCACGATTCCTGCCGTTGGGATCCCCACGATTCCTGCAGCCGGGACCCCTCGGGAAGCTGTGGCCGAGCTGCCCAGGGCCGTGAGCCCGCTGTGCTTTGCTGACGGGGCCCCTGGCAAGCCCAGCTGCCTGGATGTGACCTGGCCCGAGATGTACGAGTACCTGTTCTGCGATTCCCAGGAGGAGGAGGAGCTGGGCAGCTCCCTGGAGGGCCGCAAGTCCCCCTTGCAGAGGGAGATCTCCTGGCCAGAACTGTACGAGTATTTTTTCACCGAGCCAGAAGGAGGCAGGAAAAAAGGCAAAGCTAAAGACAGGAAAAGGAGGAAGTTCAGAGGCCTGGAGCGCCCTGGGCTGCACCAGGAGGCTCCCAGCTCTGCTCCAGGCAAGGACACCGTGCTTCTCTCAGTCCCTGACGTGTTCGAACGCTTCCTCCCACAGACAGCCCCCAGCAGGATGGGCTGGAGAGGGATTTTCTCCACGGCTCCGGCCTCCGAGGTGAAGAAAGCTGTGAGGGCTTTGAGCTCCCTGCTGCAGAGGCAGGTCCAGCTGGGGGGAGACCAAGCCTCGACCTCCCAGGCCCTGGTGCCCAGAAGATCCGGAGAGGAGCTGGCCCTGGTCCCGCTGGGAGGAGCCCAGGTGTGGCCAGAAGATGCAGACGGGGCCCTGAGAGGTAAAGAAATCCTGTGTCCCCTGCAGGGACATGTCCCAGGCTGTGTCCCCCTGGCTGTCCTTTGGGATGCTCCCTCTGTCCCCTGGGCTTCTCCCTTGGGATGTTCCCTCTGTCCCTGTGCCAAGCCAGTGCTGCTGGCCAGGTCCCCCAGCATGGACAGGGAGTGTGGGACTGTAAAACCCACCCTGAGCAGAAAAACAGCCTCTGGAGACCTCAGAGGTCGCCTGAACACTGCCTGTTCCTGGGGCAGGTGAGAGAGATGGGGATACAGGGGAGGTTTGATCCACCAGCGCGGGCAGGGGTTTGTCTTTGAGCTTAAATGATGCTCAGAGCCTCAGAGTTAATATTAAACCCAAACAATGAGGGAGCCATCCCAAAGGGAGCCTCAACGTCGAGCTTCCAGTCTGTTTGCACAGAGAAAAACCCCTTTGAGGTGGTCACGGCTAATTAATGAGCCAGCTTTAATTAAAAGCCTGATCAAATGAATAGGAGCCAAAAGCACCTGGTGTCCAGCTGTGCAGTCTGGAGCAGGGAATGCAGGGATCTCTTCATCCCGGGGGAGGCAGGAGAGGGGTGGGATGCCCGGAGGATGCTGAGCACTGTCAGGCGCTGTCCTGGAGCTGGGTGTGCCTGGGGACACGGGTGACAGGAAGGGACCTGGCCTGTGTCCCCAGCAATTGCTCTGTCCCAGAGCTGCTCCCCAGACCCAATTCCAGCCGCCACAGAGAGCTGGGGAGATCTGCAGGGAGGCGGTGAGGCAGCCTGGGGTGGTTTAACAAACATTTCCTTGGGGTTTTTAACGAAGTGTAAACCTGAGGGGGGTGACAAATGTGCCACTGTCCTTTGGGAGTGCACAGAGCCCCGAACAGACGCCTCCGATGTCACCTCTGGTGCCAGAGCGCTTTCAGGGGTGATTTCCCCGGGGGTTTGCTGTGCTGAGAGAGGGCAGGGGTGGCAGGGGTGGCACAGAGCCCCCAGAGCTCGTGCTCCTCTCGTGGCAGGAGCAGCAGAGGACCCGCGGCTGCTGAGCCACAAGGACATGTGCCTCGTCTTCTGCGCCTTCGCCTCCTGGGCCGTGAAGACATCTGACCTGCAGGCTCCGGATGCCTGGAAGACCAGTACGTACAGTGCCCGCCCGGAGAGGGCTGGGAAGGGCTCTGGGGACGCTTGGCAGGGAGGAAAAATGGGATATTTATACCTGCAGTGCCCGTGGGGAGGTGCAGCCTCTTTCTGCTGTTCCAAAGCTCTTTCCGAGCCTTCTCTCTCCTCTGATCCCGATTCCTGCTCACGGCTTTGGTGTTTTCCCTGCAAAGCAGCTGCTGGCTGGAGCTGAGCCTGGTCCTGCTCCATCCAGCCCCTGGCAGGGCTCAGTTTGTCAGGACCTGCAGAGAGCAGGTTTAGATTCCCTCATCCCAGCAGGAGCAAAATTCCCGACAAAATTCTCACACCAAGGCCAAGCGTGCCTGGGGTTTTTTGTCCACGGCCAAAGCTGAGACTAAACCTTCATCCAGCACCAAAATTCCCATGTTTTTCTGATGTGCTCGGAAGGTTTAACCTTCTCCCCAAAGAGGAGTCATCATCCTCCTGCACTGAGTCCTGCAATTCCCTGGAGATGTGTGGGATTCTCCCCTCTCCAAGCCCAGCGCTCGAAGCTGGTGAGGAAAAGGAAGCTGAGGAAACAGAAATTCACAGAATTCCACAGGAGTGGGGATGGCTGGATGAGGAGGGAGAGCAGCATTCCCTATTCCTGCCCTGGATGGAGCCTGGAGAGCCCTTCCAGAGCAGCATTCCCATTCCTGCCCTGGATGGAGCCTGCTGAGCATTTCCCTCAAAGGGGCCCTTTTTTAGGGCTGGTGCCATCCCCATGCCCAAACCCCGGGCCTGGCCGTGGCCGCTCGGGCTGTGGAGCAGATTCCGAGCGCTGGGAATGCCCAGCGAGGGCGGGAGGGCGCTGGGGAGGGAGGGCAGCGACCCCCCCGTGTCCCACGGAGCAGTTTGGGACCCCGGGCTGGGGGAGCACCCGCAGTGACGGTGGGAACGTTCTGGTCTCTTTTCCAGTGTTCCTGGCGAGCTTCGGCACCCTCTCGGCCATCCGCTACTTCCGAAGGCAGGTCAGGGAAGGGCACCCCCGGACTTAACCCCGGCCCCGCCGGAGCCGCTGCCGGGGCCGGGGCTTTGCTCTGGACAGCGGGAGGAGCCGGGAGCCATCGCCGAGAGCTCCCCCGGCCCCGGCCCCGGCGGGACAGGCCGGCCCCGGCAGCGGGACCCTCCCGGCGATGCGAGCGGACGGTAGGACGGGCAGGGCTGGCTCGTCCCTGCCCGGAGGCGATGCCCGGTGGCTGCCCCGCCGCTCCCTGCCCGCCGCCGGAGTGCCCGGTGGCACGGGAGGGAGGCGCAGAGGAAGCAGGGCATGTCCATCCCGATAAAAGGGCCGGGATGGCTGCGGAGGAGCTGCGGGAAGAGCCCGGCTGAGGCTCCGGGGGATGCGGGGCCGCTGCCTCGGCGGAGCCCGGCGCTCCCGTCGCCGCTCGGATCGCTCCGGGAGGGCTCAATCTCTGGGATTTCAGCCCAAAAAGGCCCGGCTCGGTGGCAGCAGCGCGGGGATGAGGTTTCTGTCCACGGCTCTGTCCCTGGGGACAGCAGGAGGGGACGGGCAGGGGTCGCACGGGGAAGGGGCAGCCGGGGAGGGTCCCACAGGGTGGGAAGGGCAGCAGGGAGAGGGGCTGAGCTCGGGGAAGTCTCAGGAAAGAGGACAGGAGGATGTTGGAGAGGAGGGAGAAGGAGGTGGGCAGGTTTGGCTGTGCCAATCAGTAGGGAAACGTTTGAGTGAGTATTTGATTTATTTCCTTTTGTGCCTCCCTTCCTAGAGAGGCAAAAGTGCCTGGGGGAGCCGTGGGGTGAGGGGAGCGTGGAAGATGTGGGGCTGGAGAGTGGCATGGATGGAATGGTTCCGTTGTGCCTCCCTCCCCACTCCAGGGCATGGCCCAGGAGGAATTTGCTCCCCTCACAGCCCGGTGACAGCCCCGGTGCGGGACTGAGCCCCGCGGGGGCTCTGCCCTGTGTCGGTGACAGCAGAGAGGGGAGGTTCCCCTCCTTGTGCCGGGAGTGCCACCAGGCTCTGAGGGGTGCAGGGTGGGCTGGGGGCCGGGGGTTGTTGCTGACAGGAGGGCACAGCGAGGTCTGGGAGCTGGAGCTGGAGCTGGACAGGCTCTGCATGGCCTGGAGCAGCTGGACACCCCCTGGGAGGGCTGCTGGGAGGAGGAGAGCGGATGGAACGTGCTGGAAGCTTCTAATAAAGTTCTGTCCCATTTACTACCTCTCTGTCCGTCCCTCTGTCTGTGGGGAGCTGCTAGAGGAGCCCCGGGCTTTGCAGGAGGATAAATCACTGCCCCGTGTGGGTCTGTGGGGCCAGAGCTGCAGGAGCTGATGGGTTTGCAGCCCTGGGGACAGAGCAGGCAGGGCACGGGGCAGGGACGGGTTTGGAGCCCTGGGGACAGAGCGGGCAGGGCATGGGGCAGTGACGGGTTTGCAGCCCTGGGGACAGAGCAGGCAGGGATGGAACCCGCAGCTCTCGGCCGCACCTGCCTGACTTTTTCATGTGCCTGGCACTGCCGGGGGTCAGCTGAGGGAGCGACGTGCGGGCACAGCGGGGCAGGGGTGGCAGGGCCGGTGGCACCGTGCCCAGGCCCGGGCAAGCTGCGAGGTCCTGGCTGCCCGCGGGAGGGCAAAACCCCTCGGTCCTGGCAGCTTTGGGCCGGGAGAAATCCTTGGGTATATTGAATTTGAGAGGTTTAATCTCCATTTTGGCTGCGGACAAAAAATCCCAGGCGCACTTGGCCTCGCTGTGAGGCGGAGGAGAGAGCTGGAAAGGTCAGAGAATAATCCAAGCATTAAAATTTCAGGCTGCTCCGCTGAGGCGGAGCGGGGCAGAGGCTGCCAGGTCCCCCGAGACCAGCAGGACCTTTCAGTAATTCCTTCCGCTCCTGCAGCCAGCTGAGAGCCTCCAGCTCCTGAAATATTCATGCCACGCTCTCCTTCCTTCCAGGGCGGTCACGGCAGCGTGGAGGGCACCTGTGCCCTGCTGGCACCTCTCTGCTGCCAAGTCCTGCTGGCACCTCCCGGGCCCGGCTCTGCAGGGTCACACACCAAAAATCAGACAGCAAAGGGTGACAGGCACCCCCTGTCACCCCCAGAGCACCCAGCTCTCCCGGGAGCTGCACCGGGGTACAGGCATGGGGGCAGTGGGCTGTTCCCCCTCTGGAGGGGGAAAATTCGGGGGTACTGCGCCTTTCCCTGCTGGAGCAGCTCAGGGGCTGCCAGGAGTCACTGTGCCCCCTGTCCCCAGTGTCCCCCCTGTCCCCACTGTCCCTCTGCAGCAGGGCAGGTGTCCAGGGCCAGGGGATCAGATCTAGGGCCCAGGTCCCAGCACACAGCCCCGTCCCTGTCCTGTCCCAGTCCTGTCCCTGTCCTGTCCCGTTCCTGTCCCTGTCCTGTCCTGTTCCTGTCCCAGTCCTGTCCCGGTCCTGTCCCTGGAGCAGGCCGTACACCAGGAGTGTTTTCAGTCAGATTTTTTCTTCACTCGGATTTTTTTTCACTCGGATTTTTCTTCACTGGGATTTTTCCTTCCCTCTGACCTTCCCTTCACCTCTCGCTGCTGAAACCGGAGCAGAGCTTCCCGTGGGAATTCCTGGGGAATTTTCGCCGCCCTCCAGAGGGGCTCTGGGGTTGGTGCTGTGCCAGCCCCGCAGAGGTGGCAGAAGCTCCAATTGCTCCGGCCTCGCACATTTTGGATTCTCCCACCCGCAGGGCACCCGGGGAGTTCCATCAGAGCCCGCAGCGGATCCGAACACCCTCGGGAACGGAGGGGTGGCTCCTCCCCAGACTTTGGCTCTCAAATGTCTCCGTAAAGATAATAAAAACACAGCAAAACATCGATTTTTTGTGTTGTCTCGCAGGGAATGTCTCCCAGCTCCCAAAGCCAAAGGAGCAGGTTGCAAACTTCACTTTCTAATGATCTTTCCCCCCCCTACATTTCGCTGTTTATTCTTTGAGGGGAAAAACAATTTGGAATTGATGTTTAAAAATCAGAGAGCAGAGAAATCCAAGATTCCCGCTGCGGCCAGGGGAAGGATGGGCTCAGAGGTTTTTGTGTGTTTGCAGGTACCGATTTCCATCTCAGTGCAACCCAGACAGCTCTGGTGCTGCTCCAAAGAAACCAGTTTTTAAACCCTGAGTCTGCTGAGAAATGTGTTGGAGGAAAAGCAGGAGCAGGGGGAGTTTTCCCAGCCACAAACTCACCTGGACCAGCACCCAAATAGGGAAAACCCAATCCCAGGTCCTGGCAAGGCCTGGGGAGACTTTGGCCAAGGATGAAGGGATAACAGGAGCCTGACCCGAGCTGGGCACACTCAGGAGTCTGGAAATCCTCCTGGGCACACTCAGGACTGTGGAAATCCTCCTGGGCACACTCCGGAGTGTGGAAATCCTCCTGGGCACACTCAGGAGTCTGGAAATCCTCCTGGGCACACTCAGGAGTGTGGAAATCCTCCTGGGCACACTCAGGACTGTGGAAATCCTCCTGGGCACACTCAGGAGCCTGGAAATCCTCCTGGGCACACTCTGGGATTGTCCAGTCTCACAGAAATCCACAGGAACTTTAATATCAACAGGAAGGGGATCTCCCCCTCTGATCATTGCAGGTATTGCTGTTGCAAGTCAATTAAAATATGATGGTGACCTCAGTGTGTTCACTCCCAGTACATTTGGGATGTCCCCTAGCACGGTTTAGCTCAGAATAAATCAATCTTTTGGGTGTTATCAGATAGAAATCCTCCCCAAAACAGAGCAAACCTGTGAGAAAACAACAACAGCTCCAAGACCCGAAGCCACAAACTCCTGAAGGTGTTTTACAGAACCGAACACCAGCCACAGCTAGAAAATTAAACAGCACTTCAACTCAGCCACATTTACATTTAAATACTCAGAACCCACCCAGCCTTTACATGTAAACATTGTTGGGTACCCCCGAAAAAACCCGACATTAACAACCAGAGATATTAAAGTACAAATGGTTGTGCTTGCACCAGAGAGAGAACCAAAGCAGAGGTTTTGTTGCTGTGCTTGCTTTGCAGCCTCTGCAGGGAGCAAAGGTTAAGAATTCAGAGCCTCAGGTGAAAATATTGGGATTTGCTGCTGACCTTCCAAAGGACCTGGCCCGAGAGGCTGGAAAAGGACAACCCTGAGCCTCTGTCCCTTGTCTGTGTCCTGCCCTGGCTCTGCAGGGACCCGGAGGGACACCAGGGACACCCCAGCCCCCCGGCACTGCTCTGGTCACTTTGGCTGTTCTGGAGTTTCTCCCGGGGGGATTTTCTCCCCTCCTTGCCTGGACAGCCCCAGGCAGCATTGGGGGCGAGCCCAGGCATAGGCAGGGCTGGGAGGAAAGGAGGGATCCCCTGATTTGGGGGGATTTGGGGTTTCCTCTGCAGGGAAGAGCTGGGAGCAGAGATCACCGGGCAATTTTTGCTGGCACCAGCTTTGGAGCCAGCACTGGCAGGAAGTGAAAAGAAAAGCCCACGGTGCTCAGTGGGGCTGGGGTTTTTCCCCCAGTGGGGCTGGGGTTTTTTCCCTGCCAGGACGGGGGATGCCCTGTGGGTCCTGCCCACCTCTGGAGCTCTCTCTGGATGATCTGGGGGATGCCCTGTGAGTCCTGCCAGCCTCTGGATGACCTGGGGGATGCCCTGTGGGTCCTGCCAGCCTCCAGAGCTCTCTCTGGCTGATCTGGGGGATCCCCCCAAGGAGCTTTGAGGGTGCAAAGGAACCCAAGCTGACCCAGGCACCCTTTTGGTTCTCCCTCCCAACACCAAGTCCCCTTCACCCGAGGGAGCCTGGCCCTTTTCGCTCCAGGATTTTCAGGAGGCAGAGCTGGTTTTGGGGTTTTTGAGCAGCTCCTCCAGCCCACGGAGGCTGGGGCTCTCTGGGGCTGCTGTGCTCGGCCCCACGCTGGGACTGGGGCAGGGTTGGCCCCTGCAGCTGCCAGGCCACAGAGGGCAGAGAGGAGCCGGGCTCCTGTGCCAGGAGCAGCCTCAGACCTGGAACACGTGCGGGGGCTCCTTCCCCTCCGCTTCCCACAGGTTGTCGTAGCTCAGGTCGCTCTGGAAGCTCTGCAGCTCGGCGTAGTCGTGGTAGGACAGCGAGTCCTGGCAGGAGCAGGAGCCGTCTGCCAGGGCACAGGTGCCATCCGGCAGGTCATAGGTGCCATCTGCGGGAAACGGGGAGGGATGCTTGCAATTTGAATTATATATATACATATATATATAGATATATATACACATGAATATGAATATATAATTTCTACTATTATAAATATATATCTATATGTAATGTATATAATATATAATATAAAAATATAATTATATCTAGATTATATATAATTTTATACATATACATATATACACACACATATATATGCACATAGACAGGGGACAGATGACAGTGACGGTGACGGTGACAGGCCTCACCTGGGGGATGCAGCTCGGGGCTCACATGTTCCTGTGGCAGGGCGGAGATCTGGGGGGACAGGGACAGCCCGTGAGGGTGGCACAGCAGTGCCAGCCTGTGCCAGCCTGTGCCAGCCTGTGCCAGCCTGGGACACTGCCCAGTGGGACATCGGCCCCACCCATGCTGAGCAAAGGGCCCGGAGCCCTGCCGGGACCACCCAGGCATGGTGAAACCCCAGGTTTGCTCCCCTGCACCCCCCGAGTGTCCCCTGCACCCCGAGTGTCCCCTGCACCCCCAAGTGTCCCCTGCACCCCCCGCATGTCCCCTACACCCTCTGAGTGTCCCCTGCACCCCCAAGTGTCCCCTGCACCCCTGAGTGTCCCCTGCACCCCCTGAGTGTCCCCCACACCCCACAGGGGAGTTCCCAGCCTCACCTCCCCCAGGTAAGAGCCCTGGGCCGGTGCCCGCAGCCGGAGGTGCTGTGAGGTGCCCGGGGTGCTGTAGATGGGGACCGTGGGCACCTCCCTGCAGTGCCCTGGCAGGGGCTGGCAGTGCCACTGCTCCAGGGACAGCTGCTGGGGACCCGGCACAGGGCCCTGGGCTGGTCCTGTCTGCCCGTGGCACTGCAGGAACTGCAACAAAACCAGCCCCGGGTTGGACCCTGGTTGTGGAGAGCGGGGAAATGCCCTCCTGGTGCTGCCCACCCCAAACCCAGCCCCAGGTTGGATCCTGGCTGTGGAGAGCGGGGAAATGCCCTCCTGGTGCTGCCCACCCCAAAGCAGCCCTGCTGGCAGCACAGCCGGGCCAGGCAGGGGTTGCTGGCTCTGCCCTGCCCAGCCCTGCTCGGGTGGCACTCAGCAGCGATGCTGGGAGCTGGCCAGGGGTGCAGGCGGGGGGATGAAGGCAGCTCCAGGGGCGCAGGGAGGACCCCGGAGGGAAGGGGGCACCCCAGGGTGGGGATGACTCGGGAAGCCTTTCCCTATCAGATTGTGACAGAAATGTGGCCTTTTCCAGGCACTCCCTTATCGCAGCTGGGATTTTCTGGGGTGGCAGAGCGGGCTCTGGCTCTGACTCATCTCCAGTTTGGGCTCCTGCCTCTGTCGGGCGGTTCCTGCCTCCTCCGGGGGGATCAGCAGGGGAAGCTGCGGCCCTGCCCTGCCCTGCCCTGCAGGGAGCAGGGAGCTCTCCCCAGCCCAAAACGCAGCTCTGCAGTTCCCATCCCTCCTCAGAAGGCAGGGAAGGAAACAGCCCCTGCAGGCAGGAGCCTGGCTGCGGAGTCAGGGCCAGCTGGGAGCACTGGGGGAACTGGGAGTGCAGGGATCAGTGCACAGGGGGAGCGGCTGGCAGCTCCTGAGGGCCAAATTCCCATCCAGCTCTGTCTGTTCAACCCCAAGGCAGGATGGAAACAGGGACAGGGCACTCGCAGGTCATCCCAGGAGGGGCTGGAGTGGGGAATGGCCCTGCAAATAAAGTCCCAAATGCATGTGGGGTGATGGGGCTGCGCCAAGGAGGGGAATTCCTTAAGGAACAGTCACCGAGGGGTTGGGAAAGTGGCATCACACTAAAAAACTGATGCAGGCGTGCTGGAAAATCCTTGGAAGAGGAGGCTGTGTCCCATGAGGCAATAGCCTCCTACTCACGGGTTGCCTCAGGAACTGGTGCCCACATCCCAGGGCTCTGGGAGGCATTGCTCCATCTGCCACGTGCAGCCTCCCTCCCACGGCCCCTTTTCCCATGGCAATGCTTCCACACCCGCTCTGAAGCACCTGCCAGGGCCCTGTCCCTGCCAGCAGCACCAGCAGGGAAAGGTGAACCTTGCTTTTCCCAGGCAGGAGGATCCAGCCCCATCCTGCAGCCAGCCCCATCCTACGTCCACCCTGATCCCACATCCACCCTGATCCCACATCCAGCCCTATGCCCCATCCATCCCTCACCCATCCTGCTCCCACCTCCATCCTGATCCCACATGCCCACCCCACACCCATCCCAGTCCATCCCGCTCCCGTGCCCCCATCCTTACCCTGCCCAGCTCCCGCTGTGCCAGGGGGTGCTGCTGGGGCCCGGGAGCTGCGCAGGGCTCGTGGTACAGCGGGCACTGTGTCTCCCCCGCGGGCCTTTCGGGGATGAGGCTGCAGACGCCCCTCTCGGGCTCCTGGCTGGGCAGCTGCTGCCCGCTGCTCTTGCCCTTGGATTTCCTGGCGCTGTTCCCCCTGTGCAGCTCCTGCGTGGGCCAGCCGGGCTGTGCCAGGCTCTGCAGGGAGAGCACAGACCCTGGAGCTGGCTCTCCTCGGGCTGGGAGTGCCCGTGGGCATCACTCCGGGCTCGGGAATCGCCCAGCTCCTGCCCAGCTCCTGCCCCACAGCTCTGCCATCTCTGGGGGTGTGATTCCTGCGCTGGGGCAGAGCAAAAACCCCTCCTGGCCATCCCCTCTGCCCCCTAGGACTAGGATGGGACTGGAACTGGAACTAGGACTGGGATGGGACTGGAACTAAGACTGGAACTGGGACTGGGATGGGACTGGAACTAGAACTGGGATGGGATTGGAATTAGAACTGGGATGGGACTGGGATGGGACTGGAACTAGAACTGGGATGGGACTGGAACTAGGACTGGAACTGGAACTGGGACTGGGACTGGAACTGGGACTGGAAGTGGGACTGGGATGGGACTGGAACTAGAACTGGGATGGGACTAGAACTGGGACTGGAACTGGGATCCCTCAGCAGCCTTTCCCCTGACCAAGCTGAGCCAGGACAAGCCCAGGCTGCAGCCGGGATTTGCTCCAAGCCCACAGCAAACGCTGCCAGCAGCAAAGGCAGCGTCCCCCCGGCCCAGGGGCACCCCAGGGGATCCCCAGAGGCAGCCCAAGCTGCTTTTGGGGTTCACTTACGTGCAGAGGCTGGGAGTAGCCGGGGGACAGGGGCTCCTGGAGCAGCCGGCCCTGGGGGCCCAGCAGGAAGGGGCGGCCGTCGGGCAGGGAGCCGCTGGCCTGGCAGGGCTGGCTCAGCGTGGTCACTCTCCCTGCAGACGCCCAGGAGTTGGTGCGGCCATCGGAGCTGAGGGACCCTCTGCCGCTGCTGGGGAGCTGCAGGGGACAGGGACACGCTGGGACACAGCCCTGCACTCCCAGCTGCGTGCCCATGGCCAGCAGCAGCCCGCCGGCTGGGCCTGGGGTGTGGCACGTGCCAGTTTTGGGGGGACTGAGGGGAACGAGGGGGTGCCCAACAGAAAAAGGGTGCCAGGCAGCCAGCCCCATCCCAGCTGGCAGATGGGTCTCCCGTTCCTGGCAGGAATCACAGAATATCCCAGCTTGGAAGGGACCCACGGGGACCATGGAGTCCAAAACCCATCCCTACCCCCGTGCCAGTGCCTCACTGCCAGCCCTGTCACGGGCTGTGTCCAGCCTCTGCTTTTGAAGGAATTCAATGTCTTTTTTTTCCCGTAAAACACCCTGTATTAATAATTTAAATAATTTTAAAATAATAAATAATTATTTAAATAATCCCCAGGGATTAGCAGCTTCGAGCAGAGCCCGCTGTGTCACCGGAGTGTCACAGAGGTGGGACAGCCATGGCTTCCCACCCAAAGCTGCAGCATCCCCTACCTGGCTGGGGTGTGGCGGCTTGGAGCCCGCGGAGAAGCTCTCGGAGCCCGAGAGGGAGGAGTCGGCGTTTCGGAACTGGGCGGTTTTGAGGCAGTAGAGCCACTCCTGGTAGTCCTGGTAGCTGGGACAGGTCACCCGGATGGAGTTGATCAGCCGGCCTGGAAAACATCCCCAATCCCCACTGCTGATGCCGGGCTGGACCCCTCGGGAGTGCCCCTGCTCCATCCCAGCCCGCATCCCACGGGATCTGGAGGTGCTGGGAACGCTCTGCCCTTGGCGCTGCTCTCCTGCCGGGACACACAGAGCATCCCAAATTTCCAAGCGGGGCAGCGCAGGGAGCCCGAGTGCCCCCGCACACCCCTGAGCCCCCCGTGGCTGTGCCCCCGCCGTGCCGGACACCCACCTTCGATCAAAAAGGAGGTTTTGTCATTCTCCTCAAAAAGCACCTGGATGGCGTTGAGGGGGAGCTCTCCCTGCGGAGAGAGGGGCAGGGTTGGCATCACGGAGCCAGCAGAGCTCCTGCCCGTGCCACCGGGCACAGCGCTGGCTGCGGCCTCTGCGGGCACCAGGGCAGCCAGGCTGGATCCTGGAGGGAATCCCAGCGGGATTGCAGCATCCTGAACATCCCTGCTGCCTCCTGCACACCCCTGCTGCATCCTGCACATCCCAGCGGGATTGCTGCATCCTGAACATCCCTGCTGCCTCCTGCACACCCCTGCTGCATCCTGCACATCCCAGTGGGATTGCTGCATCCTGAACATCCCTGCTGCCTCCTGCACACCCCTGCTGCCTCCTGCACATCCCTGCTGCCTCCTGCACATCCCTGCAGGATTCCTGCCCCCCAGGATGGTGCTCCATCCTCCCCTTCACAGAGACACGCTCTGGATAAGCTCACCCACCTCGGGAAGCTCATCAACATCCACAGATACCTCCAGCCCCCCAGCAGCTCCCCTTGCTGGTCTCCTCCTGCCCCAGGGCCTTTTCCCAGCGCAGGATTGGGGTGAGCCCCGTCCCTGCCCCACACCCTTGGCAGGGGCAGCTCTGCAGTCGCTGTGAAGCCGCAGAACAGAGCAGAGCTGTGGCAAGGGCAGCGCAGCAGCCCCGGGGAGGCTCCGTGCCCCGACACGCCTGTGGAAGAGCAGGTTCCTGCCACGGGCCGGTGAATCAGCCCCGGAGCGCGGCTGTGGTGCCGTGGGAAGCCGGCACGGCCTGGGAAGGGAACATCGCGTGGGGCGGGTTTAGGGTTTCAAAAGAGATGAGCTCACGGGAGCCCAGCCCAGGGCCCTGGCGCGGTGCCCCATCCCAGGAGCTGCAGACAGCACACTGCCAACCCGGGCTGTGCCACTGGAAAATGTCATCCAGAGCTGCCCTGGCGTGGGGAGAGCTCTGCCCGCTGCCGGCCCTGCTCCGGGAAGGAGCCTCCGGGAGATGCTCTTCCCAGGGATAATCTGAAAGCGTTCTGCAGGATGTGGAGCCGTGTGGAGCAGGCCCCGGGGGTTCGTGGTGCATTTCACAGCCCTGCAGCTCTGCAGAGCTGCTGTCCCTGCCTCGGTGACTCAGGGATGCAGCAGAGCAGCAGCTCCGGGTCACAGACAGGTCACCGCCGCTTTTGGCACATTGGTTCAGCACGGGAGGAGCAGAGAGCTCGGAGTGATGCTCCAGATCACAGAATCACGGGAAGGAAAGGGCAGAGAGGCCCTCGGGCACCACCGAGCCCAGCCATTAACCAGCACAGCCCTGCGGTGTCCCCAAGTGCCACCGGGGATGTCACTGGGTGATTTTAGGGCCATTCTGAGTGCTCAGCACTGCTGCCTGCCTGTGCTGAGGCTCCAGCGCTGCTCCCACAGGCAGACACAGCAGAGGAGCTGCTCTGGCATCCCTGGGGCGCTCCCTGTCCCTGCTGTCCCTTCTGCTCCGCAGAGGGAGAACGCTGCCAGGCTGCACCAGCAGCAGCCTCCCCTCCCCTCCCCTCAGCTCCCCTCCCCTCCCGAGCCCTTCCCCAGGGCATCAGCTGTGCTGCCAGGCTGCTCCCAGCTCCAAAGTGGTCCCGGGGCACAGAGCCTGGGGGGCAAAGCCCCCCGAGGGGCACTCTGGGGCCGTGCCAGCTCCTGTCTGCAGCAGGAGGGCCGGGCTCCCTGCCAGCACAGCGTCCCTCCTCCTCCTCCTCCTCCTCCTCTCCCAGAGACTCCTTGGCAGGCAGCTCCTTCCCCCTGGGCTGCTGGGGAGGGCAGGGTGCTTCTCATGGGAAGGGATCTTGCTCCATCCCTGAGCTGCTCCCTGCCAGCTGGCACGGGAGGGACACCAGGAGCAGGGGAACGCGGGTGGGGACAGCAGGACTCACCTTGAAGCAGAGGCCGCCGGGCTCCTCGGACACGATCACCAGCGTGGAGGGGTAGAGCACCAGGAGCCGGTCGTGCTGCTCCTTGGGAAGCAGACAGGGAGAGGGTTGGATCCCTGGGGACAGCCAGGGCTCAGAGCTGGAGAGCCCCGGGCTTTGTCCTGCTGACAGCAGCCTGGGGCGAGGGCAAGCTGGGCTGAGCTGCTCCCTGTGCTCAGAGATGGATTTGGGAAGGGCCAGGCTGCTTTGCTCTGCTCAGAGATGGATTTGGGAAGGGCCAGGCTGCTTTGCTCTGCTCAGAGATGGAGCATGCACCAGGGACTCCATCCATGGATCCATCCATCCATCCATCATCCCTCCCTCCCTCCCTCCCTCCCTCCCTCCCTCCCTCCCTCCCTCCCTCCCTCCCTCCCTCCCTCCCTCCCTCCCAGGGCCGTGTCCTACCTGGAAGGGCAGGTGCTGGAGCTTCACCTTGGACACGCAGAGGATTTCTCCCAGGGATTCCCGCTGGGTGCCTCTCCAGTCCTGCACGGGCAGGTTCTGCAGGGACCAGCGCAGCCCCTCCTTGTCCCCGGCGCTCTGCGTCCAGCCGCTCTAGGGACAGCACACACTGACCACCCGCCTGCCCTGCCCCGGGCACCGCCTGCCCCGCCTGGGACACGCTTCTGGCGTGGCAGGAGCAGGAAAGGAGAGAGAAATCTGGCTGGGAATGCATTGTCATTCTCCACACCCAGCACCGCCTGGAAATGCCTTTCCAAGGGGGATATTTCTGTTTGACAAGTGGGGAGGGAATTAAAACACCCTCAGAGGTTGGGAGAGACAATTTCTCTCTGTTGTTTAGGCTTCAGCCTCCCCCTCCTGATGTTTTGCAAGCTCTGGGTGGTTGCACAAGCGCCCAAAAGCGTGAGAGCTGCTCTGAGGCAGCCCCAAGCTCTGACCCCACGGAGGCTGTGCTGCTGGTGGCACCCGTGGGTGGCAGCTCTTCCTCCCAGCACATCCCGCCTGCCCGTGGCTCTCAGACCCCTCGGGCAAGCTCCTTTTGCACCCTTTGTTCCCCTCCAAGGGAAGCCACCCGTGTCCCAGCTGGGAGCCAGCGGTGGGACACGGCCTGGGACACCCACCTGGGACAGCAGGGGCAAGGCCAGGCTCCCTCCACAGAGCTGGATCTGCTTCTCCAGGTGGTACAGCCACTGCTTCAGCTCGGCCTCGGACGGGCAGAACACCACCAGGGGGTTCAGCAGGGGCCCTGGGGGTGGGAGACCCGCGGTGAGCAGAGCAGAGCTGGGCAGGGATGGCAGCATCCATCGGGGGTCAGCTGGCAGAGCTGCCACCCTGCACAGCCCATCCTGGGGTGTGGGGACACCCCTGCCCTGCTGCCACCTCCCTGATGGCAGAGCTGCCACCCTGCACAGCCCATCCTCGGGTGTGGGGACACCCCTGCCCTGCTGCCACCCCCCTCCAGCCCTCCCTGCCACCCTTTTGTCACCTCAGCCTTCCCAGACTGCTCCAGCCCCTTCTCAGACACACCAAGCCCTGACCACCAGGCACTTTTTAACTTTTTAACAGATCCCAAAGTCAGCCCAAAAGCCAAGCCTGACCTCCAGAGGTGGATTTCAGCTTTCAAGCCCCCCCAGCAGTTTTTGGGAAGCCTCTCTGTGGGCAGGGACTGTCCCGAGGTGCTGCTCTCTCAGCAGAAACCCTGTTTATCTCCCAGTTCCAGCCTGGCTCTCCAGATGTAGGACACCGGCAGCTTTCTGGCACTGTTTGTTTATTTATTGCCTCACCGAGTCTAACCCGTGCCAGCCAAGCTGAGGAGGACTCCAGACATCCCCTGGCAGGGAGGGACAGCCCTGCAGCTTGTTGATTTTCCAGTTTGCAGCTCTCGTGGGCACAGCCTCCCACGCCCTCTGCTACCGGCTCCCAACACAGCCTGCCGGGGGCAATAACCACTCCTGGCAGCATGCAGGGTGGATGTTGTGATTAATCATTTACCCGTATTAAACCCTGCTCGCTGCAGCCTCGAAGGATCTGCCTCCGTGGGACTTGGAGGTGCCCAGATAAGCCCACACAGGACTTTGCCCTTCTGAGGTATCTTTAGTGCCCTAATTCCTGCATTATTTACAAACAACGTTTCGCGGAGCCTTTCAAGTGTGTCTGTCTTGCAGGAAATGCAGGGTAAACAAAGCTGAGCTGGGGAACTGTGGCAGAAACTCCCAAGTGACTCCAGACCCATGACAGCAATTTGGTGTCACGCATTTTCTGGGCATCCGCGTGTCCGTGGGGCTCTCCTGTTTCCTCGTGCCTCGCTTTCCCGGTGTGATGCTGCTCTGGGGCATTCCCTGGGCATCCACCCCAGTCAGAAATGCAAATTAAAGCCATCGGGAGTGGTGCTGATCCTCAGTGTGACCCTCACCTGGGCACACCCCGAGGGCATCACTCAATGCCACATCCAAACAGGGCCCAGAAGGAAGAGAAAATGAGGAAAGGAACCCCGGGCACACGCTGGGGCTGCGGCAGGAGCTCCCTGACGGGGCAGACCCAGCCCAGGCCCCCTCCCCGGGCTCCCCAGACCCACCTGAGATGTGGAAAGCGTGGTCCTGCTGCCCGGGGCTGTGCCCAGCGCCCAGCTCCCGCACCTCCAGCTCCTTCAGAGGCAGCAGCCCCTGCGGAGGGAGAGCAGGGCTTACTCCGGGCTCCATCCTCTGCCATGCTTGGCAGTATCTTTACACTCCACGGGGCTTCTTCGCTTTCATTTTAAGAGAAACCTCAGCAAAATAGTGGGGATTTAACAGGAGAAAGGCAGAAAATGGGACTGGCCCTAAAGGAAAATGGAGCTGCCCAGTTCCCAGGCTTGCTCAGGTTCCCGCTCTGCCAAAGCCCAGGAACAGGTGACAACTTTGTCCTCCCTCTCTGAGCTCCCTAAACCACCCCCATGAAAGATGCTAATGGCTCTAATGCCTTGGGGCACATTAATTCCTTGTTAATTCCTCCACAATTAATAAACTCGGGAGCTGTTTCTAAAGGAGTCAGGAGAGTTTGAGATGTTGTTTGTCTCCTGACATGGGAATTTTCAGTTGAAGGCTGCCTTGGGGGTGACTGGAGAGGTTTTCCTGATGTTTTACACCAACCTCAAGTCACCTAAAGGCTAATTAATCATTTCTAAGAGGAACTAACTTTACAATCACCTCCCAAACATGCTCAGTTTTAGTTCCTCAGTTGTGTGGAGGAAGAGAACATTCAGGGTTTGTTGTTCCACAGCTGTGGCTGTTTGGCTGTGGTGCAGAACAGTTCATTCATTATTTGCAACTCCCCAGCACCACCAGGTTAAAAGATTCATGAGCGGTTTGCCAGCAGAGCTCCCCGAGGCTCAGCTTTCTCTTCCCCCCTTCTCCCACAGAATAATTAATGTGGAAAAGCTCATCCTGCAGATGGAGAACTCCTCCTAGACCCCCGTGGGCACCAAGGCCAGGGGGATTTGGGTTTTCCCAAGGCTCAGCTCGCTGTGCCTGCTGCTCAGCACAAAGGTGGCTCCAGGTCACCTTCTGCCAGTCCCTGGGCTCCTGCACCCCTGGCCCAGGTGACCCTGAGCTGCTCTGGGGACAGGCTTTGGGACAAAACACCCTTTTGGGGTTTGGCATCCCCAGGAAGGGACCTGGGGACATCTGAGCTGCTCTGGGGACAGGCTTTGGGACAAAACACCCTTTTGGAGCTCAGAATCCCTGGGAAGGGACTTGGGGACATCTCCAGGAGTTTGTCTGCCCGTTGGTGCCCCCAGTGTGGCCACGGTGCCCAAAGCCCAGCTTGCCCAGGTGAGGCCCTACCTGGTAGGTGAGGCCGTTGGGAGCTGTGGACTGGAAGTACAGGTAGGACTGGAAGAGCTCCAGGAAGCAGCTGTTGACCTCCTGCAGGAGGGAGCATTTGGGGTTATCCCAGGACACCTTTGGGGTTATCCCAGGACACCTCCCAGCCTCCCTCCACATCCCAGGCACGGAAAAGCTTCTCCAAGGGCCACATCTGTGCTGATGGAAGTGTCCCAGGTGCCCACAGGGATGGGAGCAGTGGGCACCACGTGGCAGTGCCCAGAGCAGCCCAGGGAATTCTCCATGATCCCATTTCCCAGAATTTCTCCTCCCTTCCCAATTACTCCACATCCCTGGGCACAGAAACCCCTCACAAAGAGGTGCCTCAGGTTTACCTGGCAGTGCTGGAACTTAAACTTGACCTTGGAGTAATAAATCATTTTGCCCAAATTCCTGACAACCGTTTTCCTTCGGCCCTTCCTGAAGAGGCTGGGGAACCTCTGGTCCAAGTTTTCCTTCTGGTTTTCCTGCTTCTGAATAATCTGTACTGAGGGAAAAGCAGATGAGAGCTGGAGGAGGAGGCATTCCCAGAACATCTTCCCAGCAGGGATTCCTGGGAAAGGCGCCCTGGGCAGGTGCCCAGGATGGGCTGTTTGTTGTTGGGTCTCCTTGCCAACGTGGGGCCGGGGCTCGGTTGCTGCTGGGAGCCTGTGAGGAGATCCTGACCTAAAGCTGGGGCTTCTGGGCTGGAAAAGGGGGGGCAGAGGCACATTTCACTTTTAGGGTGTCCCAGCTCCACAGAAGAACCATCCCAGTGCGCCCTGAGTGTGCCTTCCATGGGGGGGAGTGGAGAGGTTTCCTCTGCTCGGGTTCCACCCGGATCCCTCAGCTCTCCCAGCTCAGATCCCACTCAGATCCCACTCAGATCCCACTCAGATCCCACTCAGATCCCACTCAGATCCCTCGCTTTCTCTGCGTTCTGGCTGCCAGACAGTTCTGGGGCAAAAGCAGCTGCAAGGCAGATTTTTCCTGCAAAAACCTACTGGAAGCACCGCAGGAGAGCCAGGGCTGAGGAGAGGAGGCAGCACTCAGGGCTGGGGGTTTCCCTGGTTTCCTGGTTCTATGGGAATTCTTCCCTCTGTGCAGGAACACAACCCCACAGCCCTCACTTCTCCCCACCTGGGGGATAAAGCTCTTCCTGACGTTTTTCTGGAAGAACCCTTGGGTTCCTGGGGCAGGCTGGTGTCCTTGGGGACAAGGGGAGGGCACTGAGCACTGATCCCCTCAGCTCCACACCCGCCTGCACCTCAGCTTGGTTGGGCACATCCAGGCTCTGGGAATTCCTTCCAAGCCAAAAGTGGATGGGCCAGGGGAGGTTTGCAGTGGTTGCCCGGGGTTCAGCAGGGCTGGTGACACTCCCAGCACATCCCTGTTCCCGCTGTGCCCGTTCCTGACCCCACTCCTGATCCCACTCCTGACCCCATTCCCCATCCCATTCCCTCTGTGCCCGTTCCTGATCCCATTCCTGATCCCGTTCCCGCTGTGCTGTGCCAGGACAGCTGCGTGGGCCCATGATGGGTGAGGATGAGGATGAGGATGAGGAGCCACACCACAGACACCCAGCTCTGTCCTGCGGGGCCCCTCTGTGACTCACCCCTCTGGCATTGGGTTAAGCCCACTCCAGACAGCCCCGTGAACCGGGAATTGGGCTGGGAATGGAGCTGGGGAACTGGGAATGGAGCTGAGGAAATGGGGATGGAGCCGAAAGTGGTCAGGACCCTTTCACCTGCAGAGCACAGGGCTCCTTCCAGGCCCTCACTGAATTTGGAGTGTTGTTTTTAGGACACGAGTTAACCCTTTCCTGCTGAAATCCTCCCTCCAATTTCCCACCTATAGAACAGAATTTAGAGAACATGCTGTGTGCCCAGTAAGTGTCTCACTGGGACAGCTCAGCGTAGGAAAAATGGTATTTGTGTCACAAATGCAGAGCAAAGAGCAGCTGGTCACGGGTACAGCAATGACAAAACACAGGATAAGGGCACCAGCAGCACCTGGGAGTGGGGAGAGGGTGAAGTGATAAAATCATGGGCTCGGAGATAAGGAACAGCACCAGCCACCAGCTGCCGGGGCACTGCTGCTGCAGCCAAATTTCCCAGGAATGAACAAGGCACCGAGAAGGAAAAGCAGCCTGGGAGCTGGGAAAGAAGCAGCAGCACTGGGAAAGAGCTTCCAGAGGGATCCTCCCGCGGGCAGGAGGGAGAGGGAGAGCTTCCACAGCCACTCGCGTGGCAAGGAGCAAATGGAATATTTCCCTCACCAAGCAAGCCCGGGAGGGGTGGCAGTGAGCCTGAGGAGATGGATGCCATGGCTGAGCACAGGAGCAGCTCCAAGGCCACAGAAAAACGGGATCACAGCCCTGCAATCTGCTGCCCTTCCAGCTCCCACGGCACGGGGATAAAGCTGAAGGAGCTGAAGGAGCTGAAGGAGCTGAAGGAGCTGAAGGAGCTGAAGGAGCTGAAGGAGCTGAAGGAGCTGAAGGAGCCTGGCGTTTTCCTGCCCTCCGGAATCCTGCCCAGCCTGGGCTGTGCGCCCTCCTCCAGCCCCATCCCGGCCATTCCCGTTATCCCAGCGCCGCCGATCCTTGCAGACCCGGTTCCTCCCGAGCCGCAAGTGCCCTGACATGTTCTCATCCTACAGGTAGAACGAGTTACTCATTAACTGCTCGGGCCTGCAGCCCCCGAGCCCCGGTGAATCAGCAGCAGGAAGAGCCCAGCGCAGCGGCAGCCCCGGGGCTGCTCCTTCATGGGAAAACACCAAACCAGGGCTCCTGGGGCACATCCTCCCCCTGCCTGGCACTGGGAATCGGGGCAGGGGCTGCTGGGGGTGCCAGAGGCTGCAGGGATGTCACCTGCCCCGGTCCCAGGTGGCCTCAGGAGCGGCGATGCCATCTCCTCTGAGGTTGCCCTGTGCTGGCAGCTCGGCTCTGAGCCGCCCTGCAGCTGCTGCTGCTGCCAAAAACAGCAGGGAGAGAGGGGCAAAGCCCAGGCTTCCTGCAGGCCACACAGCGAGCTCGTGGCTGAGCCTGGAGTTTGCATCCCCTCTGCCTCAGGCGAGGCTAAAGGCTGAAAAGCTGCTCCACCCTCCTTCCTTCCATCCCTGGAGAGATCCTGCGCTCCCTGGGGCTCCCAGATGGGCCAGCTCCATTCCCGGCTCCATTCCCATTCCCCAGCTCCATTCCCATTCCCCAGCTCCAGCCCCATTCCCATTCCCCATTCTCCCAGAAATCCTGGGAGAATTCCTTCCTCTGCCAGGATTCCTTCCCCAGGACCCACTGAGTCTGACAGCTCATCCTGCTTCCCCAGGGAAGAATCCAGGATCCAGCTGGGGCCTGCTTTTTGCTGCCTGATCCTTTTGGATCCAGCTGATTCCCACAGGGAGCTTTCCCTGCAGTTCCCTCTGCCTAGCACTGAGGCTGTGCCTCAGTTTCCCCCTCCCTACGTGCACACAGCTGGGATGGATGAACGCCCAGATGCTCCCAAAATTCTGCCCACACCTCTGGCCCACCCAGCAGGACCCACCAAGGCCTGGGGGCTGCTGGCTCCCCTTGCTTCCCCCAGCAGCGCTGGAACGGGGCCATGTGGCCACAGGGCTGGGCCGTGCCCGGGGCAGCCCTGCCCTTCCTGATTCCCTTCCCAGGCTCCTGCTCCGTGGGAATGAATCACCCCACCTGCCAAAGCTCGCTCGCCTTTTCCCTCCCCTCGCAGCCGACCCAGAAACAAAAGAAGCCAGAGCAAAGGTGTGGCGGAGATGTCCCCATGTCCCGTGTCCCTGCTGCAGCACCCCTGGCCGAGCCAGGTGCCCCCACACCTGCACGGGCACCGGCTGCTGGGAGGGGCTCATCCCTTCCTGGGATCTCCTTGGGACGGGCTGCTGCTGCCCCCAGACCCAAACCCAGCGTCCCTCCCGAACGCTGCGCTTGGGGCGGGTGGGAAGAAACCCCCGGAGCAGTGGGGAGGGGGTTGGAGGTGCTGGAACTTGCCTTGGCTGGAATATACTGCAGGATTTTGTCCGTGGTCGTGTCTCTCTCCTGGCCTCCATCTATCCCAAAGAAGCTGGGCAGCTTTTTCTTGACATTTTGTCTACAGAGGGAAGGGGAGAAAAACCCCAAAACACACATGGAAACACAGATCCAGGCTGAGGCATGGTGAATCCTGCCCAGAAATAAGGAAGCCATGACACCAAGCAAGCAATTTGTCACAAGCTTTCGAGTCATCCCAACCCAGCCAGGGCTGACAAAGCCTTGGAGAAACTGGAATGGGATTTTGCTGCATTTGTTGGGGTTTTTCTGCTTTTTTACAGCTCTCTGGTCAGCCAAATGATCATCTTCACTCATCTGTGCCCCCAAATGAGCACAGGGCCTGGATGTTCCATGGCAGAGCACAAAAATCAAACGCAGCTCCTGGAGAGCCCCTGGAGTGGGGATGGATCCGCACAGATCTGTGGCAGATATTCACAGGGAGGGCTCGTTTCTGCCTTGGTGGCTTCCCTCTCCCTTCCCTCCACTCCCTGTTTCTCCCTGGCTGCACACCAGTCCCAGGCAGCCACTGGTGCTGCTGGGAAGTGCTGGGACTTCCTCAGATTGCAGCAGAAAACCAGGAGGATCCCCACGGGCATGAGAAGCCGGGAGTCAGTGGGACAGGAGGAGCTCTGGGGCTTGGCTGCTCCACCACAGCACCCTGATGTGAGATCCCCAGAGCCCAGGCGCCCCAAGGGATCCCCTCTCTTTTACCCCAAGCACCCCAAGGGATCCCCTCTCTTTTACCCCAAACCCCCAAGGGATCCCCTCTCTTTTACCCCAAACCCCCGAGGGATCCCCTCTCTTTTACCCCAAGCACCCCAAGGGATCCCCTCTCTTTTACCCCAAGCGCCCCAAGGGATCCCCTCTCTTCCCCAAACACCCCAAGGGATGTTTTATCCCTCTCTTTCACCCCACAGGAACTCCTACAGGTTTGCCCCTGATTTCTGGCAGCACAGGACACCAAGGGAGTTCAGGCTCTCCTTTCAATCAGAAACCCCTTGGCCTGGCAGAGTTTTGCGGGGTTTTGGGGTTTTTTTGGGGGTTTTGACCCCCGACACTGAACCCAACACAGACAGGTTCATGAGGAATCACCTCGTTCCCTCCAGAGCTCTTTCCAGCTCTGGATGTGCTGATGGGAGCAGTGGGAAAGTTGGGAAGCTGCACTGCATTCCCTGGCTGTCCCAAAATAGGGACAGCCACCCACGGCCACGGTACCTGAGTGCTGCCCTGGCCAGCCCAGCACCCAAATCCCCAAAAGATTTCACTGAGATTTTCCGCTGCTGCTCCTTTGGGTTTACAAACACAAATCCTATGGCGGGGTACTGGGATTTTGAGCCTTTTTCCCTAAAGCCTGAGGAGTGGGAATGTTGTTTTCTGACAACAGTACCACAACTGTGAATAAGAACACTCACAAGTGAAAACAGGGAATATCAGGTGTTCTGCACCCTGGCCCGCCGGGGGAAATTTAATTACCCAAACAAAAATTAATTCAGTGGTGCTTCTCCCGAGGACTGGCGTTCCCTGCCGGCTGAGAATTCCATCGCCGGCACTCGGGGCGAGCTGGTGCCGGGCTCTGGCAGCGCCCAGCACCCCCAAAACCTCCGGGAGACAGGAAATCCCCAGCGGGAGAGATCCCGCAGGAGCTCCAGCCCCGCTCCCGCATCCCAGAGCCGGAGGGGGTTACTCACTCCTTCTTCAGCGAGGCTTTCCTTCGGAAGGAGCTCCTGAAGCCGCCGGGAGCCTGCGGCACGCAGGCGATGTTCCCCATGCCGGGAGCGCTGCGGGAGCGCTGCGGGATCGCTCCGGCCGCTCCTCTCCGCCCGCCGGGACTCGAGTGGGTGTGGGCAGAGCCCAGAGCCGATCCTGCCCCTCGCTCCCGCCCCGGGGCTGGGAGGGGCGGGCCAGGTACCTGTTCCTGGGAATTCACCCCGAGCCGCCGGCATTCCCGAGCCACCGGCGCAGGGAGCTGCGGCCGCCGGGAAACCCATCCCGGAGCGTGCTCCCAAAAGGAATTCTGCCCAGAAACCCATCCCGGAGCGTGCTCCCAAAAGGAATTCTGCCCAGAAACCCAACCGGGAGCGTTTTCCCAGATGGAATTCTGCCCAGAAACCCATCCCGGAGTGTTCTCCCAAAAGGAATTCTGCCCAGAAACCCAACCGGGAACGTTTTCCCAAAAGGAATTCTGCCCAGAAACCATCCCGGAGCGTTTTCCCAAAAGGAATTATGCCCAGAAACCCATCCCGGAGCGTTTTCCCAAAAGGAATTCTGCCCAGAAACCCATCCCGGAGCGTGCTCCCAAAAGGAATTCTGCCCAGAAACCCAACCGGGAACGTTTTCCCAAAAGGAATTCTGCCCAGAAACTCATCCTGGAACATTTTCCCAAAAGGAATTCTGCCCAGAAACCCATCCCGCAGCGTTCTCCCAAAAGGAATTCTGCCCAGAAACCCAACCGGGAACGTTTTCCCAAAAGGAATTCTGCCCAGAAACTCATCCTGGAACATTTTCCCAAAAGGAATTCTGCCCAGAAACCCATCCCGCAGCGTTTTCCCAAATGGAATTCTTCCCAGAAACTCGTCCCACAGTGTTCTCCCAAAAGGAATTCTGCCCAGAAACTCATCCCACAGTGTTCTCCCAAAAGGAATTCTGCCAATAAACCTATCCCGCAGTGTTTTCCCAAATGGAATTCTGCCCACAAACCCATCCCACAGCGTTTTCCCAAATGGAATTCAGCCGCTGCACCGGGTGGAGATAAGGATGCAGTGAGATAAAGTTGGTGGTTTTTGTTTAAGCATTAACAAAAATCCCTGGGGTTGAAGGGTTCCAAAGGGTTCCCCCTTCCCAGTGAGGCTAAAGATATAATAATAAAATGGGAAAAAAATATCAAACGGGACACTAATCAAAATCTAGAAATGATAGGAGATGGATCAAGGGAGCAAAGAGCAAAAGGAGATATGCATGAGCAGCAAAAAAATAATATTTGTAGAAGAAATGCTTTAAAAGGAAACAAACTGAAGATTTCTGACCATGCTGTGAGTGCCTCACTGCATGGAAATATAAGCAATAAAAATGAGAAGTTCATGACAAAAGGTAAATGCAGACTCAATATTTCTGTGCTGGAAAAAAACCCTCAGGAATTACACCCATAGGAAACGAGAAACCCTTTCCATTTTCAGGTGGCTGCTAAGAAGTAAACACAAAAAGAATGCTCTGGATCAAAAAAAGGAGAGAATTCACATCAGAAAGTTTGAAAGAGCTGAACACAAAGGGCTTGAGTCACTGTTGCAATTCAGTCTAGCAGGACTACGGAATTTGCAAAGAAATTGCATAATTTAACAGGGATATCAGTGTTTCCATGGGTAAAAAACCACCCTGGTAATTATGGGGTTGCCAGTTGCCAGTAATTCCTGGGAAAATGATGTAACAGCTGTGAGGGAGTTGGATTAACTTTGAGAATTACAGGAGGAGAATATAATTAATACAAATCAACATGGGACTGTGGAAATCAGATCTTGTCAAAACTAATTGAATTGATGGCATGTTTGAAAAAAATTCAGATTTAGTGAACATAAATAACAGTGATGTAAGAAACACCATAAAGGATGTGGTGTGACAAATCTCCGGGTTATTTTAGAAGGTTCTCCTGGAGAATCTGTTGGAATCTGGCTGTGATAGACACACAGGCTGTCTTGGACTGTTCCCGTATGTGGTGGTTTTACACTTGCAGAAAGAAAATATTCCCCAAAAAGGGATTGCATGGTCAGGCCACACTCGCCAGGAGGGAGCAGCTGAGAACAGGTGTGCCATAGAATTTATCCTCATTTCTGACCTTTAAAAGCAGCTCCATTATCCCCCTCCCCTTTGTGCCCAGAATCCATTAACCCTTTCTGGCCCAGCACAGCACCAGGACACCCCTCCGGAGGGCCCCCACCACAAATTCCATGATTTTCATGGCAGGAGCTGCTCTCTGCACCGCTGGGAAACAGCACAGCAACAGCCCAGCACCTCCTGGCCGAGATCAGACACTGCAGCAAACAGCCCCAGCTGTGTTTTGTGCAGAAAAGTGTGATTCCTCCTCGGACCCGTGGCTAACACAGTCAGGCTGTGACCACAAACGTGCTGTTCCTCTGGTTTGTTCTAAATAAAACCTCCGGCTCAGAGCAGGGACACAAGTGCTGCTGCTGCTGCAGCTCCTGTTGCTGTCACGGGTCCTGCTGCTCCCTGGGACAGCAGTGACACCAGCAGGGCTGGCAGGGCCAGCTGGCACTGCTGCCTTCAGAGGCTGACCTGGAACAGAGGCTGGGCAGGGCTAAAGGAATAAAGTGGGTTTAAAATAAATAAAGGAAGTTAAAGGCTAGACACAGTTAGAGGAATAAAGTGGGTTTAAAATAAATAAAGGAAGTTAAAGGCTAGACAGAGTTAAAGGAATAAAGTGGGGATTTATTTAAAGGCCTTCACAGGGTACACCTTGGGCAGTACAGGAGCCTGGCCGTGGCTACACCCAGGATGGACTCCAAGTCATGAGTTTTCAGACTTTGATAAGTTTGGGTCCATTTCCATATTGGGGTTCATTGTCCGATTCCAGCTCCAGGTTGTGCAGTCCCATCCTCCCACTTTGCTCTCCTGTTGTTGACACTTTTTGGGCCTGAAGCTGCAGCAGTGTCCTTGGTTCTGGGGCTGGAAAAGGATTGTTCTGTGTGCCTGAGCTGTGAGGAGAACTTGCTGACACTTTATATGAAGCTCAGCAAACCAATGCAGCAGAGAATGTGGAAAATCTGGAAGTTAAAACTTAACGCATTCCACCAGTGGCTGAGGACAGGCCTGCCACCAACGTGAGGGCACAAAGCTCTCCCAGAGCCCACAGTTCTGCTTCCAGGAGAGCCTGAACTGTTGGGAAACAGCCTCTGGACTCCAGGAATGCCTTTAGAGCGTTCAGTTATTTATAGGAGCCGAAGCAGGAGCAGGGGCAGCAGGAAAGGGCACACGAGGGGCTGCAGCCAGGCCAGGCATTCCGGCTCCCCCTCAGGCCTCAGGGCTGGTGCCCCGCAGCTCATGCGGGCCCTGCCCGCGAAATGGCCTCGGTGTGAAATGGCCTCGGTGTGAAATGGCCTCAGCATTGCCCCTTGTGAAATGGCCTCGGTGTGAAATGGCCGTAGTGTGAAATGGCTGAAGTGTGAAGTGGCCTCAGTGTGAAATGTGACTCAGTGCGAAATGGCCTCAGTGTGAAATGGCCTCAGTGTGAAATGGCCGCAGTGTGAAAAGGCCTCAGAATTCCCCCTCGTGAAATGGCCTCAGGTTCCCCTCCCATGAAATGGCCTCAGCGTTCCCCTGCCCTGTGAAATGGCCTCAGTGTTCCCCTCTCTCTGAAATGGCCTCAGTGTTCCCCTCCACGAAATGGCCTCAGCGTTCCCCTCCATGAAATGGCCTCAGGTTCCCCTCCCATGAAATGGCCTCAGCGTTCCCCTCCCTCTGAAATGGCCTCAGCGTTCTCCTCCCGTGAAATGGCCTCAAGTGTTCCCCTCCCATGAAATGTCCTCAGCATTCCCCTGCCCTGTGAAATGGCCTCAGTGTTCTCCTCCTGGGCCAGCAGTTCAGGAAGCACGATGGGGCCTGTGTCCCCAGCCATGGGGCCATCCCTGTGTCCCCAGCCATGGGGCCTGTGTCCCCAGCCATGGGGCCATCTCTGTGTCCCCAGCCATGGGGCCATCCCTGTGTCCCCAGCCATGGGGCCTGTGTCCCCAGCCATGGGGCCATCCCTGTGTCCCCAGCCATGGGGCCATCCCTGTGTCCCCAGCCATGGGGCCATCTCTGTGTCCCCAGCCATGGGGCCACCTCTGTGTCCCCAGCCATGGGGCCGGGCTGAGGGAGCAGCTGGAGGGGGTTCCTGGCCTGGTTCTCGTTCCTGCTGCAGGGTGAGCTGGCAGGGACTCCTGGGGAGGCCAAACTGGGCTGTGATGGTGGAAATCAGCTCTGGAGCCTCTGGGGCTGGGGCTTTTCCCTGAGGTCTCCAGCACGTTCTCTCTGGGATAAAGGGAAGGGTGACACAGTGGGGACACTCCCAGCACAAAATCCCTGCTGGGAATACAAAACCCCCCGCACCCACCCAGGCCCCCAACACCCTCAGCTGAGTCTGGGGTTGGGACTTGGCAAAAAGCTGCTCCTTTTAGCTCAGCTGTGCCACAGCAGAGCCTTCCAAACTGGTTTGGGCCCCTCTGGCCTCCTCTACCAACACCCCCCGCCCCAGCAGGGCCAGTCCCAGCTGGGCTCCAGATGGGAGTTCTGAGCAAACGCCTCAAAGCCTGCACCCAGGCACATGAGATCTCATGGAGTCACATCCCAAGTCACAGGGGATCCACTCGATCAGGGTCCAACACTTGGCCCTGTCCAGACACCCCAAGAACCCCACCCTGTCCCAGGAGCTGTCCAAAAGCTCCTGGAGCTCTGGGACCCCTTCCCTGTGGAGCCTGGGCAGTGCCCAACACCCTCTGGGGAAGAACCTTTCCCTGAGCTCCATCCCAAACCCTCCCCGGACACAACCTGAACCTCCCCTGGCTGCTCAGGCAGATGCGGAGCAGTGCACCCTCTGCCTGGGGATCCCTGCCCTCGCTGGCAAGCAAGGAGCAGCCCCAGGAGCCAGCCAGGGGAGGGAAGGGAGAGTCAAGGATGCATGAGGCAGGATCCGGTATCCAAGAAAATGTCTTTATTGTACACGTTGGCTTCTATTGCTTGTATCCCCTCCCCAGTCCCATGTAGTGCAAAAAATTCAGAGAAACAGAGTTCCACATAAATAAAGTCGGATAAGTTACAGAGAAATCAAAGTGACAACGCTTGCACATGGATCTGGACCAGGTGTGCCCAGCAGGGAGGCCAAGGCAGCCTCTGCCCCCAAATCAGGGCAGGGGCTTCTGCCTGACCCTGCTGGGAAAAACCCCCAGAGCCTGGAGCCCCCTGGCTGGGATGCTCCTCTGCTGGGAATGCAGACAAGGAACATCTTGGGTGAGACACCACAGACTAAAACTGGCAGGGAAGCCACACAGAGTTGTTCTCCTCCCCTCAGACAGGGTTGCTACGCACAGACAGACAGACACAGACACGCGTCCCCTCCGAGCTCTCCTCCTCCTCCTCCTCCTCCTCCTCCTCCTCCTCCTCCTCCTCGGCAGGGGACGTGCAGCACCAGGAGCAATCCCACCCTGGCATCTCCCAGGGCAGGTGCTGACACCTCGTGTCCACACAGTGTGGGTCGGGGGGCTGGGGACCCCCAGAAGATGCTGGGGAATTGTTTTGCCCTTTCCTCCCTCCTCCCTGCGGCACAGGGGAGCAGTGAGCACCTGCATAGTTTGGGCAGCAGAGACAAGAGGCTCCCTCCTCGCCGTGTTCCAGGGATCAGGCTCAGTGGGATATTGCTCAGGACGCAGCCAGGGGGGACAGGAGCCCCTCTGCCCCTGTCCCTGCTCCTCAGGAAGCAGGACAGCACCACACAGGATTTGCAGTGCGGCCGCTGAAGATTCCAACGGAGGCCAAGGGCCGTGGCACCAAAATTCTCCTCAGCTGCTGCATTCCTCACTCCCCTCAGGTTTTGCTCCCTCGTCACTCTGCAGCAGCCCCAGCTGGAGCAGAGGCCCAGCCACTGCCACCTCTCACTCCTCGTTTGAAGCCAGCCCTGTTCCCCCCTGAGGAGCTCCTGCACTGCAGCTCCTGGCTGGGCTCCACTCTGCCTTCATTCCTGACTCCTCCTGAGCCCCTCAGCACCTCGGGTCAAGCCCAGCACCAGCCCCTTCCACCTCTCCGTGGGGCTTTTGGGCTGATCCTCCTGCAAAGGGGACCCTGGAGCCAGGGACACCTTGATGTGAGCCCAGCAGGAGAATGAAATTCCTTTGTTGGTTACAGGAATGGGATGGAAAGGGTTGAGAGCTCACTTGGGTGGAGGCACATGCAGAAAACAGAGCAGATTTCACTGATTTCATCAGTTTTTGAACAAAGCAGATTGCTCTGACCTTCCTGGGGCAGCCCACATGGACCAGGAGACAACTGCAGGGAAACGGGAGAGCTGCTGAGCTGTGGCGGGCTGGGGCAGTGACAAGGGGACAAAAAGAAGATTTAGAGCCTGTTCCAAAAGCCAAAAAGGCCTCCTCAGCCTGAGAAGCTCAGACTGCCCTTGGGGAGAGGCTGGAGGGGGAGCAGCCCTGCTTTCCAGAAGCTGCTGGGAATTCCAGATGTACAGCGTGAGGCACTGTGAGCAGGCTTGTGAAGGATGCCAGTGGGCTTGGGAAACCTGCAGGCACCTGCCCAGGGAAAATCAGACCACCAAGCAAAGGATCTGAAGTTGGGGAGTCCCTGTCTCATTTTAAACTCTTCTTTCACCCCCCATAAAGCAGAAATCTCTTGCTACTTGAAAATTCAGGCCCACAAGTACCACACAAGTGAAATCTGAGCTCTGTGAGTGAGAACTGGGGAGTAGGGGGGAAAAAAAAGGAGAAAGGAATGAGTTCCAAACAGTTGGACCATATTTCCAATGCTACATTTGAACACGATTGAGGTACCAGTGGTTGAGTCGTTCCTCTGTGGTGTGGAGAGCACCTGATCTGTGCCTCAGCTTGCGGCTCACACACACAGCACACCCTGAAAACACCACACCACGGGAGCCCTGGCTCTAGGACAGGCCTTACAGTGCGAACTTATCCAAGCTTTAGTTCATCAAAGTGGTTGCTTAATTGCCAGAGAGTCGCTAATTGGAAACGGTCTCTCCCGTGCTGCTTTTGGCATCTCACACACACACACACCCCACACATCCAGAGAGAACTTCCAGGGCACAGGAATCATCTCCTCAACAAATGAGAAAAGGAACTGCATCCCTTCTGCTGCCTCGAGAGCAGAGGGGATGGGGAATACCAGGGCAGTGTAAAAAAGAAACGGATATGAAATCATATTAGCGTTCAAATAAAAAAAGGCAAATAAAAAAATTAATACCCAAAAAAGTAATGCCAGGCAATCCTTCTCGTTCAGAAGGCTGGACTGTTCTTTTTCCAAGAACTGACTCCTTTCCACAAACCCAGAATCTGCTTTGCAGAGAGGGGAACAGCAAACAGGCCAGGCCATTCCCAGAGAGTCCCAGTCCTGGAGCCCGGGCCAGCGATGGCAGCGATGCCACCAAGGTCCCTGCGGCCACCTGCCTGGCCAGAGCCACGCTCAGCTGGGATCCCAGTGGGTCAGGGGAGCACTGGAGGGGTCAGGACCCTCCCCACCCTGCAGGGCTGTGCCTGGGCTGGGCTTCTTCTCTGGCTGTGGTTAAGGCATCAAAGAGACACCCTCGGAGCGGGGCGGCGGCCCCAGAGTCCGGAGCAGTGCACACAGGCTTGGGCTGAGTTTGGCTGCGGTGACATTCAGAGGAGAGGGGGTGGCACGTGGGCCGTGCCCCCCGGGCCACCGCGGGGCTGGCAGTGCCCGGCTGGAGCACGGCAATCCCAGAAGCAGCAATGGTTCGGGTTCCCCCTTGCCCAGAGGAGCTCTTGGGGGTGCTGGATGAGTCTGGCCGGAGGGAGAGCCCCCTCTGCTCGCCCTCCAGGAGGGGCCGGCCCTGGAAGCACATCTGGTGGCCCTGGTGGCCCCGGAGCGGGCAGGGACCCCAGGAGGGCTGGGCTGGCATTGGTGCTCCCCGCTCAGAGCGAGCGGGTGGCACCGCTGTCCCCCGGGGCCGAGGCACGGCCGGGCTCGGTGTCAAAGGCTCGTGGAGGACACCGAGAGGGTGGGCGAGGAGGGCGGGGGGAAGTTGAGGAGCTCCAGCACGGCCACCCCCACGCTGCTGCGGCGGGTGAACATGCAGGAGGCGGCCACCCACTTGTTGGTGCGCGGGTTGTACTTCTCGATGGAGTTCAGGCTGGAGCTGCCGTCGTTGCCCCCCACGGCGTAAAGCCACCCGTCCATGGCCACCAGGTCGTGGGTGCTCCTGGAAGGGCCGAGCAGAGAGCACAGGGGTGAGGCTGGCAGGCGTGGGGGGAGCTCAGCGCGGCAGGGACCTGCCCAGAGCTCCAGCACCCCACAAACACCCCGTGGAAATGAACTGCTGCGGCACAAACAGGCAGAGAGCAGCACAGAGCCACACAGCTCCCCCTTCACTCTTACACTCTCGTCCAAACCTCTTCAAATACCAAATCCTCTGAGCCCAAAATCCTCGGACTCGTAAGCTTTAATTCCTCCCACCGCCCAGCAGCATCTCCGTGGGCTCAGCCAGCTCAACCCCTGGTTCTTTATGGCCACACAAACTGCTGAGGATAAACCCCTCTGCAGAACATCCCTGCTGTGCCCTCCTGGCACGCCCTCCAATCCCTCTGAGCACAGCAGGAGCATGATGAGCCAGCCACAAACCCTAAAACCCCGTGCTCTGCCTGTGTTTTATGGTTTGCAGGGCACAGCAAGGTGAGATCCCCGCTCCTGCTGCAGCAGCTGAGGCTCCAGAGGGGCACAGCCCCTTACCTGCGGATGTTCATGGGGGCCACGCTCTCCCAGGTGTTGGATTTGGGGTTGTAGCGCTCCACGGAGTTAAGGCAGCTGGTGCCATCGTTGCCACCAGCCACGTAGAGCATGCCCTCGAGCACGGCCACGCCGGCACTGCTCCTCCGGCTCAGCATGTTGGCAATGGGGGTCCAGGTGTTGATCTGGGGACAGGGAACCCATCAGGCCATTTCCCACACACACACCCCTGCCAGGTCAGCTCTGTGGGGTCAGTCCTCCTCTGGCCACGCAGTGCCTGCCATGAAAACCCTTCTGGGGGGACCTCACTTCTTTCCTCCCCGCTGTCCCTCTGTTCTCAGGGGGAATCTCTGCTGCCCGGCTCAGAGAGCACAGCAGCTGGCAGGAGCCACCCCAGGGCACAGAGATCCCCGTGCCAGGCCACCAGTTGTGCCCCAGCTGAATGCCAGCCCAGCCTCGGGGATTGAGCTGTATCTATTTCCGACCTCTGTGAGTGCAGCTGGGGTTTTGCAGCTCATGAAAAGCCTCCAGGAGCTTCTCTTTGATATTTCTGCAGTGACCGACCCTGCTGGAGCAGAGCTGTGTCCCTGGGCACAGCACGTGTCCCCAGCCTGCCCCACTCCCTGCTCAGCACGCTGGTGTGCAGCCAGCAGAGCTCAGCTGGGAGCTGGGCACAGCTCAGGGCACGGGCAGGATCCCTGCTTCCCACAGAACCAGGGGCACCGGGGCCAGGGGGTGTTCTGATAGCCAAAACCTCACAGAGAGCTCTCACAGAGCAGCTTTGGAGCCCTCTGCTCGGGACTGCACCCTGGATTCCATGTCCCTGCTGATCCCCCTGCACCTCACAGCCATGCACGGTGGGTTAAGGCCCTCCTGAGGAGGGGAGAGGCAGCAGAGTCACCCAAATCTCCCACATTTACCTGGGGCTCGTACTTCTCCACCGTTGCCAAGTGCGATGAACTGTCATAGCCCCCGACTGCATAGAGGTTGCCTTCTGCAAAGACAGAGGCACAGGCATGAGATAAAGACACATCCCTGTGCCAGCACAGCCCCCACGGTGTCACAGGTGCCACCCTGGAGGTGCCCACACAGGTCCAGGCTGAGCCTCCCCTGCCCTGGGCAGCTCCTCCCAGCACGTCCAGCCCGGCTCGCTCCCTTTCCAGCAGGAGTGGTGTGAAATATTCATCAGGCAGCTCCTCTGCCCCAGAGAGCTCCTGCTGCTGCTGCTCCTTGACCTCCTCCTTCCACGGCTCTCCTCCAGAGCCCCGCGGTGTTTTCAGCAGAGGAGCAGGAGCAGGGCAATGCCAGGATCGGCGTGGCAGGCTCTGAAGGAGCTGGGGATGGAGGGGAGGGGAGCTCGGAGTCAGCAGTGAGAGCTGAGAGCAGGGCAGGGGACAGGCACAGGGACACCGGGCCAGGTGGGAAGCATCCCCAGGGAGATCCAGCTCCTGCTGGGGTGAGAGTGAGCTTGGGATCATCACTAAAAGGATTGTCCTGCTTCCACAGTGAAGGACTAATCAGGCTGTCCCTTCCTCTCCAGGGACAGGGGATCATCCACAGGCAGCCCCTTCCTCTAAAGTAGAAGGGAACAATTTGTGCATCCCCTCAGGAGCTGCCTCCAGGGTGTGATGAATCCCCAGCTGAGGAGGCTGAGAAGGGCAGAGGCAGGGAGCACACCAGGATGTGGCAGAGGGGGCAGGAACTGGAGCAGAGCAGCCAAAGGAACCCTCAGCAGTGCAGGAGAGCCTGCCCAGGACCCCCCAGCCCCCGTGGCAGCACCCACCTAGCGTGGCCACGCGGACGTAGCGCCTCCGGGTGCTCATGGCAGCGATGGAGGTCCAGGTGCCCGTCAGGGGGTCGTACCTCTCTGCACTGCAGGGACACGGGGACAACAGGTGGGACACTGGGAAAGCCCAGGTCAAAGCTCTTGGATGTGGGGCAGCTCCCAGGGGAGTTGGGGATGGACAGGGGAAATGAAGGAGCTGACACAGGCTGGGTTCTGTTGGGGCAGAGGGCTACAAAGTGGGGTTTTTTCCACTGGAAGGAGGAGCTGGGTTGCAAAACCTCTCCTCAAGGGTCAGGAGCAGGGCTCCCAGCTCCAGGACAGTGCATGCAGGAGCAGGGAGGGCTGGAGCAAGGCAATGCCTACCTGTTGAGGCACGAGGCCCCGTCGTACCCCCCGGCAGCGTAGAGGAGCCCATGGAGGGCTGCCACACCCAGGCAGCTCCTCCTGGTGCCCATGGACACCTCGGGCTGCCAGGAGTTGGTGACAGGGTCGTAGGACTCCACCGTGGCCAGGTCAGAGGTGCCATCGTAGCTGCAGGGACAGAGGGGGAGAAGAGGCTGCTCAGAGAAGCTGTGGCTGCCCCTGGATCCCTGGAAGTGCCCAAACTGGATGGGGCTTGGAGCAAACTGGGATGGTGGAAGATGTGGTGGGTGGGATGAGATGAGCTTTAAGGCTCCAACCCCAACCAGTCTGGCATTCTAAGGGAAACGGGAGCACAATGCCCCAGTTCAGGAGGGGGCATTGCCCGTGGGGAATGCCCGTGGGGCATTTCCTACACACCCCTGCCAGGTCAGTTCTGTGGGGTGAGTCCTGCTCTGGCCACGCACGCCTGCCATGAAAACCCTTCTGAGGGGACCTCCCTTCATTCCTCGCTGCTCTCCCACAGTGGGCAGGAGGAATCTGTGCTGCTGGCTCAGGGAGCACAGCTGGCAGGAGCCATCCCAGGGGCACAGAGACCGCCGTGCGCAGGGAAGGGGCTTTGCCACGGCTGCCCCAGAGATCCGCTGCCCACCCGTGCCGCCCTGCCCGTGCCCCTTACCCGCCCACGGCGTAGAGCTTGTTGCCGATGGCCGCGACGCCCACGCGGGCGCGGCGCGTGGACATGGAGGCCACCATGTGCCAGCGGTCCGTGCGCGTGTCGTAGGCCTCGCAGTCGCCGTGGATGGCGAACAGGCTCCCGCCACCTGCGCGGAGGGGACGGGAAAGGGCTTTAATCCATGGGCAGTCGGGGAGCGGGAGGGAAAGGTGGCTCGGGAGGCCCTGGGAAAGAAAACACCCTGGGAAAGGGCAGGCCTTGTGCTTCCTAGAACTGCACTGCGTAACCAGAATGTGATAAATGATGTAATTGCTAGATGCGATGATTGTTTAGTAATTAAATGTAATTACTGCTTAAGCATAAGAATAACCATGAGAAACTCAGGGGCTTGAGAAAGATCACAAGGAACTCATGCTTGAATAAGGTCAATGTATACAATAGAACAATATAAGTTTAATAACTCATATGTAAGTTATATAATGATAGACTATAAAATACGTTCAGCTCAAAAGCCAGGAGACAGATTTGGATCTGTACCCCTGATTCCCAATAAAAGCACCTACATCATATTATATATTATATATTATATATTTATCATATAATTTATATTATATTATATATATATATAAACTTATATTATATGCAGGTGCTTCAATAAAAGCACACGCATATAATCATAGTATATATGATACATATATTATATTATATTATATTATATTATATTATATTATATTATATTATATTATATTATATTATATTATATTATATTATATTATATTATATTATATTATATTATATTATATTATATTATATTATATTATATTATATATATTATATATATTATATATTTTAAAAAAATATAATTCTATTCTATGCAGGTGCTTCAATACCATAACCCTGTTCCATGACCCTGTGTGTTCCCGGATGCTGCCAAGGGGAGCAAACCCAGCCCAGAGCCCCCGGGACGGGGCAGGGGCGCAGGGCTCACCCACGGCGAAGAGCACGGTGCTGGCCCCCTCGCAGCGCCGCGGCCGCGTGCGGCTGTTGCCCAGCACCCCTCTCTGCTCGGGCATCAGGTGGTACTTGAGCGCCTCGATCAGCAGGTCCTTGCACTCCGAGTGGTGCCGCACCAGCAGCTCCGTGTCCACGTTGCTCATCAGGAAATCCCGGCTCAGCAGCGGCAGCCGCACGCACTTCATCAGCTGGGGGGACAGCAGGGCAGGCCTTGGGCCAGGGGCTGGGGCAGGGCAGGGGGACGGGCTGAGACCAGCCAGAAACTCCACTCAGAGCGGGGCACAGCTTGTCCTGGGGCTGACCCACCCCTGGAAGTGTTCATGGCCAGGTTGGAGCAGCCTGGGCTCCTGGAAGGGGTCCCTGTCCATGGCAGGGGGTGGAGTGAGGTGGGACTGGAAGTGGTAGGACAGGGACCTGCTGCTCCTGCCCTGTCCTGCAGCTTCCTCCAGCCCCGCGCCCACCCAGCACAGGCACTCGGAGATGGTGGGCAGCACCAGCCCCCTTCCCAGCACTCTTAGCCCCTTCCCAGCACGCTCACCTCTTTCCAGCACACTTTCAGCCCCTTCCCAGCACCCTCAGCCCCTTCCCAGCACTCTCAGCCCCTTCCCAGCACTCTCAGCCCCTTCCCAGCACCCTCAGCCCCTTCCCAGCACTCTCAGCCCCTTCCCAGCACCCTCAGCCCCTTCCCAGCACGCTCACCCTGGGCACGTGCTGTCTCCTGCTGTCCACGTCGTGCTTGACCCAGCTGAGCACAGCCCTGTACACCTCCTCCTCCGAGGGCACGTTGAGGCTGTCGCTGGAAATGAGGTCCAGCACCTGCAGGGCAGGGAGGGTAGGGCAGTGCTGCTTGGTGTGGGCTGGCAGGAAAGGAGATGTTCCCAGCTCCCAGCTCCCAGCAGGTGAACAGCCCCGTGGAACAGCAGTGCCAGAGGCAGAGCTCTGCCTCCTGGACGTGCTGGGGGTTCCAAACAGCAACAGGGTGCCCCAAAAGCAGCGGGTGCAGCTTTGTGGAGACATCTCTGAGCACCCTCCCTGGCACTTCCCCCCACTGTGGCTGAGGCTGCTGCAATGCCTGACAATTCTCCCCGATGTCACTGCCAGTGGTGTCAGGGAGATGACTCCACTGGCTTGTGTCCCTTCCATATTTCCTGGGACAGACCCAGCAGGCCTGGCTGCTCCCAGAACTGTCCCTTCACCTGCAGAGCTGCAGCAGGGGAGATGTGGATGCTCCCCTCATTGTCACCTCTCACTGCCCGGGGATGGGTGAGGGGAGGTGTCTGATCCTGCTGATCCTCACAGGTTGGTGATGCAGAGCAAAGACTGAGAATTGCTCCTGTTTGGGGAGAGGAGCCAGGGCCACACTGGCACCACATGATGACCAGCAAGATACATTGGCTGAGCTGATTTGAACTGATTTAAACATCCCATCCACGTGCCCAGGGCAGCCAGGACCCATTCCTGGGGCTGTGCTCCCAGAGGCAGGGCAGTGTGCTCAGAGCCCACTTGGCAAGCACCAGTGACCAAAACGAGCCCCTGTCCTGTTCTCCTGTCCTTATTTCCCGTGGGATTCAGCATGCTGACAGAGCTCTTCCCACAGCCTGAACAGAGTGGGGCCAGAGCCCAGAACCTGGCTACAACCCCCTGCCAAACCCCATCCCCCCAGGGCACATCCTCGGGCTTTTCCCTCATGGACAGAGCTTTGCTGCACCCAGACCTGCACCCTGCCAGCGGGGCCTCACCTGTTTAAGGGGCAGCAGCATGAATTCCTCTGTCTTGGACACCTCCACGAAGTGCTGGAGGACGTACTTGTGGGCAGACTTGAGGAGGTCGCTGCAGGAGTGGGTGTCAGCAAAGCCCCGGATGCCCAGGCAGTTGGAGGGGTCGAGCTGGCTGAGCAGGAACTTGCAGCAAGCGTCCCGCACACCATTGAGCTGAAGCAGGCTGGCAGCAGGAAGAAGGGTCTGGCACAGTGGAAAAGAATGGGGCAAAAGGGAGTTTCCAGGCCAAGGAAAGGATTTTCACCCTCGTCCCACTGCAAGGCACGAGCAGAGCAGGTTTAGTGAGCACCTCCAGGCGCAGAAGCACAGAAAGGACAGAGCACTCCTGGTTTCTGAGGTGAAGAACAGCTGGGAAGGACACCTGAAACACCCCCCGGGGCCAGGAGAGCGGCAGGTGCTCAGGAACAGAGCTGGGACCTGCACAGAGCTCTGAGGAGCCACCTCTGGGAAAGGAAGCAGCTAAACTCCCTGACCACTGCCAAACCCAGCTGCCACCACAGGAACAGCTGGCAGTGCTGAGCAGGAGGAGTCCCCAGGAGTACAGAACAGCTTTGTGGAGAAGGGGGATTTGGGGAAGAACAGCTCCTACCTGCACATTCCCCTCTCCCACCACGATCTCAGCCGTGTAGGCGTACTGCACCAGCTGCTCCAGCGCCTGGGGGTCGATGTCATGCAGCGTCACATGGGTCTGGCGGCTCTCACTCATCTCATCTGGGGCAAAGGACACCAAAAATGAACAAAACCTCCCCAGCAGGGCTGTCTTCCCACAGGAGGATGCGTGGAACGAGCTGCATCCACCTCTGCATCCCAGCCCAGGGAGGTTTTCTGCCCAGCTCTTGGCAAGGAGGAGCTGCAGGAACTGGGGGGTCAGGACAAGAGAAAGGGCACCAGGATCCTGTTCAGGGAGCTGTGGGCAGGGGAATCGGGGAAGGGAGGGAAATGGAGGATTTAACCATGCATGGAGCAAGTGGTTTGTTTTTGGAAGGTTTCCTGCCCAGCTGTAGGGATTTGGGGCCAGGTCTGCAGGATGGGGACAGGATCCTGTGCATGGAGGGACACCAGGATCCTGTGCAAGAGGGGGACGCCAGGATCCTGCACAGGGGCAAAGAGACTCAGGGAAGGCAGTGAAATGAGGAATATTCCTGCTCTTGCTCACAGAAACAACACATGAAAGGGCAGGGCAGCGAGAACAGGGAGGGGGACAGAGCGTGGAAGGGATTTGGAGAGGGGAGAGCTGCCAGCCTGTCCCTGGGGAAGAGAGGACTCTACTTGCTTGTGAACATGGCGTGGAAGTAGGGGCTGCACGAGGCCAGCACCACCTTGTGGGCCTTGATCTCCTTGGTGGCCACGTGCAGGACGATGTCGCAGAGCAGCCCCCGCTGCCGCATGCGGTTCATGCAGACGAAGGCGTCGTGGTAGTGGCGCTTGGAGTTGTGCGAGACGCTGTGCCCGTCGCGGGTCAGGAGCTGCACGCCCCCCTCCATGGCTGCGGCGGGCAGCGAGGGCGGCACTCCCCTCCCAGTGCCTCTGCCGGGGAAACAAAGGGTTAACCTGCTGCCTCACGGGGTGACCTGGAACAGAGGCTGGGGGGGCACAGGAATAACCTGGGGATTTGCTGGAAGGCCTTCAAAGGAGTCACCGTGGGCAGGGCCAGAGCCTGGCTGAGGCTGCACACAACGGGGACCCAAGAGGCACCCAAGAGGGACCCAAGAGAGATCCAAGATGGACCCAGGATGGACCCAGGATGGACCCAAGATGGACCCAAGAGGGACCTAAGAGGGACCCAGAATGGACCCAAAATGGACCCAAGATAGATTCAAGGTGGACCCAAGATGGACCCAAAATGGACCCAAGATGGATCCAAGATGGATCCAAGTCACGAGTTTTCACACTTTTGTAAGTTTGGGTCCATTTCAGTATTGGAGTTCATTGTCCAACTCCAGCTCCAGGTTGTGCAGTCCCATCCTCCCACTTTGCTCTCCTGTTGTTGGCACTTTTTGGGCCTGAAGCTGCAGCAGTGCCCTTGGTTCTGGGCTGGAAAAGGATTGTTCTGTGTGCCTGAGCTGTGAGGAGAACTTGCTGACACTTTATATGAAGCTCAGCGTTACAAACCAATGCAGCACAGAATGTGGAATATCTGAAAGCCAGAGCTTAAGGCATCAGTCCAGGCGTGATCCCTGTGGGAGCCACCACAGCTCAAACACCCTGTGCTGACAGTGACCCTGACAGCTCTGAGCAGGCCCTGCCGGGGAAATGTCATTTGGTTCAAACAAAGAGGGGAAATTCAGGTTCAATATGGGGAAGGAATTCTTCCCCGTGAGGGCAGGGAGGCCCTGGAATGGATTTCCCAGAGAAGCTGCGGCTGCCCCTGGATCCCAGGCCAGGCTGGAGGGAGCTCAGAGCACTCCGGGATAGTGAAAGGTGCCCCTGCCCACGGAACCAGATGATTTTTACAGTCCCTTCCCACCCAAACCATTCTGTGCTTCTAGGAAAACACAACCCGCCTGATGCAGGAACATTGATTCATGCAGAGATTTCCTCCCCCAGCGCTGTTTGCATCCAGGCTGCTCCGAAAGGCCTTTGGCTGCCTCCGTGCCAGAGCTGGGGGGGCGAGCAGGGGCTGAGTGAGCAGCAGGAGGGAGGAGGGGGAGGCAGCAGCAGGGAAAAAACAGCTTGAACCAAAGGCGAGGCTGCCAGCTGCCCCCGCATCCCTGCGGCGAGAGAATCCCCTCGGCCCCCGCTGCTGCACACCTCCACAGCAGCCCAGAAATAGCAGCCAGCATCCTGAGCCTGCTCAGCCGCGGCTGCAGCCGGCTCCTGCCTTTTTAAGGAGCAGTTGTAGCACGTACGGGAGTCTGGGGGAGGACAAAAAGATGAATAAACACGTTTCCTGAGCGGGGAGAAGCCTGCAATGCCCTTTTCTGCTGGCATCACCCGGGGTGCTGCGAGATCCCAGCTCTCCCTGGCAGCAGGGAGGGCTCAGGGGCACACACGGCAGAGGCAGGGCGTGCTGGTGCTTCCAGCAGGGACAGCAGGGTGGCACCGTGCCCTGGGCAGCAGGGAACAGCCCGGCAGTGTGGTCCTGCCCTCCCACACCCCATTTGGGAAGCTGCAGCATCCCCGGGACACCCCATCTCCCAGTTCCCATCTGCTGGCTGAGATGCCCACAGAAAGGAGGGTTTTTGTTAGAACATCCCTCCTGGGCTCCAGAGGGGCAGGGCTGGGCTCCAGAGGTCCTTTCCCAGAGCTGCTTCAGGGCAGGGAGCAGACAGAGCTCCCCCAGCTCTGCCCCATCCCCAGCTGCACACCCAGGGGTTCTCCTGCTCTGTGTCACCCCTGCTGCGCACAGCTGTCCCCAGCAGCACTGCAGTCATGTCCCTGCTCCCCGTCCCTGCGGGGCTGGGATGGGGCACGGAGCTCCCGGAGCTGCGGCAGTGGCGGGGCTCAGAGGGGACAGGCAGGACACAGCAGGGAGAAGGTGGCATTGCTGCTCCTGGGGATCGTGAGCCAGGCTCTGGCACCCTGGGGCAGCACCCAGAGGGCACTGCAGGCTGGGGGTGCTGCTGGAGGCTTTGGGGGGACTTCCAAAGAGTTGGGAGCGCTGGGCCCACTTCCAGCCCTGCCAGGAGTCACTGCGTGGCCCTGGGCGAGTGACAAGAGTGACACTGGCTGTGGGCAGCAGGCAGAGCTCTCCCTGCGGTCCCCAAGGCTGGCACAGGGCTGTGCCACCCTCCCTGAGCTGTGACACCGCCACGGTGCCACCCAGCCTGTGACACGCCCCAGCAGGACATGAGGGAGGTGCCACCAGAGCCACGGGTGTCCCCAAGGCAGGGCACAGTCCTGGCAGCCTGAGCCAGCTGTGCTTGGGGATTTTTTGGCTCCAGGCTCCCTGAGGAGCTGCTCACCCTCCCACCGGCCCCATGGGACAGTGCCACCCTCGTGGCACGGGGCTGGCTGGAGCCCTGCAGTGGGCACAGCCCCCACTGTCCCCTCTTCAGCCCCACTGTCCCCTCCACCCCACAAGAACTGGTTCCCATCAGAGCTCCTCTGCTTTAACGGGCCAGAACAAAAGCAGCGTGGCAAAGGGGTGGCACAGCCGAGTGCTGCTCCCTGTGCCGAGCTCCCACCTCGCCAGCAGCACTAAATATTCCTCATTTCCTTGTGAAACCCCATTCCCAGGAAACGAGGGTCTGTGGATGCAATTAATGGGGAACGCTGCCTGCACCACAGGAGACAGGGCAGCAGTGTCCAGGGCGCAGAGGGGGCAGGAAGCACAAACCCACTTTTGTGGGCAGCAGCAGCAGTGCACGTGTCCCCACGGGCTGGGACGGATGTGCTGCCTGCCTTGGAATGACTCCGAGGTTGTGGCACAAAAAAAAACCCCAAAAAAACCAAAAAAAGGAGGCGTTTGTTTGGCTTCTCTGCGCCAGAGCGTGGCCATGCATAACAGCTCTGTTAATTAATGCAAATGATCCCTGCCCAAAGGGAGGCCTGTTCTCTCGGCACAAAAAACCATATTTTGCTGGGAGTGAAAAGAAGCGTGCTGAGCAATAAACAGGGAACAGAGGATCCTCCAGGGAGAAGTTCCGAGCCTGCCCTTTCCCCAGGAAGGCCCTGCAGAATGGCTTTTTGTTGACAGCCTGGATGGGGATTTGGTGTCTGGCAGGAGCCTGGGAGGCAGCAGGGCCACATCCTGTGCAGCTGCTCAGACAGGGGACAGGGGAGCAGGGGACAGCCCCGTGCCCTCAGGCCTGACACGCAGGCAAGCTTCAATCCGTCCCCTCCGTGTGCCCGTCCCTTTGTGCCACAGCCCTGCCAGAAAACCAGCTGCTGGTGCACAGCCCTGCGGCTCCCACAGCAGCGCTGCCTCTGCAGAGGGCACACAGCCCTCCCTGGCACCCAGCGCCAGCCCAGGCTGTCACAGCAGCACAAACCAGCCTTGCCAGGTGGCACCCTGGGCCAGGCCCCTTCCAGGGCTGCAGCCAGGGCAGCGCCCTCCAAACTGGCACAGCCAAACTCCGGATCCCTGGGAGGGAGAGGATCACAGCGGAGCAGCGTTCTTTTAATCAATAATCAAATGCCAGGGCTGTTTTCACAGCTACAGCACATCAAACTCAGATATCCCAAATGATTCCTACTTCCAGAGGGCCGATTACAAAATAAATTGCATTCCCACCTTCCCCCTCCCTTCCCCACAATAAACAGGAGCAGAGAGGATGGGAACTGCTCAGCTGTGCCTGTCCAGCAGCCAGAGGCAAAGCAGGCACGAAATCCAGGCAGCTGTCCCCAGCAGGACGTGTCACAGCAGTGCCACTGGCACAGAAAATGAACCGCTCGGGGTCCTCTCCCTGCTGCACCAGGGAGCTCCCACGGGCACTGACAGCGGGCAGCAGCTCCAGCTCACATCGGCTTCCTTGTGAGCTCAGCCTGGCACAGCTGAGCCTGGCAGAGCCGAGCCTGGGAGAGCTGAGCCTGGCAGAGCTGGGCCTGGCAGAGCTGAGCCTTGCAGAGCTGGGCCTGGCAGAGCTGAGCCTGGCAGAGCTGGGCCTGGCAGAGCTGAGCCTGGCAGAGCTGAGCCTGGCAGAGCCTGGGAGAGCTGAGCCTGGCAGAGCTGAGCCTGGCAGAGCTGAGCCTGGCAGGGCCTGGCAGAGCTGAGCCTGGCAGAGCCTGGCAGAGCTGAGCCTGGCAGAGCTGAGCCTGGCAGAGCCAAGCCTGGCAGAGCTGAGCCTGGCAGAGCCTGGGAAAGCTGAGCCTGGCAGAATCTGGCAGAGCTGGGCCTGGCAGAGCCTGGCAGAGCCGAGCCTGGCAGAGCTGAGCCCGTCAGGGGCAGAGGCAGGAGCTGCTCCGGCTGCAGGGGATGCTCTGAGCTGCAGATCCTCGGCGCTCCCCACGGCGGAGTTTGGCACCTGTGCAGAGGCCAGGGCTGAGATTTTGGATGCAGAGTGGGACAAGGGAGCTGTCCCCCCTGGAACCCCCAGGCATTGGGGGCTGGCAGTGCCAGGGAAGCTGGGACCCCTCGGTGGGCACAGGAGAACACACAAATGGGGTGAGCAGCAGGACCAGGAGCACAGCCCAGCCCTAAAACCCCCTCCAAACCTCCTCTCCTGCATCCCCTCTGCCCCTGCTGCTCCTGCAGCTCCCTGGGATGGGATCTGCAGCGGGGGAGCCTCAGGGCAGGGCAGGGCAGCGCTGAGTCTGCAGGACCGAGAATCCCCCGCTCGCAGGAGGGCTGGGGCTGTTTTTATTTTTTATTTTTTTTAATGAATTAGGCATAACTGACACGCACTGAATCCTCCTGTCTAGACATCTGCAGAGAAGTGACAAGCTGCCAGGGAGGATGTGGAGCCTCGGCAGGGGGATGGGGAGGACAGGGAAAAGCTGCACTCAGCTGCCAGCCCCAGGCACAGAGACAGCAGCGCTGGCTCCAGGCAGGGAGGGCACCCAGCACCCCGACCTGGGCACAGCCTCTCCGCCCCTCCCTGGGCCCTGGTGCACACTCCAGCCTCTCCTAATTAAGCCCAGCCCCTCGTTATTCCCTGGGGAGTTCTGTTTGGGAGTTCCAAGCCGCTCTCAGTCACCCCAAAAAGTGACAGGAGGGAGCACAAGGCACAGGCTCAATGCCCTGGGGCGTTCTCATATCTCAGAGGGATGAAGGGCATCCTCACCATCCTCATCTCGGTGCCCACAACCTCGTCCTCACCTCCCACAGGCAGCAGCTCTTCCGTCAGACACCTCCAAGCTCAGCTTTTGTCTCCCGTGTTTTGCAGCTCCCAGCAGGACTCGGTGCTCGAGGGATTCCCAGGCATCTGCGCCAATATTTGGGTCATTTTCAAGTAATTGGTGCTGAGGGTCAGGACTGGAGGAGGTTTGGGGCTGCTGAACTCCCGGGTTAGGGAGGAACAAGGAATGGAAATGGATTCCTGCCTTTGGATCCAGCAAAACGTGCAGGCCCAGCTGCACTGGGGCCAGGCTGCAGCTCCTGCAGTCCAGCACAGAGCGCACCAAAAGCTGAGCTGAAGGAGCCTCTGGCTCTGTGAGGAGCTGGAAATGTGGGTCACGTCCTGATTCCCCTTGCCAGAGTCCCCAGCAGCCTCGGCAGAGGCGCCTCTGTCGCATCCTTACGGCACGGGCAGTGCCAGCCCGGCACACGCAGCAGTGCCAGCCCCAGCGCGGGTGCTCTGCCCGTCCTGTGACAGAATCCCTGTCCCCAGCTCCTTCTTCAGACAGCTGAACACGAGGGGAGAGTGCTCAGGCAGCCTGACCTGGCACAGCCACCCTCCAGAGCTGCTCCCTCTCTGCAGCACCCCGGTGCCAGGAGGGGCTGTGTCCTTCCCCTCTCTGCTGTGCCAGCTCTCGTGGCTCCAGGGCACACTGTGCCAACCCAGAGCGGGTCAGTGCTGCCCAGCAGTGCCCCGGTGGCACAGCACAGGGATGAATTTGGGCAGACTCTGCAGCAGACACCACTTGGCTTCTAAAGGGAAGGGTAACTCCATGACATGAGGCAGCAGCAGCAGGGACAGCAGGAAGAAGCACTTGGATCTGCTGGCTGCAAACAGCCAGGGAGATCTTTCCCAGATGGACAGGACACGCAATGGTTCTGCTGTCTCCCCAAAGCAGGAGGTCACCGTGGGCACTGCCTGGCTCAGGGAGGGTTCCAAAGCCTCCTCCAGCCCCTCTCTGCCAACACGGACCAGCCCAGCTCTCTGAACAAGCTCTGAGCTTCTGTGGAGCGGTGGGAAAGTCCTTCCAAGCCAGGAAACAAAAGGATTCCCTCCCAGCTCCTGGCAAGCAGCAGCAGCACAGGCCACAGCCCCAAAGTGAGCTATGAGCAGCATGTGACACCACGGCCTTGAGCTCACTGGCACAGCGGGGCCTGCCAAGGTCCCAGAGCCTGGGAACTGCAGCTGGAGCAGCCCAAATTCCAGTCCTGAGGAGCCACATCCTGCAGGGATGGTTTGCACGGGCCAGGCAGAGCAGATGGAGCCTCCCAGGCCCCCCGAGCCCAGCCTGCCCCGGGCTCTGGAGGGGGCTCCAGCTCCTGAGGGGATCCAGGAGGCTCCAGTGGGACGTGAGCAGGGCTGCTGGAGCTCTGGAGCTGCTGAGCCCGAAATGCAGCAAAGCCAGGACGCGGAGCAGGCTCCCCAGCAGATCTCCAGCCTCAGAGGCCGCCTGCTGTGATCTGCACTCCAGGCTGGCACGGGGGACAGGGGCAGATGGCCGCTGTCTGTGCTGGCAGGACAAAGCCGTGCCAGTGCCACCCCCACGAGCTGCCCTGGCTGGCAGCAGGCACAGGGACCGTCCCAGCTCCCCGAGATGCTCGGGAGCAGCTCCCTTTGGATGGAGCTCCCAAGCCAAGAGAGCAGGTGCCCGTTCCGCCTGCCAGCTCCTGGTGTGCTCGGAATTAGCTGCTCTTTGCTGTGATTCATTAATCACTCAGTGCTCAGGAAGGAAACTCACATCTCTACACCCAACATCTCCCCGAGCCTTACTCACTGCTGTGCTGAATAAAGGATTTCCAGCAGATGTTCACGGCTCGGGAGGGAAACTCGGGGTCAGAGGGAAGGGATTGCAGAGAGGGCTTTGCTGTGGCTGCGGGGATGAAAGCCAAAAGGCTCAGCGAGCCCCAAAACACCGGACCGTAACAAACCAGCACCTCTGGGTGCTAAAGGCACCCAGAAACATCCACGTGTTGCTGAATCACTCCAGAATCACCTCCAGCAATGCAGAGCCCCCCGGAATAACGCTGTGGGACAGCAGGGAGTCACAGGAGAGCACAGAGAGCCACCAGAGCCAGGCCGCTGCTCCTGCGGGCTGGCACAGAGGGACAGCGCGGGGACAGCGCGGGGACAGCCACCTTCTCCCCGCCTGCCGAGGTGCAGGGCTCTGTGCCCGGGGAGGGAGGGCTTGCTCAGCCAGCAGAACCAGCCCAGCTGCCAGCCTGGCCCGAGCTGCGGGACCAGCTCCAGCTCCAGCAGCGATGCCGTGGCTCAAGGAGATCCCTCTGCCCCGACAGCCACTGCAGAGGCCACGAAAAGCTGCGTCCCAGGTCCCCACGAGTTTCCAGCGCTTCTCCCGTGCCCTTCAGCTCGGCCCGAGCCCCAGCGCGGCACCCCCGGCAGGGACACGGCCGGGCCAGCCCCGCTCTGCTCCGTGTCCAGCGGGATCCGCCAGGACTGGGCAGAGGACAGGGATGCTGCCGGCCCCGGGGGCGATGCCGCGGTGCTACAGAGGCTGGGAAGGGCATCGGCTGTTCCAGACCTCCGCAGATATTTGGAAACGGCACCAGTTGTGCCAAACCCTTCGGAAGCGGCGCCGGTGGTACCCCGAAAACAAACTTGCTGTGCGAGGAGGGATGGAGCGGCAGCTCCTCCGGGGGTCCCCCCGTCACCCCCGGTGACCCTTCCGCTGTGCCCCCATCCCGGTTCCCTCGGCTCGCCCTCCTCCCGCGGGTCTGAACGCCCCGGCCCTGCCGGGGAGAGGGACACCGGGAGAGAGGAGGAGGAAGAAGAGGGAGAGGAAGAGGCAGACGGAGAGGAAGAGAAGAGGAGGTGCGGGCGGCAGGGCCGTGCCCCGGCGGTACTCACGGCTCCGGTGCGGCCACGGCCCAAGCCGGGGGATGCTGCGGGTCGCCGCTATCAGCCGCACCGCGCCGGGGATGCGGGGCGGGCCGGGGGCGGGCAGGTGCGGGAGCCGGGGCGGCCCCGCGGCTGCGGCTTCCTCCGTCACCCGGAATAACCCCGCGGCGCGGCCCCGCACGTGTGTCCGGGTCGGACCGAACCGAGCGGCACCGGCCCCGCTGCGGGCCCGGCACCGGCACCGGCACCGGCACCGGGGGCGGGGCCACACGGGAATGGGCGGGGCGATGGGGAGAGGCCCCGCCCCAATGGTGCGCGCCGCACAAAGGGAGGGGCGGGGTCAATGGGGGGCGTGGTCAGCGCGGAGAGGGCGTGGCCTGAGGGGTGTCCCAAAATAATTTGGGCAGGGAAGGAGGTTTGGGGTCATGGAGGCCAGCCTGGGAGCGGGCAGCAGCTTGTCACCACCCAGGGCGCTGAGTGCCGCCTCCAGGGGTGCCCTGGGCACCCCCGGGATGGGCGATCCCACGGACAGAGAGAGCCCTGCAGCCCCTGCCAAGGCCTGGGCACCCTTCCACGGGAAATTCGCCTGGTGTCCATCCTCAAACCATGCCTGGTGCAGCTTAAAACTCCGGCCTGTGTCCTGTCACTTGTACAGAGACAAAGAGAGTGACCACCACTGTGTTACACGGACAAAGACAGTGACCACTACCTGGCTACAGCCTCCTGTTAGGTTGGTGTGGAGGGTGAGAGGATCCCCCCTGAGCCTCCTTTTCTCCAGGCTCAGCTCCTTCAGCTGCTGCCCATAGGAGATGTGGTGCAGAGCCTTCCCCAGCTCCATTCCCCTTCCTCGGAAACACACTTCAGCCCCTCAATGCCTTTCCAGGGGACACACAGCACCCCAAAACCCTTCCAGTGGACACTGCAGCACCCCAATATCCTTCCAGGGGACACACTGCAGCACCCCCAGTGCCCGTCCCGAAGTGAGCGGCCCAGAGGCGGACAGGGCACTCGGGGCACGGCCTCTGCAGGGCCGGGAAGGCGACAGTCCCTTCCCTGGCCCCGCCGGTCCCGGTCCCGGTTCCGCCCGGAAATGGCCGGGCCCGAGGGAGCGGCGGGAGGGGCGGGGCCAACGTCGTGGGCGGGGCGTGGCTATGCATGAAAATATCCTAATTTACATAATTATGGGCGTGATCGTGTCGCCCCGCCCCGGCCGCGCTCCACGCCGGGACCGGAAGCGGCGGCCGCGTGGCGGAGGCAACATGGCGGCCCCCGGGAGGCGGTGAGCGCCGCGGCGGAGGGGTCCGGGAGGATCCGGGACACGCCGGGATGAGCCTTCCCTCACACGCTCCTTTCCCCCCTCACACGCTCCTTTTCCCCCCTCACACGCTCCTTTTCCCCCCTCACACGCTCCTTTTCCCCCCTCACACGCTCCTTTCCCCCCTCACACGCTCCTTTCCCCCCCTCACACGCTCCTTTTCCCCCCTCACACGCTCCTTTCCCCCCTCACACGCTCCTTTTCCCCCCTCACACGCTCCTTTCCCCCCTCACACGCTCCTTTTCCCCCTCACACTCTCCTTTCCCCCTCACACTCTCCTTTCCCCCCTCACACGTTGATTTCCCCCCTCACTCTCCTTTCTCCCCGCAGGAAGCTGGCAGAGCGCAGGAAGCTGGCAGAGCTGAGTGTGGACGAGTTCCTCGCTGCTGGCTCGGACTCGGAGCATGACGGCGCCTGGGAGGAGGAGGAGGAGGAGAAGGAGGAAGGCAGCCGGGCCCTTAATGGCGCTGCGAGGCAGAGGAGGCCGAGCGGGAAGGCGGCCCAGGGGCTGCAGGCACGGCTGGGCAGGTGAGGGGGGCTCAGCCTGGAGAAAAAGCCTTTTTTCCTTTCCACAGCTCCCTGACAGGAGGGGACAGCCCCAGGTGGGCCTCAGTGTCACCAGGGGAGGTTCAGGTTGGACATCAGGAGGAATATCTCTGTGGAAAGAGTGGTCAGGCATTGCCCAGGGAGATGCTGCAGTGCCTGGAGCAGCTCTGAGGAGCTGAGAAGATCTGTGGTGGTTTTTCCCAGGCGTGTTCATCTATCCCACTGCCATCTGGTATCTTGCTGTTAAGATTAACCCTTAACAAAGTGTTTTTGTCCCAGCCTGGGCAGAACTTTGGGCAGTGAGTGAACGATGAATTCTCTCCCAGCAGGAAGAAGGGAAAGGTGTCTGAGCACAAGGATCAGCTCTCCAGGCTGAAGGACAGAGACCCCGAGTTTTACAAGTTTCTGGAGGAGAACGATCGCAAGCTGCTGGACTTTGATGCCTCAGACAGCTCAGAGGAAGAGGAGGCTCTGCACAGACCCCCCGATACCCTCGAGGTGCCTGCCTGGGATCACTGAACTCAGTTCCACGGGCAGTGTTTGTGTCCCAGTGCCAGCCCTGAATCGTGGCATGATTTGGGTTGGAAAGGGCCTTAAAACTCATCCTGCTCCAGCCTGGCTTGGACACTGCTTCCCTGTGCCACCCTCACAGGGAGGAGTTTATTCCCAGCCCCAGCTTCCCTGTGCCACCCTCACAGGGAGGAGTTTATTCCCAATATCCCATCTGAACCATCCCTGCTTTGCACAGTGCATTAAGGAGCCAGCCCTGCCTGCCTCCCTCATCAGTGCTCAGTACAAGAGCTGGGGCCAGGCAGGGGTTGTAGAAACCTTCCCTCAGTCCCTCCTGCTGGTCTCTCTAGGAAGCCAGTGATGAAGATGAAGATGATGAAGACGAAGAACAAGAAAAAGTCAAAAGGAAGAAAATTTCCTTCATCCCTGTGAGCTTGAAGATGGTGGAGGAGTGGAAGAAAGCTGCCCAGGTGAGCAGGGGTTGGGACACACAGCGCTGGAGAGTTCTCCTCCCTGCCCATAAAAGGGCCAACTTGAGATCTGTTCACCTGGCACAAATTTTATTCATTTATTTGTTCATCTGGCACAAAATTTATGTCCCAAGCCCCCAGAGCTCTTGTGCCTTCAGCATGAATTTGGGCTGCAAGGTTCAAGTACTTCCATTCCATATGAGGGAGAAGCTGCAGAAATGTGGCTCAGAAGAGGCCAGAGTGATCAAATTTGGATTTTTTTACCCTCTGGCAGCTCCAGGAGCTTTCTTAGTCACATATTTAGTAGTGATGGAGTAGCTGAGGGGAATGAAGCTCAAACTGGGAGTTGCTTGCAGCTGATTAATTCCTTCTCAAGCCTCAGCAGTTAAAAGCCAGTTTCAGGGAGTTTGTTAACCCTGCCCTGGTGCTTGAGGATGGAGCTCTTTTTGCCATCAAATTCCCAGTGAATTCCACCCCTGCCCCAGCCAGGAGCTTCAGAGTTCCAGGAGATCCCTTGCCTCTCCTCCTCAGCAGCCCCTTTTCTTCTTTCCCCAGAGGAATCTCACCCCAAAACTCTTCCATGACATCACCCAAGCCTACAAGGCAGCTGTGGCCACCACCAGAGGTGACAGTGGGGGTGACCCCAGCAAGTTCCAGGTGACTGACACTGCAGGTGAGGGAAGGGACATCATCGGGGGGGGAGTTAATTCACCTTTCACTTCCTTCAGGAGCTTGTCTTGCTGTGCTGCTCTGGGATCTTTCCTTTCAGGGGTTCTTGGTGCTGTTTCCTTGGGGAGGTGGCCCCTGTGCCTTCCAGTCTTCAATCAAAAATTGAATATAAGGCAGACTGGGGGTGTCTAGAAGGCAGTGCAGGAGTTGTGCCATGGAAATCACTGGCTCCAGTTCCTCAGGGACCTCTTCCCCTTGGGAGAAGCAGGAATCCATGGAAAACCACTGACAAATGCTTTCCTGGCTTGTTTCACCCAGTGTTCAACGCCCTGGTGTCCTTCTGTATCCGGGACCTGTTCCACCACCTGCACAAGCTGCTGCTCCCCAAAGCCCCCAAGAACAAGCTCAAGTAAGTCTTGGAGGGCGTTGAGACCTCCAGGAAAGCTGCTGGGGATTTCCAGAGCTGCCTTTGGGCTGGGAAAGGGGTGCCAGCTCTTCCCAAGCACTGAGTGCCTGCTGATGCTCACAGGCTGCTTCTTTTCTTCCCCGGCTTGTGTCCCCTGCAGTATCAAACTCCAGGCGTTTGCAGAGCACGTGTGGCTTCAGGGAGTCTGGAATTTCCTGTGCTTGCACTCAGGGGGCAGTTCAGGCACTGGGAATTCGTTTTCAAAGGAAGGGACCAACCTTTCTGCTGTGCCCCTGCAGTGTGTGACCCCAGCTCATGCTTTGCAGGCAGTTGATCTCACTGCTTGTTTTGCTGCTGAAATCTGGTTTATTTGGGTTTTTTTTTTAAAGCTAAACCCAACTCTTCCTCCTTTCCAGAATGGTTCTCCCTTCCACCAGCCCCCTCTGGGGAAAGCTACGACTGGACATCAAAGTTTATCTTGGCTGTACCATACAAGTAAGAAACATCATCATTTTCTGTTTCTGGGGTCAGTCTGGGCCTTGCTGGGCTGTGTAGGATATTTTGGGGTGAGGCAGATGGGGTTTGCCCCTCTGAGGTTTGTGTTCATTATTTCCCCGTGTAGTTTTGGGATTATTTGGTCCAATTAACAATTTGGAGGTTCAGAGGATGCTTGGGTCAGAATAGGTAAGGCAGTAAAGAAGGGTTGAATTAACATTCTGGCAGCTCTCTCTGTTTTAATTTGTCTGGCAGATTAATATTTAATAGGCTTATAAGGAGTTTGCAGTCTGTGTTCCTGCAGTCTGCATCATTAATTCATTTTTTGGTGCTGTGATCTCTCCACTTGAGGCAAACACTGAGATGTTCTGCTGGTGACCTCACATGAGGCATCTCTGACTGATAAAGTTCCGTCCCATCCATGCAAAATTTCTGTTGTTTCAGAGATGATTTATGGATTATTTCTGAAGGAAACTCCTACCTCCACTTAATTTTCTTTTTGAGATTGCTTCATTAGCATCCCCAGATTGGAATATTAAAACCAAACCAACACTGATTCTTCAGCAGTGATTCTGAATTCACTGATTCTTCCCTTGAGGGAAGGGACACCAGGAGTGACAGCCCAGGAGCTGCTGTGCCTCAGCTGGGAGCTGGCACAATGACTTAGCAGAAAGAGCAATTTAATCAGGAGAGCTTTTTTTTTCCTCCCCTCAAGCTGTGGTGCCTGTCTCCAGCAGCAGAGCATTGCAGACAAGGAAAAGCTGGGAATGCAGTCCCTGGGAGCAATCCCTGCCCCTGGGCTGGCTCCTGAGAGCCCTCAGTCCTCCCCACAGCGGCTTTCTGGCACCATTTCTGAGCAAAATCTCCTTTTGGTGTGTGAGGGACTTGGCCAAGTCTGCTCGGTCCAGAATCCTTGCAGAGCAAGGAGGACAGTGAGGAGGCAGATTAAACGTGGACAGAATGCCTGTGCTGCTTCCAGGAGCTGGGACTGCATCGGGCAGAGCCCCTCAGAGTCACCTGCAGCTCCCCTTGCCTTCAGGCTGGGAACTGACTGGGTTTGTCTGCGGTCAGCTGAGCTGGACAAGCTGCAGACACAGACATTTGCTTCTTCACGTTTTGTCAAAGCCTTTCCTTGAAGGAGAGTTAACCCAAACACCCAAAGAATTCCAGAGATCCTGGAGAGATCCAGTGTGCTGTCAGGCAGCTCGGGTGACGTTTCCTTGTGCAGGCTGAGGGTGGGTTTGGCCACTTTGGTGCCCTGCACTGCAGACAAACAGAGATTTTGCAGCACCCACAAGGGAGGTGCTGTGTGATGAGCTCAGGGGCATCAGCCATGCAGGGGCAGCAGCCTGAGCTCCCATTACCTGCAGGGCAGCTCTGCAGCCTCTGCTCCTGCCCTGGTCCAGCTGCTGGGCTTTGTGTGAGCTCCTTCCTGCCTGAGCAGTGTTTGGAACCAGCGACTTGCAGCTGGAGGGAGGGTGGTGAGCCCTGCCTGCACACTGGGGGTGTTCTGCTCTCCTCCACAGCTGCTGGCGTGCCTGACAGAGGCCTCAGTGGGAGCAGCAGTCCTGCAGCACGTGAACTGCACAGTCCCCTATTACCTGTCCTTCCCAAAGCAGTGCCGGGCCCTGCTCAAGGTAAGGGGGTGTGCTGGGATGTGCCACTGGCACCCGAGATGCTTTTTCCTCTCCTTTCATCTGAGCATTTGTGGTGTTTGGGCTGGATCCCGTGGCAGCCAGTCCCTTGTGGTGGTCCCTTGCTCTGCTGCTGTTCCTGGAGAGCATTCCTGCCTCTCTCCAGGTGCCACGAGGTGATGCCAGGCTGAGGTGAGCGTGTGGGTGGCTCTGTTTGTAGCTGCTGCTCCCCAGGGAGGTGTTTTGGGAAGCTGCTTCCTCCTCCCAGATGGAGGAGTTGCTGCCAGGCCCTGGGAATGTCTGTGCTGCCTCTCCACTCGGGGAGCTGGGGGTGGAATATTTCTGTGGCAGCTCAGTCACAACTGCTGAGCGTCAGCAACAGCACAGGAGGGCTGGGAGACACCCAGGGCAGCAGGGTGGCATCTGAGTGGCACCTGCAGCTCTGGAAGGAGGCAGGGAAGCCTTTGGTGGTGGAGATGACTGAAGTCATGCAGGGCTGGAGGCTGCACACCTCACAGCTGCTGCAGGCATTTCTGGGAGGGCTTTTCCAGCCCTGCAGTGAGCCCTCTGTGTGCTGTGCATTTCCCTGGTGCAGCTGAGCTGACTGGTTGTGGGGGGCACCAGGTGCCTCCTGCCAGGGCCAGGTGAAGCTGGGGGAGAGAGCTCAAATGAGTATTTAACCACACAAAGAAAAGTTGTGTATTTTTTAGAGATGCTGGTTTTGGACAGGTTCCTTCATTGATCATGGAAACATCAGCCTGGGCTGTTGTGAGGGTGTGAGGACAGAGGGGCTGCCAGTGACTGACTGACAGCACATTGTGTCACCTTGCTGGCAAGGAGGGAGTCCAGGCCTGTCTGTGGCCAGCAAGGAGCTCTTTGTGCCTCCACTCACCTGTCTCTGTGGTTTTATCCCAGCAAACCATCACTCTGTGGAGCACAGGGGAGGAGACAGTCAGGGTCCTGGCCTTCCTGGTGCTGAACAAGATCTGCAGGTACAAGAAGGAGGTTTACCTCAGCCCCCTGATCAAGGTAAGCCTGGCTCTTGCTGAGATCTGCACCTCTTCTTCCTCATGTTGTGTGCAAATACCTCAGAGCCTTGAGCTGCAGGGGAGCAGGCACTGGGGTGATGCTGGCAGCTCCCAGAAAACCAAACAGGGCAGAAATTCTGTCAGCTCAGGGTGATTCCTGCTTCCCACTGCTGGGGGCACAGAGACCGAGCAGGGGAGCTCTCTGGTGCCTGATGGATCTTCATCCCCCCAGTTTCCTGAGTGCTGCCATCCTCCTGAGCTGCTCTGACCTCTCAGCCGAGTCCCCGGGTGTGTTTTCCTGCCACAGTGGCACCTGAGCAGGAGAGCTGTGCCCAGCCATCCCCAGGTGTGGCTCAGCCCCTCCTGCTGCCAAGCAGTGGTGGGCACATCTCCAAGCTAAACACACTCCTGTCTGCCCTGGAGAAGGAGCAGGCTGGGTTGTTCCTTTCTTTGGTCAGAGCAGCACTTCAGCCCTGGTTTGGTGTTAAACAGAAGTAAAACCTTACAGAAGAAAGGCCTTGTAAAACATGGTTTGGGCCTTGCTTCTCTAGCTAAGAGAGTATGAGTATCCTGATGGGAACTAAGCTAGCCTGATGAGTTCCCATAACAATAAAATCCTGTAACAGTGAAAATCTGCTTAGTCTCCTGAGAAAGAATTCTAAGGCTGTAACTGTTAACAGCACCTGCAAAAACTAGCCTGAATCATTAAAAGAAAAAATGCAAACAATGTCTAAAAAGAGACACAAGCATGTAACCACCTCTAGCAAAATAACCAAACAAACAAGGTAACAACGATTTCCCAACCAATTAGAATTAGGCACAATGCTTTCAGAAAACCCTATAAATTCAGGCTCTAATTAATTCACTGCTTTATATTTATTATTTAAATTAAATATTTATATTCATATAGTAATTGTTTGTAATTAATTCACTTCTTTCACTGCTTAAAGAAGAATGTGCCTCATCAATCTCTAAGGTGAGGTCACAGGGACAGTTTGGTCACACTGGGAGGGGCAGAGGAGTCCGAGAATGCTTTTTGCTGTGTTTCACATTGCTGCTTTCTCATCCCCTTCCCCTGGCAGCAAATGTACATTGCCTTTGTGAAGAACTCCAGGTTCACCTCTCCCAACGTGCTGCCCATGATCAACTTCATGCAGCGCACGCTGACGGAGGTGCTGGCCCTGGACAGCCCCAGCTCCTACCAGCACAGCTTCATCTACATCCGCCAGCTGGCCATCCACCTGCGCAGCGCCATGACCCTCAGGAAGAAGGTGGGCACCCTCCTCATCCTCGGGGGGCTCCTGGGACAGGGCTGGGCAGGAAAGCGGGCATTTATCAAAGTCCTTCGCAGGATGTTGGAATCTGAGGTATTGATGATCCCAAGACTGTAAAAAGTCTCTGTCTTTCAGCCCCACTGCCAAAGCAGAAGCCATAAATGGTCTGTGCTGGTTTCAAGGTTGTTTATTCTGTTTATCTCTAACATGTTCTGCTGCCCTGCCGCAGCTCTGTCCTGCAGGGCAGCGTGTGGGGCTCTGCCCTCAGTGGAATGGTACAAACATTAAATACCACAAACTACCTGTGCTGGATTTACAATAACGTGCCAATATCTGTCACCTACGTTGGACAGTGTGTCCCCAGCCTGAACCAACAGAAAAATGCCAACACCACAGTGAAACATGGAGGGCATGAAGAAGGAGAAAAAGGACAAGACACACCCAATTTCCTCCATCTTGTCCCCTTTGAACCCCTCATCTAGAATCCTAAAATTTTACTTTTGCACCCATGCCAGGGAGCACCTGGGAGTTGTCTGTGCTGAAATTTCAGCCAGGAAGGAGAAAAAAAATGAAGCTTTGGGGTGAGCTCGTTGTGGCCTCAGAGGACCTGAAAGGAGCCTCTGAGAAAGGCTCTGCCCAGCTATTTCCAAGGGCCTGTGGTGGCAGGATTAGGGGGAATGGATTCCCACTGACTGGAGGGCTAGATTGGATACCAGGAGAAAATTCTTCCTTCTCTGAGAGGCCCTGGGATGGATTTCCCAGAGCTGGGGCTGCCCCTGGATCCCTGGAAGTGTCCAAGGGCAGGCTGGATGGAGCTCAGAGCCTGGGCTGGAAGCTGTCCCTGCCCGCGGATGATCTTCAAGGTCCCTTTGAACCCAAACCCTCCTGCAGGCTGGGAGTTGCTTTTCTCTCCACACTTGCAAGAGTTTGTGCTGCACTTTCCATCCTGGACACCCTTTTCCCCTCTGAGGCTGCTGTTTGCAGCCTCTGATACAAAACCTGCAGGTAAAGCAGCTTAGGAGGTGCCCTGGGGTGCTGCAGCTCCCAGCAGAGTCCGTGCTAGTAAAAGGGTTTAACAGAGCAGCTCAGAGCTCTGGGGAGCAGCCCTGCTCTCAGCCACCTCCAGTCTGACCTGGGAGATCCCAGTCAGATTGCTAATCCTGGATTTAGTCCTGTTTAGCAAAACAGACCCCACAGATTAACTGTTGAGCTGCCCCCAAAGTGGGCAGGCTTGGTGCCCAGCTAAATCTCCTGGCTGGTCAGACATGGGGATAAATAAGCAGAGATAAATGAAGTCTGGGCTGCAGATCCCCTAATTGGATTGCACTGGCTCCTTACACCCTCAGCTGTGGCCCAGACAAGGAGTAAATCCACTTGGTGTCACAGCTGGGAGGCGTGTGGCACTGCAGATGGGCATGGCACCACCAGAATGTCCCAGTGCAAGCGCTGGGCCTGTCTGAATGGACACTGGGTGGTGGTGAGGGTGGTTACAGAGCAGGCTGCTCGTCTGTTCTGCGCAGGAGAAGCTGGAAAAGCTTTCTGCTCCATCTCAGTGACCTGGGCAGGGCTGGCACAGCCCTGCCATGTCCAGCTGTGCCTTGGCTTAAGCCCCTGCTGCAAGCTTGGGCCCAGTGGCTGCAGCTAAAGGATTCTGTGCCTGTCTCAGGACCTGTGCATCTGCTTTTTCTGCCATTATTTTTTTTCCCCCTTTTCCTGCAGGAGAACTTCCAGTCAGTCTATAACTGGCAGTACATCCACTGCCTGTACTTCTGGTGTCGAGTTCTCAGCACCATCCACCCCAGTGAGGTCATGGAGCCCCTCATCTACCCCTTGACACAGGTCATTATTGGCTGTATCAAGTGAGTGGAATTCCTAATGCTTTTTTCTCTGCTTTGGTATGTTATTTTACAGTTCTGTGATTTGGATTTAACCATGAATGGTCTCAAAGCTGCTTTTAATTGAAATTTTCCAGCCCAAGATGTGTGTGAGCAGCTGTTTAGGGGGTGACAGAGTTGTTATTCTTTCCTCTTTGTACAAGAAAAGTCTCAGTCTGAATAACCTGGGCAGATTATCCTTGTAACTGCAAGGAGAATGATCTGCCTTGCTTCAGAAAATCCTCATCTGCAGCTCTGTAAGTGCATTTAGAAGCTGCATTTTTGGTGCCTGTTTGTTGGGATTGGAAGAAGTGGGACACAGTTTTTATTTTCAGGATGTCAGCTGAGAATTCCCTCCTCACATCAGTTTATGTGGATGAAATGTTTGTGCTCTGAGGTGCCTGTTAACAAGGAGCATTGAGGGAATTTTGGGATCTCTGTGATCTCCCAAATCCTGTTAGCTCTGTTAACCAGATTCTCAGCTTTGGAGCCCGGGTCTGGAAGAAGTCCCCAGCGGTGATGGAGATAAGCAGATTTAAACGATCAGATAAGAGGATGCAAACATCCCTCCTGCCATCCCCCACTGCCCTGGGGTGGGTCCAGGCACCTTCCTGCCTGTCCAGCAGACAGATCAGGATCTGGGGCTGAGGAGAGGGAACGGGGTGAGGCCCAGCAGGTTTTTTGGCAGCTTGGCACTGCCTGGCGAGGCTCTGGAGGTTTGGGAACCCCAGATGGGTTTGGGGTGACCTCACTGAGGCCTTCCAGGAGCTGAAGGAGCTACAAGAGAGATGGAGAGAGGATTTCCAAAGGATGGAGGGACAGGACAGAGGGTGTGCCTTCATATGAGATAGCAGGAGAAAATTCCTCCTCCTAAGGGTGGGGAGGCCCTGGAATGGATTTCCCAGAGCAGCTGTGGCTGTCCCATCCCTGGAAGTGCCCAAGGCCAGGCTGGCAGGACTTGGAGCAGCCTGGGATAGCAGGAGGTGTCCCTGCACGTGGCACTGGATGAGTTTAAGTCCCTTCCAACCCCAAGCATTCCATGAGTGTGTGATTCCAGCTGGATCCCCCCCGAGCCGGGCTGGTGGCTGGGGTGTGGGGGAGCTGTGGCTCCGTGGCACAGGGCACTGTGTGACCTCTGCAGTCCCTTCTTTGTGCTGCTGTGCCATTTCCCGAGGGGTGGAGGGGAGCAGAATCCCATTCCTGCTGTCCCAGGGCCGGGAGGTGGCGCCTGGCTCCAGCACAAGGACTGTCCCCATGTCCCTGGGACCTGCTCCCCCGGGACCTGCTCCCTCCTCCTGAGCTGCTGTACCCCCTGTGCTGGTCCCTCTCCACGCTGGTGCTTGTTTTTAGCAGCAGAAGCTCCTGTCCTGGTTTCCCCTTTCCCATCACCTTTTCCTGGCCTTGTCTGCTGGGATCTGTGTGCTGCTCCCAGTCTGAGCTGCAAACATGGAGCTGTTCCCTGGTGCGTGTGGTTGAATGGGGATTTTTGGTGCCTGTGGCATTCCAGCCTCTCAGCAGGGGCAGGGGAGAGCGCAGGGCCAGCCTGAGTGCTCTGGAGCTGAGGGGAGATGGCTCTGTCCCCTCTGTCACCAGGGCTGTCACAGCAAGGGCTGTGCCAAGTCAAACCAAGCCTTGGGGCTGTTGCCAGCCCTGCAGCAGGACAGGAGCCACCCCAAGTGATGGCAGAGCCCTGGGGACTGCTCTGAGCGGGCAGGGAGCGGGAGCTGCCTGAGCAGAGCTGGTCCCAGCTGTGCCTGGCATTCCTGGGCATCCAGCCCTGGGATGTGGAGCAGGCACAGCCACACTCTGAAATGAATGGGTTTGGTTTACAGTAAATCCATACACTTAACAGCTTTATTCCTCCATCAATTAATTCCTGACAATGGCTTTCGTCATCTCCAGAGGTGCCAGAGCAGGGGTGCACAGTAGATTTATTTCTGTAGTGGGTCCAGTGGCAATTATTTCACTATTTGGAAGGGGGATGCAGCTGATTTATGGTGCCTGGTCAAACATTTTTATTTTGTGGGCTCTCCTGGATTGCTCAGCAAGTCCTTTGGGGAGGGAGGGGTTCATTTATCAGCTTGGCTCTGTCATCTGTGAGCTGTGGTTTAAAAACATAGAATTTTTAATGCTGGGGGCTTCTGTGCAGGTCATTGGGTGAGAGGCATGAGAGTGGGACAGAAATGAGTTTTAGGGGTTCCTCTCCATTCTCTCCCTGCTCCTGGGGGAGCTGATTCTGCTCAGTCCCAGCCTGACATGGAGTGGGCTCAACCTTTGTCTTAATTACCTTAATTATTTGAAATACGGGTGCAAGTCAGTTAGGGCCCTTCTTCCTTCTATGAGAATTTTATTTCTAGCTATGGGGTGGCTTCAGCAGCCCAGGTTGCTTTCCTGTGTCACTGAAGGCTGCAGGTGCAGTTCCTCTGTAAATTTGGCCGAATATGATTTGGTTTTATTTGTATTTATTTATTTTTATAATTTGTTTTTCCTGCCCAGGCTGGTGCCAACGTCTCGGTTCTACCCGCTGCGCATGCACTGCATCCGTGCCCTCACCCTGCTGTCCCAGAGCACCAGGACCTTCATCCCCGTGCTGCCCTTCATCCTGGAGGTGGGTTGGTCCCTGCTGGCGCCTTCTCCCACTGAACACACTCACTGCCCCACCAGCAGCTCCTGGGGGTTCCCACTTTGCTCGCTCCCTGAAATCCCTGGCAAGCAGCACCTGACTTGCTGAGAAAATGGGATTCAGCTTGTGCTATCTGTGAGTTGTACCTGATACTGCTGGGTGCAGAATGCATTGCCAGGGCTTGCACTGGTGCAGCTGGAGCAGGCAAAGGGCCTGCCAGGGGAATTCAGAGCTGCAGGAATTCCCCAGGCTCCATCCTGCTGCTCTGGTCATCTCTTGGTGAAGACAGAGATGTTCCTGACTGCAGACAATGGGAAATGGAAGGAAAAAAGCACTTCGAGAATTGTAAAATCTTCTTTAGGAAGATATCAGTGAGGCCTCGAGCTTGGCATGAAGGAGAGACTCACTGCTGGGATAAGGGCCTGACCCAGCCAGGCTCACTCCTGATCAAGTTCTCTTGAAGCAAAGGCTTCTGTGGTTTGGGGTTGTTGTAAAGGTCCCTTGCAAACCACATCCTCAGCCTGTGGGATGTTTGTAATCCTCCTGCTCCCTGGCCTGGGTGGCTTTGCTTCCTTCCTCTTGCTCCTTCGTGTCTGAAACCCTGCCAGCCAGATTTTGGGACAGAGGCATCTCCCCTCTGGGGCCATGGTGCCCAGAGGGAGGATTCCTTTTGCTTTTTAGTGCTGTAAGAGACAAAACTCAGGGCCTTCCTCCATCTTTGCATTCTGGCCCTGACACCTTGTCCCTAACCTGGGTGGCAGGCTCCAGCCAGGTGCTGCCATTCTGCACCCTGATCACCCTCAGGTGTTCCCACTAAGGTACATGATCACCCTCAGGTGTTGCCCTGATTGTCCTCAGGTGTTCCCATTAGGGCACTTACCAGTCTCAGGTGTTTCCCCTCTGCCCTGATCACCCTCAGGTGTTCCCACTAAGGCACATTGTCAGTCTCAAGTGTTCCCATGATCACCCTCAGGTGTTCCCACTCTGCCCTGATCACCTTCAGGTGTTCCCACTAAGGTACATGATCACCCTCAGGTGTTCCCACTCTGCCCTGATCACCCTCAGGTGTTCCCACTCTGCCCTGATCACCCTCAGGTGTTCTCACTCAGCCACATGATTGCCCTCAGGTGTTCCCTTGATCACCCTCAGGTGTTCCCATGCCACCCAGCCCCCTGAGCCCCCTCAGCAGCTGTATTCAGGTGTGGGAGGTGACCTGCCCTTGGTGCCCAGGTGGCTGTGGTGGTGCTGCTGAACTCGTGGCTGTCAGCTCCCAAATTCAGCAGTGATTTCTCTGACAACACTAATCCCATAACACACCTTGCCCCAAACCAAAATCTGTTTGGAGCCCCTTACCCAGACCATCCTGAAGGGTCTGGGCAGGGCATGGTTTGGGGCTGGAGAGGGGCAGGAAGGATCCCAGGACAGGGGGTGCTCCCCTGCTCTGTTCCAGCTGACTCTGAGTGCAGGGAAGGAGCAGCTGTGGAGTTTGTGTCCCTGTTCTGGGCAGGTTTTGGAGTGTGGGTCCAGTGCAGCTGCTGGGGGAAGCAGTGCCTGAAGTTCTGCATTTCCCTGCTGCACCAAGCAGGCTGGGCCCCGTGGCTGCTGCTCGTTCAGGAGACCCAGATGCATGTCTGAGCATTCCCAGGGGCACAGAATTGCTCCCATGCATGGGGTGAGGCAGGGGTGCACAGCTGCTCTGCACTCTGGCAGGGGGAGCTTGGGAGTGCTGAAAATCCCCAAATCCCTCTCCTGCCTGCCCTGTCCTTCCCTCTGTCTGCCCGTGGTTTTCCCCTCAGCCACAGTGCTGCCTGGTGACGTTTTGTGGCCCCCTGGTCCCTCATTATCCCCGTGCCAGCCCGCCCCAAGGATTCCCAGACACCAGTGAGGCCGTGCCCCAGCCTGGCTGTCAGCCCTGGGCATGGGAACCACGCTTCTCCCTTCCCAGAGCCCCTGCCCAGCTCCCTGCCACCTCCTGGGCCACTTCAGAGCCTCTGGCTGCCCTTCCCTGCCCGCCTGGAGGCCTGGGAGGATCCCAGGGAGCCCTGTGCCTTCGGTGTGTGTGACCTGGGGGATCAATAGCTCTGTTTGGGCCAAAGAAATAACTGTGCATAACGAGGTTTATGGCATCGATTCCCCAGGCAAGGGCTCTTTGTTTGCACAAGCCCCCACGCTTGTCCCTCCGTTCCAAATAACCTGGATTGACAAATAAAATGTAAGAAATCAATAACAGTCTCCTGCTTCTGTGGCCTGGGGGCACTGCTGTGACCTGAGCAGCCTCTCCCTCCTGCTCCACTCAGCCTCCCCCGTGCTGCATCCCCACCCTGGGGAAGAGACACGATTTCCTGCCCTGGAGGGCAATCCCAGAGTGTTTGGGCACAGGGAGAGAGGAGCTGGGGCTGCTGCAGAGTGGGGTGAGCAGGAGTGCTCCTCACCCCTCTGTGGGTGCCACCAGATGTGCGGGTGTCATCAGCTGGTGGCTTTCTTGTTGTTGTTTAAATGAGGTGGAAGCCTCCTTGGCTGCCACATGGGATCCTCTGGTGGGGCTCTGCCTCAGACCCAGTGGTTTGAGCAGGTGTCCCTGGGACAGGTATTGCAGTGACAACAGTGAATTTGGTGTGAACATCACTTAGTCTTGCTTTGAAACGCTTCTCACCTTCAGGGACAGCTCCAAAACTTGCTCCAGCTTTGGGGTACAGCCTCTGACCATGAGAAAGCCGGGGCTGAGGAGCAAACCTCAGCTTCTCGTGCTCTTGCTTGTGTTGGTTTCCTCTCCACACCACAGCACCTTGCACACCACAGCTTCAGGTGTGGCTGGTGTTTGCTCCTTCCCTGTCCCTGGCGGGAATGTTTGGGAAAGCTGTGGGGCAGGGATCAGGCTTTGGGGTTTCTGGACTGTGTTCTTGGCTCTGCCACCACCTGTGGGCCCTTGTCTGAGTGGTGTGCTGGTTGCTTTGTGCTGTGATCACATTTGCACCCTTTTGGTTTTTTTTCTCTTCCAGGTTTTCCAACAGGTGGATTTCAACAAGAAGCCAGGACGGATGAGTTCCAAGCCCATCAACTTCGCCGTGATCCTGAAGCTCTCAAATGCCAACCTGCAGGAAAAGGCCTTCAGGGTAAGTGGGACCTCTGCCTCCAGCAGCGCCTGTGACAAGGAATGTGCTCCATGTCCCTGTCCCCAGAGGCAGGACACGCCTTTCCGAGGCTGGGAAATCCACGGGGTGTAAGTGCTGTAGGAAATCTGTGGGGTTTAGGTTGTAGCCAGTCTCTTGATTTGTGTTTCTCCTGCTCAGGATGGGCTCATTGACCAGCTCTATGACCTGCTGCTGGAATATCTCCATGGCCAAGCCCACAGCATTGGCTTCCCAGAGCTGGTTCTCCCCACTGTCATCCAGGTAAGGGGGCAGGCACTTGTGGTGGTGCCCTGAGTGTGCACAGAGCAGGATAAAGTCGTGTAAGCTAACAGTGACCTCAGGATGGCCCTCAAAATGAGGGGAGAGCCATTTACCTCTGCTTAAATTTAATTTCTATCTGTGTTTTGGGAGGAGCAGAGGCATCACATCTGATTAGGCTGGAGGTAAGGGAAAGTGGCTCTGGAGTTTGTCGTCTGTTGGGAGCCAGAGTGGAGCAGAGGCTGCAGAGCTGCTCTGGGATGGGGTTGGGACGTGAACTCGGGTGAGTTCTTGGGGTTTCAGAGCTGTCCCAGTCGCTGTGGGGTCTTGGAGCAGAACCTGTGCTCTGAGCCCCAGTTTTCCTTGTCCTCAGCCTCCCCGGGGCGCTCTCCACAAGATGGCAATCTTCCCTCCCAGTCCTCCCTTCCCCAATCTTCCCTCCCAGTCCTCCCTTCCCCAGTCTTCCCTCCCAGTCTTTCCTTAATCTTTCCTCCCCAGTCTTCCCTCCCTTCTCAGGCTCCATTCCCTGTGCCCCACAGGCTGTTTGGGCTGTCCCTGGCACAGGGCTGTGCCCCACTGGCTGTTTGGGAAGCAGAGCAGCTCCTGTGCCTGTGCCTGTCCCCGCTGCTGGCAGCACAGCAGCTGCAGGAGTTGCGTGGGAGCTGCAGGAGCTGCAGGAGCTGATGTTTGGCTGCAGCAGCAGCTGCTGCCAGCCCCGTGCCTTCCACAGGCAGGGACCAGGCTGGAGCTCTGCAGAGGATGGATGCATGGATGGATGGATGGATGGATGGATGGATTCCTGCTCGGCTGCCTCTGCCCGCAGCCTCGTGGCGCCTGTCGGGCTGGGGGCTGGCCTTGGCTTCCCAAAATCTGCGTGGGGAGAGGCTTTTCTCCTGGAGAGCTGCCAGCCCTCTGTGCAGATCCAGCTGTGCCCGGCCTCCCTTCCCTCCCTGCCGGGCTCACGCCTCTCCCAGCGCCGGGGCAGGGCTGGCAGGGGCTGTGTCCCCCCTGCTCCTCCTCCTCCTCCTCCTCCTCCTCCTCCTCCTCTGCTCTGGGGGAAGCTGGGCTGAGCTTCCCAGCCTCAGCTTCCCAAATTCTGTCTGCCTGGAATGCAGGAAGCACCGGCAGATGAAAGGAGAGCCAGTGGGGATGGGAAACACTTCAAAGCTGCTGCTGCTGCCCCAGGGCTGAGCGTGGCACTGCCCTCCATCGGGGCTGTGGGGAAGAGCCCCTTCCCTCCCCAGAGCCCTGGCAGGCAGCACAGAGCGGCACAGAGCACAAGTGGGAGGCTGGAGGGGAAAAGCTGGCACCGAGGCAGGAGCTGGCAGGAGCCAGGCCGGGCTTGCAGCGAGCCAGAGGGGCAGGAGGTGCTCCTCGCCTCGCCTTGCCCTGCCAGCAGCACTCCTGCTGCTGCTCCCCCATCCCCAGGGAACGTTCTGCTGTCAGCAGGGCTCTGGGCAGGGTTTGGCTTCCCTGCATCGCTTCCAGTAAGAGGAGCTGGGGTTTTGCTCTGTGGGCTCTGCTGGGAGAAGCCTTTGGTGTTGCAGGCTGGCAGTGGGACAGAATCAACCCCAGTAATGACAGGGCTGGGGTGTGAGGCCTCAGGGCCATATCCACAGACACACGTTGCTGTTCTGATTGCTTTTCCTCTGCAAAGATCCCACTGTTCCGTTTGGCAGAGCAGGGAAAAGCACACACAGACCCTGCTTTTCCCCCTCTCTGTCCTTTATCTTCTTTTACCTCCCGGTTGTGTCCCTGCCTCTCTGAGATCTCATTAGGTTTCATTAATATCTGTGGCAGCTGGGGCTGGGCCTGTGAGGGGAGCAGGAATGGAGCAGTGAGGGAGCACACAGCTCCAAACTGCACTGACAGAGCCCAGGATTTTCCAGGATTTCTGGTGACACTTCTGCAAGGGAAGAAAAATGATAATGGATGTGGCAGCGGATGGAATGGATCTGGGGCTGCAGCTGGGGGGATCAAGTGAGATAAATCGAATGACAAATGCATCTCTCAGTGGAGATAAATATGCAGCACCTATAAAAAATAAATATTTTAGGAAGGGGGGGTGAGGGCAGGACAGGCTTCAGCAGCAGAAGGATTGTTGTGCTGATGGTTTCTTTGTGCTTTGGGGGAAGCAGGGAAGGTCTGGGTCTGAATTCCCATTTTTCTGAGCTGGGATGGGCTGGAGGGACAGGGACAAGGGCCCTCCCTGCTGCTCCTGAACAGGGAGCTCTGCAGTGTCCTGGCAGGGAGGGGCTGGCTGGCACTGCCACCTCGGGATGGGCACTGACAGAGGGACACTTCTCCTTGCTTCCCCAGCCCTGTCCCCCTGGGTGGAGGAGGCAGTAATGGATTTGCTGCCTGGAAGCCCTTTGTCTCCCTCCTGATAGCATCTCCTGGTCCCACTGGGAGGAAGGTTCCATCCTGGTTAACCGTTTCCTCCTGCCTCATTGGGCCTCTTTCCCTAAATCCAATGTCTGTGCAGTGTTTGTGTGCTTATTTGTGGCTCCAGCAAAGAGCTGGGCCTGCAGGGTTCATTCACACAGCTCTGCTGGAGCTGGGGGCAGCTGGCAGCAGCCAGGGAGCCACTGGAATTCCAGCCAGGAATCACCCTGGGCACCCCCGCCTCCCTTCTGTCACCAGGAGCATCCAGGGCTGCCTCAGCTCCTGGTTTGGGGTGTCACAGCAGGCTGCTGGTGGCTGGGGAGTGCCAGTTGTCATTTTTGGTGTGGGGTTGAGCCCTGGGAAGGTCGGGGTGCCAACTGTTGGTCCCTGAGGGTGGGAGATGCCTTTTCACCCACGGGATGTTTATGGGAACCCTGACACAGCTTTCATTCTTCCTCTCCTCTCCCTCCTGGCAGCTGAAATCCTTCCTGAAGGAGTGCAAGGTGGCCAACTACTGCAGGCCCATGCGGCAGCTGCTGGAGAAGCTGCAGGAGAACTCAGCCCACATCTGCAGCAGGAGGCAGCGAGTGGCCTTTGGTGTGGCCAGTACTGCAGCTGTGGTGAGCCTGGGGACACGGGGACAGCCCAGGGACACAGGGACAGCCTGGGGACATGGGGCACAGGGACAGCCATGAGCTGAAGCATCCTCTGGACCCCCAGAGGTGCCCCTTTGTGCGGCCTGTGGCACCACAGGATTGCATTTTCCAGTTTCCACCTCAGCCTCCGGCTCCCTCTGTGTCCCTGCAGTGCCCAGGGGAGAGTTCCCAGTCCCAGCACTCCTGACTCAGCAGCTGCTTAAGTAACTGAGGCTAAATTAATTTAGTCCTGCTTGCCTCTGAGTTGTGGCTGCCAATTTCTGCCCAGGAGCTGGGAAAATGTGCTTTGGGAAAGGGTCTTCACCTTGTGCCCTTGACTGCCTGTGCTTATTGGAAAAGTGCCTGGAAAACCTGGAAATGTGCACCCCTTTCTCCACAGGAGCAGTGGGAGAAGCAGGTGAAGGAGGAGGGGACGCCCCTGAGCAAGTATTACACGCAGTGGAAGAAGCTGAGGGAGAAGGAGATCCAGCTGGAAATCAGCGGCAAGGAAAGGGTGAGAACCAAATCCTGACTGTGGGGCCAGCAGGGCCACGTCCTGGTGACAGCCAGGGTGGTGCTGGCACTTTGTGTGGCCATCAGTGGGGACAGGGGACAGCCAGGGGATGGGGACAGGGGCTGGGGGACAGGGGACAGCCAGGGAATGGGGACAGGGACAGCCCAGAGTGGGCCAAGCTCCTGCCCCAGACTGGCCCTCTGCTCTGGTGGGACATGGCCTTGCTGCTGGAGCAGCTCTCTGCAGAGAGGGACAGATTTCGGGGTTTTTTTCTGTACATAGAGGCAGATTTGGGTTTTTTTCTCCACAGAGAGGCAGATTTGGGGTTTGCTCTGGAGAGAGACAGACTTGGGGCTTGCTCTGTTCAGAGAGAAGCAGAGTTGGGGTTTTTTCTCTACAGAGAGGCACATTTGGGTTTTTTTCTCTACTGAGAAGCAGATTTGGGTTTTTTTTTCTGTACAGAGAAGCAGATTTGGGGTTTGCTCTCAGCACAGAGAGGCACATTTGGGGTTTGCTGTCCTGGAGGCTGCCTGGCAGCCCTGCTGGTGAATAGGGCTGTTGTGTGGCTCGGTGGGACTGGTGGCTTAATGATGCAGCTTTGTGAGCCCCAGCAGGAGAGGGAACACCATGAGGCCCATTAGGGCTGGGAAAATCCATGTCCCATTAGCAGCCATTGGGGGGAAAAAAGGTAATAACAGGATAAAAAAAGAAAGGCAGGCTGGCTGGGAGCTGCAGCTTGCCTTAGACAACAGCTCTGACCCTTTCTGCCCATTCCATTTGCTTTTCCCAATGGCTTTTAATGGGATGGGGACTAATCAGCTTGCTGAGATCTGCAGATAGGAACCCTCTAGCTGGGGATTAAAAGGCTGGCCCCCAAATTAGCTAATTAGTGCTTGTGTGTGATGAGCACAGGGGCTGTGGGCTGTGCCAGTGCAAATCTCAGTCCTTTGGGGTCACCCCACAGCAAGCTGGGGTTTATTTTGAGGTGCCCATCCTGGGGTTTATTTTGAGGTGCCCATCCTGGGGTTTATTTTGAGGTGCCCATCCTGGGATTTATTTTCAGGTGCCCATCCTGGGGTTTATTTTGAGGTGCCCATCCTGGGGTTTATTTTCAGGTGCCCATCCTGGGGGTCCTGCAGGGTCTCAGAAGGGTGGGGGTGGCACAGCTCATCCAGCAGCAGGTCCTGTTTGACGTGCTCAGGCTGTGCTGGTGTCACCCAGAGCTGCCTTTGGAGATGGGCATTTTTCCTGGCTCTGGGGGAATGTGGAAGCCCTGGTGGCAGGACAGGAGCCTGCCTTGTCCCCCAGAAATGGTGGAAATTATGGAAAATCACCCTGTGGTGGGACTGGAGCAAACCAGGCTGTGGCTGCCCCATCCCTGGGAGGGCTCCAGGCTGGAAGGGGCTCTGAGCAGTGGAAGGAGTCCCTGCCATGGAAATGGAGGAGATTTTGGGTCCTTTCCTACCCAAACCATTCTGGGACCCTATAACCAGGCTGGGATAGGTGCCAGCCATGGGGCCAGCTGAGGGCAGCAGCTTGGCAGTGCCCCTGCTGCATTTTGCACCCCAAATCTCTTCCCTGGCACCTCTGGGCTGTTTGTCAAAGCCAGCCCTGTGCTGCTGCCCAGCAGAGCAGGGAGGAGCAGGGAATGGGGACAGGGACAGCCCAGGGGCCTCTCCCTCCCTGGGGCAGAAGGAGCAGTGGGAAGGTGATGATTTGGTGCTGGGTGTGATTTGTTCCCCTCTGCCCTCCCCTGCCTGCACTGGGAAGTGCTCAGCTCCAGCATCAGCTGGGCACCATAACCCTGGGAGGAATTGCTGGAATTGGCTGCAGGAGCAAACCCACAGCTCCATCTCCTGCTCCTCAGCCCCATCCTGGCTCTGTGGCTGTGCTTTCCCACTCCCTGGCTGGACAGGAGAGCGTTTTGGGGACAGCAAGTGAGTGATGACCCCGGGCTGAGTGTTTCCAAGCAAGCCCTAATGTGTGCTAATGCCTGAGTGCTTCCCAGGAGGGGTGTGCAGCCAGGCAGGGCAGGGGCAGCTGATCTCTGAGAGCACTTGGGATTGCATTTGCATTCTGATTATCTTTGCCCTGCTGGCCTGAGCCCTTGCAAGTAAATCCTCCCCCTAATCCCCCTCCGGAGAGGTGTAAAGAGCACTGAGGTGGTGTCAATTGAGAGGCCTTTAATGGCATTGGTATTGGCTGCCTGCTCCGGGGGCTCTCGGCCCATTGATCTCCATCAGGGCAGGGGATGGATGCAGACCCTGAGCATCCTCAGCACCTGAAACGCTGAAATCTGCACCCAAAACCAGGGAACTGCTGCTCCAGAGATGCAGAGGTGTTCCCAGCCCAACCTGCATCTTTGTCTGTTCCATTAGCAAAAGCAGTTTGCCAGGGGAGATGAGTGCAGCAGCAGAGCCCCGTGTGCCTCACTCACCCCTGGGACCCCTCACAAATCTGTGGCTGGCAGCAGACAGACCCAGCTGCTCTGGGCAGGCTGGGCAAAGCCGAGTTCCTGCCCTCAAACACAGCCTTGGACATTTGAAAACACAAATGAGGGCTGCTCTTACCCTGGGGTTTGTTTTCTTTCCAGCTTGAAGACCTGAACTTCCCAGAAATCAAACGCAGGAAGCAGAATGAGAGGAAGGAGGAGGATAAGAAGGAATTCAAGGATCTCTTTGAGCTGGACAGTGATTCTGAGGAGGAGAGTGGTGGATTCTCTGTGAAAGGTACAGGGCTGGGGCTGGGCTTGTCTTCTCCTTGTCCACAATCCCACTTTCCTTATTCACAGTCCCATTTTCCTTGCCCACAGTCCCTTTTTCCGTGCCCAGAATTCCACGTTTTGGGGGTCAGTTTGGCCCTGCCCTAAGGCGGTTCCATGCTGGGTTCAGAAGATTCCCTGATAAGGATGAAGTGGCACTGAAGGTGTTTGGGACACTTTTATCTCTCTCTCCCTCCCAGTCCAGCTCTTTTTAAATCCTCAGCCCCGTGTTTCTTTTCCTGGGTATGACCCACACTCTTGGCACCTTCCTTTTGTCACCCACGAGGTCAGAGCCCAAAAACCAGGGGATGAAGAGAGGCCTCTGCAGGTTCTGTGCAAGGCAGGGGCTGTCACCAGCATGGGGACCTTTGATCCTGTCCTTGCTGCACTTCTGATGTATTTTTATTTTAATTTAATTTATTTATTTTTATTTTGTTTATTTTATTTATTTTTATTTGTTTTATTTTTATTTGTTTTATTTTATTTTATTTTATTTTATATTTTATTTTATTTTATTTATTTTATATTTTATTTTATTTTATTTTATTTTATTTTATTTTATTTTATTTTATTTTATTTTATTTTATTTTATTTTATTTTATTTTATTTTATTTTATTTTATTTTATTTTATGTTTTTATGTTATATCCTGACTGATGTTCCAAGCATTCCCAAAGCCCAGAAACCCCGGAGAGCAGGGGCTGATGTCAGCTGGGCTGTGACCACGAGAGGGCCACAGGAAATTGTGCAGCCTCCTGGGAAGTTCAGAGAGTTTGGGATAAATCTGCTGTTCCTCCTGGGGTGATCCCCGCTCCTGGTGCAGGAATTGCAGCAGGGTCACACCCCAGAACCCCCAGGGCAGCAGGAGAGGGGCTGGTGCAGGGAATTCCATCGGAGCAGGGGCAGCTTTCCCTGGAATGGAAATGTTTGTCAGGCAGGGAAGGATCCGGGCTGGGGAGGGGAGAGAATCCAGGGAACCCCCGAGCAGGGAAGAGCCGGGAGCTGGGGAGGCTCCTGCTCTCCTGTGAGTTCTGCTGCATTCCAGCTGGGATTGGGAATGGCTCAGGGAGAGGAGCTGGGCCTCTGGGGCAAAGGGAAATGGTTTTGGGAGGATACCGGTGAGAATGAGGAGAAACTTCCCCTTCAGAGTGTCTGGCCCTGCTGAGCTCCCTGTTCATGTCCCCTCACCCCTGAACCCTCCAGGGACAGGCAGAGCCTCGGATGACAGCTCAGAGGGCAGCAGCGAGGAGTTCGGGGAGGAGGAGGAGGATGGAGAAGGCAAGTACGAGGTGGAGGAGGAGGACGAGGAAGAACTGGAAGAGGACAGCGAGTCAGAGGGTGAGTGGGGAATTCCTGACAGCACCGGGGCTTTTTTGGGCTCTGTCCCAGCCTCCCTGGGGCAGTTTTGGTTCCTGTCCCAGCCTCACCGGGGCACTTTGGGCTCTGTCCCAGCCTCACTGGGGCAGTTTTGGTTCCTGTCCCACCCTCCCTGGGGCACTTTGGGCTCCTGTGCCCCCCAGGGCTGCTGTGCCCGGCCCTGCAGGGCTCTCCGGGATGAATTAATGAGTGTCTGGATTAATTGGCATGCAGCTGCCCCCCTGGCAGGCAGGGTGGCTGACAGCTCTCCCTCCTCTCCCCCAGCAGAGGAGGCAGCCCGGGACTCCCGGGAGAGCAGGAGCTGCCCCCGGGGGCTGTCCCGCTCCGACCTGGAGCAGCTGGCTCAGGGTGGGGAGGACCTGGTGCAGGACCTGGAGGTTTCTGACGAGGACTGAGCACCTGCAGCCCCTCTGCAGCACCTGGAGCTGCTCAGAGCCAGGACACACAGGTGAGACCAGCCCCAGGTGCCACCCAGGACCTGCTCAGTGACACAGTTGGACTTCTCAACCCAGCTTGGACTTCTCCAGCTTTTTCTGCCACTTCTGGTTTTGGTACCAATAAAACCCCAGGCCAAGTCAAGGCCAGTAAAAACTGCTCAGCAGAGGGAATAAAAGCCCCTCATTAAAATCTGCTGCTTTCAAGAGCCCAGGGTTCACCCCCAGCTCCTGCTGAGTGAGCAGAGCGAGGGCAGGCCGAGGGCTTTGTCCAGATTTGGCTCTGGGGCCCTCACCAGACCCTCCCCGGTGTCCTGAAGGACTGCAGAGGCTCTGCCAGAGCTTTGTAGCTTCCCTGGAAGCCTTGATCAGTTCAGGCTGCTCCAAGTGTGCTGCAGAAACTTTAAATTAAAGTTTCTTGGGTTGGGGACAGGCATGAATGAATAAAGAAAGGCAAAATTGGTAATGCAGGAAACACTGCCCAGGTGCAGCGCCTTAACTGTAAAGAAAAAGTTTTCACTTTGGAAAAGACTTTAACTTACCTGTTCTTCCCAAAGAGAGAAGAAATTTTCTCCTGGCTCTAGCTTAGTTGGGCAAGGTGCTGGCTGCCTTCTGCCAGCTGGGAACCAGCCCTGGATTGCATTCCAGGCAGGAAAGGAAGGCCAGAGACTGCTTGGGTAAAGCCAGGTACCATTTGTAAATTAAGTGGTTTTCTTTTTTATTTAAATTGATTGCTGGAAAGCATTTGTATCGTGATGTGATGGATAATGAATTTTTTTTCCCTTTTTTTTTTACAATATAAAGAAGCTAAAGTACCACCAAAGCTATTCTGTAAGAAAAACGGCAGCACGTGCAACGTTTAAACAAAAAACAAACCCAAAAATAAAAAGGGGATGGGGGGGGAGAGAGAGAGACAAAAGTACCACATGTGATTGTTGCTCACAACTGTACAAGTCACAGGAGGTCACCCCAGGAGTTCCCAGCTCATTCACAGTAGTAAAAACTCTGCCCGTGGTTCCAGCAGAACATCACCTCTGGAACACGGCTCAAAGTCCCCCCGGGCCCCTCCTGCCCCGCAGCAATCCGAACATCAGGGGGAAATCCACCTCTGCAGGGCTGGGGCAGGGCAGGGTCCCCTCTGTGCCCTCTGCTGTGCCAGCCCCGTGCCAGGGCAGGGTGGCTCTGTACCATCCGCACCAGTAAACATGGACGGGAACTTGCTTCTTGGTTTTCTTTTTTTTTTTTTTTGTCTTTTTTTTTTTTTGTCTTTTTCTCCTTTTTGTCTGTCTTTGGTATTGTTTTCAAAGTTGCTAGAGATGCATAGAACACCTGAATGAGGAACGGAGCCCAGCTGGCAGGAGGAGCAGAGCTTGGCTGCGGTGGCTGTGGATGGGTTGGGTTTTTTTGCTCGAAGTAGCGCTGGGAGGAGCAGAGCCCCTTCCCTTCCTTTCCCTGCGGAGTCCCAGCCCGCAGCTCCTGGAGGCGAAGAGCAGCCTGTCCATGATTCCATGATTCCCTGTGCAGGGTGGAAGGGAACGGGAATGGGAATGGGAATGCTGCCTCCATCCTCCAGCATCCTCTTCACTCGGCATCGTCCCACGACAACATCTTTGGATCATTTTCCTTCCTTCTCTTTCATTCTTTTATTTTGACAGTTCAAAAATCTCCGTGGTTCTTTTTTTAATATTCCCCAAACAAACAAACAAAAAAAAACCCAAAAAAAAAAAAAGCAAATGCATCCAAACCAATAAAATAAGAGAGCGAGGCCTCCCTCCGTGCCGGGCCGGGTCAGCAGGGCGCTTTGGGGGTGTCGCCGAGCAGGGCCGCGCTGCCGTTCTCCTGCTGCTTCGGGGAGCCGCGGCTGGCCGGGACGGCGCTGCCGAAGGGCGAGGCCACGCTGCCGGTGGAGGCCGGGCGCAGCTCCGGGGCCCCGTCCCGCTCCGGCGGCCGCAGCCCCGGCGGCTGCAGCGGCAGCGCCAGCGGGAGCCCGGCCATGCACAGCACCCGGCCCAGCCGCCGGGCCACCTGCGGGAGAGGGAACCGGCTGAGGGAGCGGGGATGGGACAGGAGAGTCCCCGGGGTTTGTGCCTCATGCCAGGGACTGCCCGCAGAAGCGGCTCTCCCACCCCTGGATGTGGTCAAAGCCAGCCTGGACGCAGCTTGGAGCACCCTGGGGTGGTGGAAGGTGGCCTTGCCCATGGCAGGGGGTGGCACTGAGGTCCCATCCACCCCAAACTGCTCTGTGGAACATCGCTGCAATGGAGCAAACCCGTTCCCATGCACCTGACAACCAGAGCAGGGAAGGCTTCCTGCTCTCGTTTCCTCGAGGATTTTGTCCTGCACTCCTGCTCCTGTTCCTGCTGGAGCCCAGGGCTGCCCAGGAGGGTCATTCCTGCCCTGTCACCCATGGACACCTCAGCAGGACTCTGCTCTCCCTCTGCTGAGGGCACAGCGCTGCCTGCCCTCTTGGCAACAGCAGGAACTGCTCTTCCAAAGGCCACGGCAGGGAGGGAAAATAGAACTCTGAACCTCTCCCTCCTGCAGCAGCTGCTGCCTCCCAGCACGGGCCAAAGGCCCCACAGCCTCCCAGCATCTCCACAGCTGCTTCCCATTTGAGCTTAAACAAAACCAGGGGCTGCTGCTGGACCCAGACAAGTGGGACTTTATTCAGGGAGCAGCATCAGCGCTCTGCTCCCCCCATCCAACCCCCAGCCCTGCCTTGTTACACAGCTTTAAACACTACTGATGGAATTGAAGGAATTTTTCAAGTTCATATCTCGCAGTCCCCCCACCCCAAGCCCCATCTCTGAGCTGTTCAGGGCTCTCTTGTTTTTTAAGGAACATAAAGAGTTTTATTTCCTCCTGAATTGACCCACGGGGAACAATTGCCCACAGACCCTTTTTATGAGCCCCCTCATAAACAGGGAGGGCTGCAGGGAAAGCAGCAAAGCCTCTCGTTGTTCCAGCACAGCACGAGCAGCGTGGCTCTGGGGACCTGTGCCAGAGCTGGCACTGCTGTCCCTGGGCACACAGTTCCCGGGCACTCAGCACAGCCTGGCCCTCACACGTGTCAGGAGGGAAAGAATCCAGCAGAGATGTTCTGGGTTTTTGTCCCACTGAGGGGACGAGGATGGGACTGCTGGAACCAGCCCATTGCAAAGCTCCCCACTGCATCCCTGCTCTTCCCTCCCACCACTCAGCCTGGACTATTCATTTCTGCCCCTGGGCACTGAATTCTGTCAGTGCTTTCTCCCTGAAACAGCTGTGACAGCTTTCCAGTGAGGATTTCTCCCTGAAACAGCTCTGACAGCTTTCAGGTGAGGCTATGGAACATTTTCAAGGACAAATAAAGCATTCCTGAGACAGAACTGCAACTGAATTATTGCTTAATAAATGATATTCCATAAACCACATTTCTGGATGCCCCCAGGGACAGCTTTGGATGGTGTCACCTGTCCTGAGAGAGGAGATTTTCCTACCTGTGACCTGATCTTCAGGGCAGGTCCCAGCTTGAGCCCCATGTTGTTCAGCAAGTGCTCTTCTGTCAGGAGGGGCAGGGTCTCCCCGTCGATGGCCTGCTCTCGGAATACCTGAGGGGACACACACAGGGCAGGCTCAGGGACACCCCTCAGCCACCTGAGCTGCCCTGGCACCATGGAAAAGGTGAGCTGGAAAAAACCTCAGCCTGGATTTACCCACCAGGGGCGTTTCCAGGGCTGTATCCACGGCCTGGAGCGAGCCCTTTGCAGCCAGGTGGATTTTTATTGCAGAGAGCTGCACCACTCGCTGCACCCATTCCCTTCCCCGCCTCTGCAGGAGCCAAAACCCTCCCTGAAACACTCCACGAAAATCCTGGCCTTGGGAAGCATCCCCTGGGTGTCCCCCAGCTCCAGGGCAGAGACAAAGCTGAGCCCTGGCCAGGCCGGGGCAACTCTGGCCTGTGCTGAGGGTCCCTGGTGTGCCTGAGCCGTGGTTCTGGAGCTGCAGCATTCCAGGGAATCCTGCAGGGCTTTCCTGGTTCTGGAGCCACAGCATTCCAGGGAATCCTGAAGGGCTTTCCTGGTTCTGGATGCATTCCAGGGAATTATTCAGGATTCTCCTGGTTCTGGAGCCGCAGCATTCCAGGGAATCCTGCAGGGCTTTCCTGGTTCTGGAGCCACAGCATTCCAGGGAATCCTGCAGGGCTTTCCAGGTTCTGGATGCATTCCAGAGAATTCTGCAGGGCTTTCCTGGTTCTGGAGCCACAGCATTCCAGGGAATCCTGCAGGGCTGTCCTGGTTCTGGAGCCACAGCATTCCAGGGAATTTCCCAGGACTCTCCTGGTTCTAGAATCAGTATTCCAGGGAATGATTCAGGATTCTCCTGGTCCTGGAATCACAGCATTCCAGCCAGGACTCTCCTGGATGTGCAGCGTTCCAGGACCCATCCCACACCTCGGCTGGCAGCAAGTTCAGCCATCCCCGAGGGAAAACCCCGGGATGCAGCTTCCAGCAGGGACCAGCCCAGCTGGGAGGGAACGGCGCTCCAGGAAGGGGGATGCTCCTGCCAGGACCTCTCGGGACCGCCGGGATTTACCTGAGTGTACTCGGTGCAGCCAGACAAGTTGGACACGAAGCTGCAGACGTCCTCCACCGTCCATTTGCTGATGTCTTCCAGCGCGGGGCTCTCCTCCCCGTCCAGAAACAGACCTCCCATGGTGCCTGGATTGTTTGGAGCCAGAGGGGTGGGAAGGAGGGGAGGAGAAAGGAACATAAATCATTAAAATCCCACACGGACAACAACCAGCCTGCAATCTGAATATTTCTCTCTAGCCACACATCCATCTTTAATGACCTGTCAATTAGAGCGCTGGGCAGGGTCAATTCATCGGCCTCTTCCTCCTGGAGGTCCCTGGCTGGGGGAGGGCAGGAAAAATCCCAGCTAATGCATTTCATGTGCCTAATGCTCCTCAGCTGCGGGGGAAGCAGGGCCGGGGGAGCCTGCAGGAGTTTCTGCACAGACAGCGCAGAGCAGGGAGCTCTGCCTGCCCCGGGGGCTCCTGTTCCACCCCGAGCTGCTGGGAATGGGGCTGGGAATGTCCCCGAGCTGCTGGGAATGTCCCCGAGCTGCTGGGAATTGGGCTGGGAATGCTGTGTGCTCACAGCAGCTGTGGCAGTGCCAGCTGGGCAGTGCCCAGGCAGACAGGGACCTGGGTGGACAGTGGCTGCCACGAAGGCCAGCGGCCCCGGCCTGGATCAGGAATGGTGTGGGCAGCAGGAGCAGGGATGGGGCTGGTCCTGCCCTGCCACTGTCAGCTCCCCGAAAGGCGAGAGCGGCTCGGTGCCAGCCCTGTGGCTGCCACACAGAGGGTGACAGGCTCCCAGGGAGGGTGACAGGCTCCCAGGGGTGGGGGAGCCCCCCTGGCCCTGCAGCCTGACAGAACCCTCCGAGAAATCCCAGGGAGAGGCACAGGGAATGGAAATGGGGAGAGGAGCACCTCAGGTAACTCAGGGCGAGGACACAGAACGAACCAAATTCCACAAAACACCTCTTCAGGGTAGGGAAAAGCCACTCAAGCCCTGGAACTGGCTGCTGTGGGTGCTCAGACCAGGAGAGCACAAGGACATTTACAGGGATGAGAACACCCAGGATTCTCAGGCGGGGAAGGAGTTTATGAGGGGTACGAGCTGCTCTGCTCAGGGCATGGAGAATGGAATTGCCAGGAGAAAAGTATTTCTCCCAGGAGCCTGTCACGACAAAATCATCTGTCCTGTGGGCTTGGGGCTTTTCCCTGGAGGATCTGATGGATATAACCCCTGCTCCTGCCCACAGCAGCTGGGACAGCCATGGACTGGCACGGGGAAAATGGATAAAACAAAACAGCACAGGCTGAGGCCAGGGAGCAGCCAGTTCCCTGGGGAATAGCCCTGGCTGAGGGAACAGGCAGGGAAAGGAGCAGAGCCACAGCGCAGGGCCCCACACGCTCCCTGCAAAGCCTCCAGCACGTGCGGGGAAGCAGGAAAAGCTCGGGGTCTGCACGGGAAGCGACGGTGCCAAGGAGATGCTTTAATCCAGCAGAGCCTGCACAGGGAGCAGGCAGAGGCTCTGCAATCATTTCCAGACATTTCCCTTCCCAAATTCCTGCTCCTCTGGCTGTCCCTGCACCCCTCAGTTTGGGCAGGGGGCAGCCCCAGAGCCAGCCTGGCTCGGCTGCAGCTCTCCAAGGCTCCCCACAACCCCGAGGGGCTCTCAGGAGATCCTGCAGGAGGGGCTGGACCAGAGGAGCCCCAGTGGTCCCCCCAGCCCGACCCCTCCTGGGTTCTGTGCTGGCTGCTGCCTCTGCCAGCTCTGGAGCAGGGACAGGGCTGCTCCTCCTCCTCACACCTCTGGGGCCCTCCTTGCCAGCGCTCTGTTCCCACCCAGACCCCTCAGACCCTCACCAGACCTTTCCCAGGTCCCCCCTGGGTACCTTCAGCCAGGCTGGTGTCCAGCTGTGCCCCTGCCAGCCCAGCCATGACCCTGGGGGGGGTTTCTGGGGCTGCTTCCCCTCCGTGTGCCTGGAGCAGCCCCAGCACTGCCCGCCCTGAGCTCCCCGGGGCTGAGGGGCTCCTGCCCTGCCTCCTGTGCCCCTCTGGCAGGAACGCTCAGTCTGGCAGCCGGGGCAATGAGAACAAATGGGTGCCAGGCGGTGGTGGGGCTGCACCTTCCATGCCAATAAGGACGTGTCAGCTCTGCGAGGAGCCCCGGAGGGCAGCAGCCCCCCCTGGCAGGCCTGCCTGGCTGATGGATGATGCTCCCGCGGGCTGCTAATGGATTGGGGAGCGCTCCGGCAGCTGGGGCCCGGCGTGCGGGGCTGGAAGGAATCCATCGTGCCAGGACAGGTGTCCCAGCACGCCCAGGCACAGGGCACAGCCCAGTCATAATCCCCCGGCTCCCCCCGAGACCCCTGAGACCCCGCTGCTGCAGGGGCTGCAGGGGCTGCAGGGGCTGCAGGGGCTGCAGGGGCTGCAGGGGCTGTAGGGGCTGCAGGGCTGCAGGGGCTGCAGGGGCTGCAGGGCTGCAGGGCAAAGCTGCAGAGGCTGCCAGGGCTGGGCAGGAGCGGCTCTGCGGGCGGGCACGGCACTGCCCGAGCTCCTGGCACCACAGGGGACAGCTCAGGGCCGGCTGGGCACGCAGTGCCACCCCTGGCAGCCAGCCCCCCACCCTGGGCTCGGCTCTGCCCCCACTGCCACGTCCAGCCCCTTCCCCGTGCCCTGGGCACGCTCCTGGCAGGGCTGGGGTCAGCACACGGCTGCGGGAATGGCTCTGTGATCGATGGAGGGATTTCAGCCTCCTGCACTCCATCCTTCACCTCTTCCAAAGGACGGGGCTGCAGGAGGAGGAGGAGGAGGAGGAGGCTGAAACCTTGAGGAGATGAGGTCATCGAGCCACAGCCCCAGAAAGCAGCTCCGGGAATGGAACCGGGGCCTTGAGGTGTGCTGGGGACAGAAATCCGAGGTGATAATAATAAATGGGCTATTAGAGCAACTCACACACTGCTGGGGAAGGGAGGGAAGGAGGGGACCAGCCCCAGCCCAGGCCTCCCCGCGGAGCTGAGCCCGTCCCTCTCTAATGGCCGGGAGGAAAAGGCTCCTGCGAGGAAGGCTGGGCAGCCCGAGGCAGCAGGAATATTTATCATCCTGGCCACCTGCCTGTCGCTGAAAAATCGCTTCCTCCTTCCTGGCTGGGAGGCAGCTCTAATGAGGGATGGGCAGCCTGCTCCCAGGCAGCTCCTGGCGTGGAGAGCAGCAGAGCACAGCCCCCCTGCTCCCCCTGTGTGCCAGGAGTCCTGCCGCCTGCTAATTGCTCTGCCGGGTCATTAGCTGGGGCAGATTTGGGTTCTTGGCTGGGCTGGACACCCCATTTGTGCCCTGCAGTGAGAACAGAGAGCTGGCAGTGCCTGCCCATCCCACCCAGCCCAGATCTCCCCGTGCCTGTGGCACAGAAATGCAGCACCAAGCACCCAGCTGGCCCTGCCCTGGCACAGGGCACCTGGGAATCAGGCTGGAAACGCCCTCCAAGCCATCAAATCCAACCTCTGACCAACGCCCAGCCCAGAGCACCGAGTGCCACGTCCATCCCTCCTTGGACACCTCCCAGGACGGTGACACCACCACCTCCCTGGGCAGCCCTTCCAATGCCTGACCACCCTTTTCCCACGCAGAAATTTCTCCTTTCAGAACAAGAGACCCTGCCAAGCAACCACAACCAGGAGCAGGGGAGAGCCCCACCGCAGCGCAGCCCCCGGCGCCTCCCTCACCTGCGTGGAAGTAGGGGCTGACGGTGTAGGGGAAGCCGAAGGGCAGCGGCTGTGGCGCGGGCAGGGAAGCCGGCGGCAGATATTTCACCTCGGCCTTGCCCACGCCGGGCCCCAGCAGGTGGCTGGGGGACTCAGCGCTGGAGGAGCTGCAGGGCACGCCGGGCGCCGCGGCCGCCTCGCCCAGCTCCTTGGCCGCCTCGCACGCCTTGCCCGCCGCGCCGTCCTTGCACTCCTTCAGCTCCGCTGCCGAGCCGCCCTCGGCCTTCGCGCCCTCGGCCTTGTCCTCGCCGGGCTCGGCGTCGCTCTCCGAGTCCTTCATCTCCTCGTCGTTACAGTCCTGGGCTCCGTCCCGCGCGCGCGGCTCGCGCGTCTCACCAGGGCCCGGGGGCTCGGCGCGGGGCTGCGGGGCCTTGCGGCCGGCGCGGCGCGGCTGCTCCTTGGGCGGCGTGGCGGGGCCGCCGGGGGTCAGGGACAGCAGCGGGGCGTTGCTGTGCCGCAGCACCAGCATGGCGTTGCGCCGGGACAGCTCGTCCCGCAGCGCGTGGCCCTCGGCGCCGTCGTGCACGCTGCGCAGCGCGGGGTGGTCCGGCGGCAGCCCCGGGTGCAGGCTCAGCGGGTCTGCGGCCAGCAGCCGCTGCCGGTGCAGGTTCTCCAGCTCCTTCTGCCGGATCAGCTCGGCCGACATCTCCAGCCTGCGTGGGGACAGGGAGTTTTGGCGGGGGGCTCCACACCTGCACAGCCTTGCACGGGCCTGATCAGACCCTGCTGTGCCATCTGTGCCCAGCTGGCCCCACACCAGGGCAAACCCAGCCCTTCCCACTCCTACCTGGCCAGGTTTTGCTTCCGTAGCATCTCCTGCTGCCGTGCGAACATCTCCGCCTGTGCCGGCTGCAGGAAGCCGTAACCTGGGCAGGAGAACACCGCGGGTCACTCCTGCCAGCCCCAGCCCTGGCTGCCTCAGGGCCGGCCCCCCAGAGGGGAAAAGGACACCCGAGTGCTGCTTTTTATTCCAGAGCTCAGCCACCCCTCACTGCCAGGGCAGCGTGGCCAGAGCGCAGGGCCAGGAAGAGCAGCCAAGGAATCGCTCCTCTGGCTGCAGAACCAGGGTGAAGCTGGCACAGGGGTCACGGGGAGACACAGAAAACGTGGGTGGGCTGCTTGGCTGCAGGGCAGATGGTCACAGGCTGCACCTCTGCCCTGCCCTGGCTGCCACAGCGGCACCCGAGCGCTCACCTGGCGTCTGGCACAGCGCCGAAGGCACCCCGAGGAAGGGAGGTCTCAAGTGGGGCCCCAGGGCGATGTGGGGAGCGTTCTGGGGCGACAGCAGAGGCGGGGGGTGGGATATCTCCCTGCAGGAATCACAAAATAAAGCCCTGTTGAAAACCCGGAGGCTCTGAAGGGCTCAGGAAGAACATCTTGGATGCAGATGAGCTGCATCCTGCCCCAGAGGAGGCTCTCTGCCTCTTCACCCTCATGCAGAGCTTCTAAAATGGAGAGAAAAAAGCAAAAGCAGCAGAACCAAAATGGAAAGAAGTCAGCCAGGACTCCACAGGTCCCACACATTTCCCACCTTTGCTCCTGTGGCCTTTCAGCCAGGCTGTCCAGAGGATTTTCCCTGCTCATGGCAGCTTAAAGGGGAAGGCTGAAGATTCTCCATCTGCCCCTCCCTCATCACATTTGTGTTTCTGCCTTGACTACCTCACACCTGAGAAGGAATTCTGTGCTTGGAGAGTGGGTTTGGGAAGATCTGAAGTCATCACTGACTTGCCTTGCAAAAAAACCCTGTCCCAGCTGGGCCTTTAATCGTGGAGAGGAAAGCTGGAATGAGGCAGAGGAAAATCCAGGCAGGAGAGGGATGTGAGCAGGAAGGGCGATGGGGTCAGGGGGAAGGAATCCCGCTGGAGAAGGGTGGGTGAAGCCAGGCAGAATGGGTAGAGCAGATGCCAGGGGCTGGGGAAACTCGGGGAGGCAGGACTGGGTAGTGGGAAGGGACAAACCTGGAGAAGAGGCAGGGAGCACTTGCAGCAGCAGGGAAGACAGGAAAAAAAAAAGGCAGGAAGAGAATAAGAGCCAAGGTCTCTTCCATTAGTCAAATCTGCCCTGGGAGCCTGCAAGCAAATCTGCTTTCCGGCTGCACATCTCTTAATTCCTTTTGATGGCCACTTACAACATTATTACCTTCAGCAGGGCATCCAGAGGCAGAGCCAAGTGCGGGGCCGTTTATTTTAATTTTACAGTATCTCCCTGGAAAAATCTGCTCCGGGAGAGGCTGGAGGCCAAGGGAGAGGGAGGCAGAAGGTGCCTTTGACTTTGCAACAAACACAGCATGTGCAGAGGCATTGCAGTGGGGGATAATGATGGGAGCATCCTGGATATCCATGGATCAGCTTGTGGAAATGGATCAGCTCGTGGGCATGGATCAGTTTATGGGCATGGACCAGCTCATGGGTATGGATCAGCTCATGGGCATGGATCAGCCCGTGGGTATGGACCAACTCACAGCCATGGGATCAGTTCATGGCCATGATCAGCTCATGGGCATGGAGCAGCTCGTGGGTACGGATCAGTTTATGGGCATGGATCAGCTCGTGGGCATGGATCAGCCCGTGGGTATGGACCAGCTCACAGCCATGGGATCAGTTCATGGCCATGATAAGCTCATGGAAAGCCAGCCGAGGACTCCTGGGCACGAAGTGAGAGCCCTTCCCAGCACAGCTTTACCCCCGTTCTGTGCAGCCACCACACAACTCCGACCCGGCTGCGCTTCCCCTCCCAGTCCCTCCCTTTGCCCGGCCGTGCCCCTCTGCCCATCCCCGCCGCCACTTCCCCGTCTGCCCCCGCTCCCCTCGCCCTCCTCCCCTGCCCGGCTCTGCTCTAAACTAATTGCGGAGCCGGCGGTGTCTGGAGGCGCGGCGCGGATCGATCGGGGCTGCTGCAATGTTAATGCCGCCGTGCGCCGCTGGCAGCTCCAATTAATCTCAGGTAACGCCGCGCTCGACCTTCGGCTCCGAGCCGGGGCAGCAGCCAAGCGATGCTTATGTAATTACAGCGTGAAGTGTGTAATCACCTGCCCTAATCCCCGAGGCCCCGCAATTAGCCGGGGCCGCGGTCGCGGGGCTGCCAAGTGCTGCTGCCACCGCGCCGGCCGCGATGAATAACGCACAATTAAAGCGGCGTGACGGGGGCTCGGGGTGTCCGCTCGATCGTAATTAGCTGTAATCATGGGCAGACGAGCCTGGCAGACGTGCTGGTCGTTTTATAAGAAGCAATTTAGGAAATCAAGTCGCTGTTAACCATCGCGTGGCCGTGCCCTCCTCCCTGCCCGCCCTGGGGATGTGCGGGAGGGATCCTGCGGGAGATGCAGGCTGCCCGTGGAGAGCTCAAAAACAAAGGAGAGCCTTGATTTATGCCAGTCTGTGCCCAGGAAGCAGAGGGTGGGGTGGGATCAGCACTGGGGGCTGGAAAAGGAAAGGTTTTCCCTTCACTGGCAGCCCAGTGCTCATGCCAGGTTGTTTTTATGCTTTCATGTTGTGCTACCGGGCATGACTTTGATCCCCGAGGAATTCACATCTGCTCCACACTCTGCACTCCATTCCCTCACAGCTTCCCTGCCTTCCTGGGCCTGCTCTGGGCCAGCCAGAGCCCTGGGGAGCCCCTCAGCTGCGTGCCACGAGGGACAGAGCCTCTGTGCCACCCCACAGAGCCACGCTGCCGGGCACAGAACCTGTTGGAGCCTGCCCTGCTCCCTGCCAGCCCCATCCTTGGCACGGGGAGCTGGCACAGGAGGGAGGCAGCAGCACCAGGTCGTGCCCTGGCACAGGCTGGGCAGCCCTCCCAGACTTGCCGGCCAGCTGGGAAAAAGAACCGGCAAGCTCAGAGTAAAATACCCCCGAGACCTTAACAAAGGCTGCTGTGCTTTCAGCCAGGTGTGCACCCAACCCGATCCCTGCATCCTCTCCCAGGTACGTGTCAACCTCAAATCCCCCATCAGATTCCTTCCTCCTCTTCCTCCAGGTACGTGTCAGCTTCAAATCCTCCATCAAATTCCTTCCTCCTCTTCCTCCACGGCTCAGAGTCAGAATTACAGCGCCCTGCTCTGAGGAGGTGAATTTAGCCCCTGGCAATTACATCTGATAAGCCTTGTCCTTCCCTCCAAGAGAGCAATTCTGTGTTGCTGCATGTTCCTCCCCCTGCCTCCTTTTCCTTTCCCCCCCTAAAATGCCAGCTGGAGGCTTGTGAGCAGGGTATTAGGGGATTTGCACTGCACGCTGCTAAATTTGATATGTCCTTTAACAGGAGACAAATGGTTCACAAGGCTTAAAAAGTATCGACTTTTCTTTAACAATAAGCACTAATGGCCTTCAAATAATCAATATTTAAAGTCATTATGGGGTTACACATTATACTGTTAAAACCAAGCCTTTCACTTTAACCCCATCATATCCTCCCAAGGCTGAGCAGAGCTCCCCCCTGGCTCAAGCCAAGCTCTGGGGAAGGCTGGGAGCACAGGCTGTGACTGGAGATGTGCGAGGGTCAGGAAATGCAGATTGAAACCGGCAAGGCATGGAAATAAATTTAGAACGGATGGGAGAAGAGGGGAAAGGGGGGGGAAAGAATGCATGAAAGCTCTGCTTTCTTCTGCTCTGCATTTGATAGGAAGAGACACTTTAAACCCGAGGTAACAGGCAGGAGGCACAGAGCTCCTCGCTGCTCTGCCATCCCCAGACACTGCCAGCAAGGGAGAAGAAATAAAATCAAAGGCCTCGCTAGAAATGCTGTTTGGGATTTCCAGGCAGGAAAAGAACATGTGCTGGAGTGGCCTGGCCACGGAGAGGGGCTGGTTTGTGCTGCCCCCTCAAAATCCAAACTGCTGCTGAAACCAGACTGCTTCAGTCAGGGCCAGCTCTTTGGCCTTTGCTCTGCAGCACGTTCAGCCAGATGGGAACCAGGGAGGAGAGATCCTGCCAGGGCAAAAATCAGAACATCAGAGCCTGCAGAGAGGGGAGGGGGACACAGGGCCGGGCTGGGTAAGAGCAGGAGTGCCCAGAGAGGGCAGGAGCCGTGCCCAGAGAGGGCAGGAGCCGTGCCCAGAGGGGGAGAGGGCAGGAGCCGTGCCCAGAGGGGGAGAGGGCAGGAGCCGTGCCCAGAGAGGGAGAGGGCAGGAGCCGTGCCCAGAGGGGGAGAGGGCAGGAGCCATGCCCAAGGAGCCAGCAGGGAAAGGAAAACCTCCCCAGAGTAGGGGGGAGCACTGAGGCGGTGGAAGAACAAACCGTAGCAACAGCAGATGGGAGGAAGGGAATCCAAAACCCCGGGCTGGGTATTTTGGGCACATCTTTGCTCAGAGGGAGCTTCTGGCTGGTGCACGGTGTCTGTCAGCTCCTGCAGGGAGGCAGGGGTGCCTCTCTCAGGCTCCCACCCCCAGCTCCCTCCTGCCAAGGGGCTGGGCTGCCCAGGACCCCGGGCTGGGGGGCTGCTGGCACCTCAGGCTGGCAGCATTCTGTGCTCCTGGCACTGCTGCTGCCTCCCCCAGATCCCGGGGGCTGAGCTGTGCTCCCCCTGCCCGCTCAGGAGCACAGAGCCACCCTGCCTGTACCCACACCTCGGCACCTGCCTGCCTCTGCCTTCCCCCGAGAGCCCCCAGAGCCCCCAGCTCCCGCTGCAGGCACAAAACCCAACTCCCAGCACGAACTGATGCACCAAAGGCAGCCAAGGGGCTCCACCCCAGTGACCACAGCCCAGCAGCTCACCCACCCTGCCCCAGCTCCTCTCCAACCCCTCCTGTGGGCAGGGCACCAGAGATCTTCCCTGGACAGGAAAACCTCCCCAGGCTCCACGCAGGGAGAAGCAGGGACGAGCACCCTGGGGAGGAGCACGGCAGGCTGAAGGAGCCCAGCAGAACACTGCCAACAAATCCTGGGGACAGCAGCCAAGGAGCAGCATCCAACAGCTCTGCAGGGAACAGCCACCTGCCAGCTCTGCAGGAGAGGCAGCAGTGTGCAGATGGGCAGAGCTCCAGGCTGGAGTGGTTACGGTGGCACCTCTCAGTTGTACCCTCTGCTCCTCCAAGTCTTTTTATAACACTGAGCTCAACCATCTTCCCAAACAGACCACCAGGCCCTGGCACGCCAGCATCCCAGCTGAATCCATCCAAAGGATCTAGGAAACCAAAACCACGAAACCAAATGAATTCTTCAGACTGTGGCTCGAGTCTGCTTCTGGCAAGAGAGCTCAGTTTCCCTGCCTCCAGGGAGCAAAGAGACGAAGGGATCACTCTGCCACTGCCAGGACTTTGGCCCAAGAAAATCCATATCCGTGTGTTTGTGCCTCATCCCCACCAAGCCAACCCGCCAGCCTGTTTCTGAGCAACAAAAATAACACTAATTAATTCACTAATGACACCCTGGGTTGATCTGGACCTCCCCGTGCTCAGCCCACCCCTCCTGCCAGCAGCACCTCCCCGTGAGCAGCCTCCACCCTTCCGTGGATGCTTTTCCAGGCAGCCCTGGGGCCGGCCTGGCTCCTCTCCAGCCCACACAGCGCTGGGGAAACGCTGCTGAGAGCGGCTGCAGGAGGCTCCTCCATCCCTGCATTCCTCCCAGGTCTGCTCAGGAGCTGGGATTTATGGGCTGGGTTAGCCAAAGTACACGCTGTGGGAGAGAGGCTTCCAGGGCCCTCCACACTGCAAAGGTGCTGCTGGGAGAGGAGGAAAACCAGACAGGATCTCCAAGGCTCTAAATGGGGGGAAACTCTGGACTCAGCACATCCAACCACAGAGCCGACAGTGCAGCCTGCTCTGCCTCCACCCCGACACAAAAGCCAAGAGAAGTGTAAATACCTGAGCCTTTCACTGCTCATCCCGTGACATCCAAAGGCTTTGCATCCCCACAGCCCCCTCCTGTCCCCTCCATCCCTGTCAGGAACGCATGCAGCTTTAATTTAATTTCCCTCTGAAGTTCTTGATTGCAGAGGGAATGGCTCGTGGCACAGAGCAAGATAAATGAGCTAGAATTTCCTGGGGGTGGGGGGATATCAGCTTTCCAGCACTCCTAGCAGTGGGAGAGGCAAGCTGAGGCTCCTTTCCTTAACAAAGAAAAAACTTCTCTTTCTGTTCCATCTCAGAGCATTTCTCCTCCCTCATTATCCGGGGATGCTGCAAACCGCAAACTTCAACACCTTAATTTGCACTTTGTTGTGCCTACAAACAGGTGAGAGCAGCATCTCCAGCACAGGTCTGGGATCATTCCAGCCTGGCACTCGCCCCCCTGGATGTGGATGCAGATCAGCACAGGCACAGATCCCCCCCTGTCCATAGAGACACCCCAGAGCAGGGCAGGAGCATCCCCAGCACCTGCACAACTCCCAGAGGCGACGGTCACACCTTGCCCAGGTAAATCAGCTCTGCCCAGCGCTGGGCACTGCTGCCCTCTGCCATGGAGTTACACCATCCCAAAAGTTGGAGAAGCCCTCTAAACCCACGAGCCCAGCCATTACCCCAACACTGCCGTGCTCACCACCAAACCACGTCCCCAGTGCCACATCCACACGCTTTTTGAACACTTCCAGGGGCTTTTTGAGCACTTCCAGGGGCTTTTTGAGCACTTCCAGGGACGGCGGCCCCCCCGGCTGCCCATCCCGGCCGCTCCCCCCTTCCCACGCCCGCCCGCGCCACCCGTCCCGGCCGGTGCCAAGCCCGCCCCGGGGCCGCGGCCGGTACCTGTCGGGGAAGTGGCTGTCCCGGTGCTGCGGGAGGCCCTGCTTCCTGCGCTGGCTGGACGAGTTGCTGGCCGAGGGGATGTGCGCTTCCATCGCGCCCGGGGTCCGCGCCGCCGCCGCCGCCGCCTCCTGCCGCGCCCGGAGCAGATCTGGGGACAGCAGGGGAGCGGTGAGGAGCTGCTGGAGCCGCTGCTGGAGCCGCTGCTGGAGCCGCTGCTGGGCTCGGACACACGGACACGCTCACGGACACAGCCCCGGGGCTGCTCGCGGCTCCCCGCGGGGACAGCGCCGCCGCCCCGGGGCCGCTCCCGGCCGTGCCCGCAGCCCCGGGCCCGGCGGCTCCGCCGTCCCCCTTCCCCGGGGCCACCCCGCCGCTCGGGGCGGCTCCGGGGCGGCTCCGGGGCGCCGGGGCGGCGGCGGAGCCCGGCGGGGAGCGGCGGCCCCGGCGCTCACCCGGCCGAGCCGCGGTCCGCCCCCGCCGCCCCGGGAGTTTGGCGGCGGAGGAAATTGTGCAACCGCGGCAGGGGGGTGGATTTGCGGGTTAATTGCCTTCCTGCCGCAGGGAGGAGGGAGGCGAGGAGCGGAAAAAAGGGAGGGAAGGATGGAAGGAGGGATGGAGGGAAGCGGGGAGAGCGGGAGCAGAGGGAGGCATTCCCCGAACTCCCTCTCCCGGCCGGTCCCGAGCGGAGCCGCGCTGGCACCGGCCCCGCTGCCGCCGGGGCTACCGGGGCTACCGGGGCTCTCTGCGCCCGGGACCCCGTGGGGGCTCTGCAGGGCTGAACCGGCCCGGGACAGGGAAGGGCTGGGCCCCGGAGCAGCTGAGATGGGTACAGAAGGGGAACCCCCGCCCTGCCCGGAGACAGCTGCAGATGAGGAGGAAACGCAGCCCTGGTTCAGCCTGCACTGCCCTGGCACCGCGGCAGGACCTGTCACCTGTGCCACCCTGCCTGTGACACCTGTGCCACCTGTGCCACCCTGCCTGTGTCACCTGTGCCACCCTGCCTGTGACACCTCTGTCACCCTGCCTGTGTCACCTGTGCCACCCTGCCTGTGTCACCTGTGCCACCCTGCCTGTGCCACCTGCACAGCCCCTCCAGGGCCCAGGGCACCCTGGGGTGGACAGAGCGGGCCAGGCCAGCACCACACCAGCCCACGCCAAGGAGCCCCAGGGAGGGGCAGGTGCTGCAGGTACAGCCCCTGTGCCCTGCCCTGGCATCGGGGAACAACAAGGGACACGGACACCTGAGCTGGGCACACCGAGGCTTCCTCAGGGGGCTGCTCTGTCCCAGTGAAGCATCAGGAGCCCCTCAGTGTGAAATCCCCCTGCACACAGCTCACATCCCACCCCAGAGCCTCCGCTGCCATTCTCTGCTGCACAGGAAACATCTCCCTGCCACCAGTGCCCTGCCAAAGGAAACCAAAACACAGCTGGGGAGAGCAGCACAGGCAGATTCACCCCCTAGCACACCCTGGGCAGGCTCTCCTCGGACACTGACCCTGCAGAGCCCCCACACCCACCCACCCCACCCCTTCCCACAGCTGCTGTGGAAAGCCACGGTGCTGTAGGAGCATTGCACAACCCTGGCAATGCCACATTTTCCATCTCTGTGTCTCTTTTCCCTGGGTTCTGGAAATCCCAGCCATCCCTAGTGGCACCAAGATGTGCCCAGCCCAGCCTGAGCTCCATCAGTCCCAGCAGCCAACATTTTGGTGATGCTCAGGGCTGGAGCCCCGCGCTGGGGTCAGAACGTTGCCACAGCCGCCGTTTCTGCTGGCAGGAAGGGGGGACAGCAGTGCCTGAATTTCTGGCCACATTCCTGCCCCTGTCCCCACGCCCCCAGCCGAGGGGACAAACAACAATTCTGAACTGCACAAGTCCGCAAGCAAACAACCAAACACCATCAGATCACAGAAAAATACCCGGAGAATTCACCGAGCCAGGGAGACCGTGCAACCTTGCAATGTTTATAAATTAATTATCTGAAAAACCCAGGTCACTCCTGATTGCCACGGCGGCTGTAATTTAGAAGGCTGGCGTGCAGCCAGCTCCAGGAGCCGCATCGATCCCGAGTGACCGCAGCAGCCCCCCGCTCACACCCCCTCTCCTCTCCCTTCCCCCCGAGGATCTGTTATTTACAATCCCGCACTCTGACAGTTGGGAAATCAGATTGATTGACAGTGGGACGCTGGCGGATGGAGGTTCCAGGCACGGAGACAGACTGAATTCAGAATGTGGGATGAATGCCACTGGGAGAACGGGGGCGGAGGAGGGTGGGGGGGCTGAAAAGCAATTAAAAAAAAAAGATTTCTAAATTATTAACATTTTTTAAATTATTAATGTTATTGGTGCCTCCATGTGAGGCCGCAGATAAACTGCGCTTTGTACTGGCACAAATAATTTATAGCCCAACCAGAGCCCTGTGGTGTGGAGACAATCCAAAAATACACCAAGTTTTGTCTTGTCAGTGTTCCCCGAGCGAGCCTGGCTGTGCAGGCTCCTTCTCCCCCCCTGCCCACCCCAAAACCCCAGCGTGACCCCCAACCAATGCTGATGAGGGAATTTAATCATCACCATAAAACCAGGCCAGGCTCTCAAGGTAACGAGCTCCTCTCATTAATTTGGGGGTGGGGGGGATCCAGCTGTCTCCCGGCTCACACCGGTGGCATGGACACGTCCCTGTGGCCAGCAGCCACCCAGGGCCAGCGTCTGTCACGGCTCTGGTCACACCCCATGCTCTGTGCCCTGCCCAAGCTCTGCCCGGCTCTGGTCATGGCTGAGTGTTCAGTGCCACCCTTTTGTCACCCCTGTCCCCCTCTCTGCGTGCTCCCACGTGTCCGTGTGCCATCCCAGCCCTGCGGCACACACGGCTGCCCTGGCAGGAGCTGAGCCTGCAGCCCCAGCACCAGCCCGAGCTGTGCCACCTCCCCACGGGGCCGGGGCAGGTTTGTGCCCGGCCTTTGCTGATAAGCAAATCCTCCCTGCACAGCAATCCCTTCCTGCCCCCAGAGAAGCCAGTCAAATCAAACAGAGTGGAAAAGAAGACAGCCTCTTCATTAACCTAACAAGGAGCCCTGGGGATTCACACTCCGGAGCAGAATCCTCCTGCAGCTCCTGCTGATGCTCTGCTGCCACTGCCGCTGCTCCTGAGCTGGGCAGGGACGTGCCAGCCCTGCCCACCTCGGGCAGGGAGCGGCACGGGACAGATCCTGGCACGGCTCTGCCCTTCACAGTGCTCCAGACCCCTGAACAGCATCGAATCAGTGGAGATTTTGTGGCCTCTGCCCATCCCCAGCTCTGCCTGATGCAGCTGAGCTCTCCCTCCCCTGTGGGACAGGACACGGCTTTGCAGGGACAAACTGAGCCAGTGCCAGCAGGCTCTGCTCATCTGAGGGCAGGTGAGGAGCACGCACCTGTGCAGGGTTGCTGCACCTGTGCAGGGATGCTCCACCTGTGCAGGGATGCTGCACCTGTGCAGGGATCTGCACATGTGCAGGGATGCTCCACCTGTGCAGGGATGCTCCTGGTCCTGCAGCCGCCTGGTGCCCCCTTTAGGCACAGCCCAGGCCATGCTGGGTGCAGCCAGCTCTGTCCAAAGCCCTGGGAAAAGCTTCCTCAGTCCCTGTGGGACTCATCCCGGGACTCCAGACCCTGCTCCAGCCCCAGGAGAGGCAACAACACCATCTCACCATTCCCATCCCCAAATGCCAGGGGTGGCTGGCACTCCAACATCTCAACCTCTGCTCCACAGCACAACCCAGATTTCTTACTCAGAGATTGCCAATATTCAGATGGACACAAACTCCTGGAACAGCAGCAGGACCCCCTCACCTCCCCTGCTGACCTCTCCAGCCAGGAAAAGCACATCCCCACGGGCGGCTACAGAAGGAGCCAGCACTGACAGCCAGCCATGGGCAGACTCCTCCACAAAGATGGAGAAAGGCTCTGCAGGACCCCCTCAGCACCACCAGGGCATGACAAACAGCCAGCACTGCAGCCCACCCACCCCTCAGTGCACACAGGGCTCAGGGACATCCCCCCGGCCCATCCCAAAGGAGTCCAGGGCTTGGGGACATCTCCCAGCGTCATCCCAAAGATCTCCTAGGCCCATCCCAAAGGAGTCCAGGGCTTGGGGACATCTCCCAGACCCATCCCAAAGGAGTCCAGGCCTCAGGAACATCCCCCAGGCCCATCCCAAAGGAGTCCAGGCCTCAGAAGATCTCCCAGGCCCATCCCAAAGGACTCCAGGCCTGCCCTACCTCCGTGGCTGGGCACGGCCATGCTGTTGGCCAGCTGGAAGAGGCGCTGCTGCTGCTGCTCCTCGAAGGCGCCGTGCTCGTTGAGGGCCGACATCATGCGCCTGTAGTGCTCCTCGGGGGTCATCTGCGCCACCTCCTCCAGCAGCGGCGTCTGCGACGTCTCTGGGGACACAAAGCCAAAATTCAGCAGCGCAGAAATCCATTCCAATTTAACTGAAATGTGCCACTTTAAACTTGCTAAATACGCTGTTTGGTCTAGTAACTGCAAGCCTAACAAAACTACCCCAGCTAAAGAAAAAAAATGCAAATTTCCACACTAAAAAATAAAAGATAAGAATGACTCCTCAAACCTTAAAAATCCTTAAAACAAACACGACAAAATGACCCAAGAGTTCTTTCTGTACTTTCTAATAAAAACTAAGTACAAGTGTAACTAGCTATAAGTATAATATAAAATCACCAAAATTAATATGCATTAACCTGTTATAAAATTCTATGCATATAAAAATTAATAAAAAAAGATCAAAAGTTCTCAGAAGTACGCATGTCCATCAAAGAGCAATGAGTCCCGACATGCGTTCACAGCGCTATAAATAAAAATACCCATTCCCTACAAATCTTTATTAAAATTATAGAATTTAATTTTTCATCCGCATTTCAACGCTCCCCATTGCCATAAAGCAGCTGTGTGGGCATTCCCAGCTCAGCCAGAGGGAAAGGAGAAAGATTCCTGCCAGGCCAAGCCTGGGAAAGGTCCCAGGGATGTAAACTATCTATTATCTCTCTCTTCATATTGTTTATAGATGTTCCAGCACCGTGTGCTACTCATGCTGCACCAATGGTGTGAAATGGTTTTACTTTAGGAGCAATGAAATTAATCTTCAGCATGTTGGTTATTTCCCCCACGGACCCGTGCCCGAGCACCCTGGGGACCCCCAAACCCCCTCCCTCCCTCTGCCTGCACCCCAGGAGCGTGGCTGGGGAGCAGGAGGGGTCCCAGGCCGGCCCCAGGTTTGTGTTTACTGCCAGCACAGCTCTCAGGAATTCCTGCTCTCCCCGGGCTGCTCCAGCACTGTTTTATCTTGGATCTCTCACAGGAAAAGCCTTTTCATTACTGGGAGAGGAACTCCCAGGCACGATGTGGCACAGGGGAAGGGGGGTGGCACTTGTCACGGGCACTGGAAATGCTGCTGGGGGCTCTGGGTGTCTGCACAGGGCAGAGAAGGGCTCCCAGCAGCAAAGGTGAGCGTGGGGCAGCCACAAACAGCCCAGGAGACGCCAGGCTGAGGGATGAGGCTGCCTTTGTGGGACACCCAACCCATGGGGCTCGGCCTTTGGGGGATGAAACTTTCCACAGGCTGCAATGAAACCACCCCCTCCCCAAAATCTGGGAGGGAAACAACATCATCATCATCATCATCATCATCATCATCATCTCATCATCATCCCAATAATAATAAAATATAACAACAATAAAACATAAAAATAAGTAACAGTGAATAATGAGTAATGGTAATAACAATAATAATGATAGTAATTATAGTGATTGTAACAACAACAATAATAATGATAATAATAATAATGATGATGATAATAATAATAATAATGATAGAGTCTGAGCTGCACAACATTCCAACACCAAGGGCTGCATCCCTGGCTCCCAAGTGTGAAAGGGAAATGATTCCAGCCCAGCCCAGCCCTTCAGCAGCCTCAGCTCGTGCCCCAGTGACACACATCTGCACCCTGCCGCCTCCCTGGGCAGATCCCAGCTCCAGAGGCTGCTCCTGGCCCTGCTGGGATGGGAGCAGGGTTCTCCCGCTGCCCTGGGTCCCCCAGCCCCAAAAACCAGACCCCAAGGCCGGGGCTGCTCTGGGAACAGCCGTGCTCTGCCTGCTCCCTCAATGCCACCCCAAACCTGCGGGACACCCCTGGAGCAGCAGGGGAGGGAGGAGAGGGCAGAATTCCCTTCCAGGTCTGCTTCCCACCAGGGAGGATTCCCTCCTCCTCCTCCTCCTCCTGCTGCCACCTCCCCCAGGGGCGCAGAAGCTTCAGTTCCCTCCCGATGCTCTTACCCAAAGGTCTCAGGAGCAAAGCCACAGACCCGATTTAGAAAAACACCGATTCTTTTTCCCCCCCCTACAGCTGTGTCATTAAAGCAAAAAAAGGGAGGGGGGAGGGGATTTAATAACACTTAATTACCATAAACTCTATCGGATCAGCCACAGAGCAGATTTCAGGTGCAAGGAGGGGAGGGAGAATGGGGGTGGTGAGGGGAGGCTAAGAGGAAGGAGGAATCCAGGGAAAGGCTGGATTTCCATGCTTAAAACTTGGAAGATTTCACATGACTCAGCCAGCAGTAATTCCAGCTTTGCTGGAGCTTTGCTGTCTGCTTTTGTCATTACCAGGGGTAATGCGGGAGACTGATCTCGCCAAATCTCCCGCAGCCGCCAGGTGTGAAATGGACTCTGGCACAGCCCTGGGGGGCAGAGCCAAGCCCAAGGCATCTGCTGGGCCCTCTGCAGAGCCAGCACATGCCCCTGAGCAGCCCAGCCTGTGCCAGGGCACTCGGGCTCTCAGAGCCACGGGCATCTCGCTGAGCACGGCCTCTCCAGGACATCTCCTCAGCCTCATCCTCCCCAGGCAGCCCCGGACACAGCAGGAGCACCCAGCCTGTCCATCCTGCCCTACAACAAGCCCATGACAAGCCAAGGCTCCCTTTATTCAACCCCAACCCGAGCTCGAGGACCTGCAGCAAAGCCATCTCACCCCAGAGCCATGGCCAGGCTTGGCCAGCAGCTCCAGGGGCTTTTCTTGCCTGTGCCCACCCTTGTTCAGCAGCCTGGCTTTGGGGGCAGTGATGCTATCAGCAAGAACGGGGCCTAAACCTCATTTCTTCCCCTGGGCTACCTGGACAGCTGCCAGAGCCAGCAGCAGATGGATGTGCCCCCCAGAACAGAGGGACAGACGGACAGAGGCTGGATCTGAAGCGCTCAGCTCTGCTTCTGGGCTCCTCCATTAACCAGAGATCTTGTTTGGGTTTAAATGGTCCCCAAGAGCCCAGAGAGGGGATGGCAGCAGCAGCAGCAGCCTGTGAGCTCATCCCCAGCCCAGGGGACGAGCCCCAGAGCGTTCCCTACGTGTGATTTCCAGCTCTCCATCCAGCCTGCTGCCCACCCTCCCCGAGCCTCCTGCCAGACATTTCTCAGCTGCTCCAAAGGGAACCGGGATGCTCGTCCTGATTCCCCCCATCCTCCAGGCTGGAGACGCTGGGGAAGGAGCCCTGAGGTGATGGGGAAGGAGGTGCTGGGGAAGAAGCCCTGAGGTGCTGGGGAAGGCTCTCCAGCCACGCAGGAGGAGGTTCCATGGGAACCGTGTCCCCCGTGTGCCCTGCCAGCACAGCCCTGGCTCCCACAGAACGTTCTGCTCCATCTGACAGCATTCCCCGAGACAGGGCTGGCTCCCTTTTGATCTCCAGAGCGAGCTCCGGGGAGGGGGCAGGGCAGGGATGAGGCTGCTTCCCTCTGCAAGGCTTTCCAGCCCTGCAGGTGTTTTTTCGCTCAGCCAGGGAGCAGCAGTGATTTCCTTGGCCGCCTCTGCTCCCCTCGCCCCGCCAGGAGCGGCCACGGCAGCGCCAGCGGAGCCACGGGGTCACTGCTCCTCTTCCAAGGCTCCTCTTCCAAGGCTCCTCTTCCACAAGCTCAGCTTCCACAGGCTCCTCTTCCACAGGCTCCTCTTCCAGAGCCAGCCCAGCTGTGCTTGAGCCAGAGCTGCTCCCAGGGCCAGTGTGGGATGGAGAGGGGCAGATCCTGCTGGGATCTCTGGGATGGAGAGGGGCAGATCCTGCCTGGAGCCCATCACCACCCCAGGGATGCAGGAGATGCAGGAGCACCACCAGGCTGCAGGAAAAGGGGTCCCAGGAGATGCTGCAGCCCTGCCTCCTCCAGCAGGACACGTGGGGCTGATGGGATCCTGAATTCCAGCCAGCCCTTGCTTCCCTTCCCACTCCCAAACCCCAAAGGGCTCTCTGGGTCCCAGCCACAGCCCCACACTGCCCAGCAGCACCCCAGAGCAGCAGCTCCCAAATCCCAGGGGAGTATCCCTTAGGGCCCATCCCATTTGGGAACGGTTTGGCATCCGTGGCTCAGGGATCCTGCTGGAATGGAACACGGGGGTTGTGTTTTCCCCACAGCATCCGTGGCTCAGGGATCCTGCTGGAATCACAGCAGGATGGGAGCTCTGTCACTGCCAGGGGTTAGGACACAAACCCTGGGGGTAGCCACTCCTGTCACCCCCTTTTCACACCAGGAAACAGCCCCAAAGCACAGAAACCTCAGCTCCTCACCATTCCAATGGAATTCCAGCATCAGCACAGCCTGGGCTAAAATTCCTGCACAGCTCTGGAGGGAACAGGGGCTCCCCAAGGATTTAATAAAAAACAGTGGGAGATCAGCAGAAGCCCCAGCCTGAATTTCCATTCTGTCTCACCTCAAAGTGGGAGTAAAAAATAAAACTTGGCTTTATTCAGGGCTTCCTGGGAACCCCTCTGTTAAAAAGCTGGGAGAGTCCCTGAAACTCCAGGAGCCAAGGAGCAGGATTCAGACCCCGAGTGCTTCCTGCAAAGCCAAGGGCTCCTCAGCCCACAAAAAACAAGGTGGGAAGGCCAAAGGAGAGGAACAGAATGAGATCACTTGACCCCGTGCCAGAAACATCCACCTGTGCCAGCTCAGGCACTTTTTTAGGACAAATCCAAAGGCAATCCCTTGGTTTCACGTGCTTGGTTAAAGTTCAGCCCATTCCCAGCCAGGTCCCACAGGTTCTGATCCCTGGACTCAGTTCTCAGCCACAAAAACTTGGAAACACGAGAGGCACAACCTCAGCAGGGACAGCAAAATAGAAAATGTGTCCCAGGGATTCCCTGGATTCATGTCTGATGGAACAAATCTGTTTATGAACCTGTGGCAGCATCACCTGGAGCTCACCTGCCACCAGAAACATTTCAGGCATAACACAAATAGAGCAGATGGGGGGGAAAAATCAAGCAAAGCATAAAGAAGAGCAGTTTAAAGGGTTCCCAGTACAATCTGAGGCATTCCTGCTGTTATGAAAGAGTTAATGGGCAGGAGAGGGTTACATAAAAGAGAGGATTTAGTATTTTCTATAGAGTGGCACCAGCACTCGGCATCCTCTCAGAGAATTCTGCCTTCAGAGCATCATTTGGGCACAAGGAGGGGAGACCCAGGAACATTCTGTGAGATCAGGACGCAGGACAGGGCCCCACAGTGGATCTCTGTAAAGCAGAATATGAAGTATGTGGGTTCAGGAAGGCTCCAGGACAAACTGCTGCAAGGAGTGCCCAGAGATTCCCGGGATGGGTCACTGGGAATCCAGCCCTGGCAGAGGCTCAGCTGGACTGCAAGGATCCAGCCCCACACAGCTGCTCTGCTTTGGGTGTTCAGTGGCCAGAGAGTGCAGCTTTGGGCACAGGGAGGGAGGTGGGTATTACTGACAGCTAATTAGTCTGATATTAACAACAAAGCCTTTAAGTAAACGGCCTGCAAAACCTCATTTACTCAACCTGGAGACAAACTCATTAACTGCAGGCTCCATTACCCAGCCCACTTTGCCAGTCGTAAAGAAAGTTTAAAAATCCTGTTTATAGGAAAGAACTGGAAGGCAAATCAAGAGATTAAAAAAAAAAAAAAACCAAAACAACAAACCAAACCCTAAATAGAGAAACCTTCTGCAGATTCCATCTCTATAGGAACGGTGCCATAAATGCATAAGAGAAAACTCAGCAGCCCCATTCTCCCTGACAGGCTCCTTTTTTCCCTTTAAAGGAGCAGATGCCAGCACGATAAGCCCGTGTGTACCTTTCACATTAAACATGTCATCAAGACATTCTGCCTGAAAAAGTAGGAACACCCCTAAATCCACCTCGAAGGCTGCAGCCTGCTTTTTTTTAATCATCAAGCAATTACAGTAATTAAGAGGCAATCCCTCTGCCGCCCTGCAAGGCTCCCTCCGAGGAGATAAAGGAAAAGCAGAGCCCTGCTCGCCTCCTCCTGCACCCCCAGTGCCAGACACAGCTCCCACCCCACAGCCCTCCCTCCTTAATTTCAATTAAGTTCCACTCAGGGGAAAGGAGAAGAAAGGGGAAGGGGATGGGGGAGGGAGAACAGCACTTACCCTTTGGGGACTCACTTCGGGCTTTCTTGCTCTCTAAAGGACACTCACTGCTGCTGTTGGGAGAACATACTCTTCTCTTGCCTAAAATTTCATCTGGGAGAGAGATGAGAGAGCTGAGTGTCAGAGAAGGCTGCACTTTCCTCTTTGCAGGAGCGACCAGAGAGACTTTGGTATTTTGCTGCTCTCTCTCACACACACAGACACACACACACTCTGATATTGCAAGCAGAGACAGGAAAAAATGAAAGTAAGAAAAATCATCATCTTGAGAGCCTTGATCTGCTTTCCTAATCACGCAGCCCAAAAGCACATAATGACTATTCATACACTGATCAATGCAACGTTTTCCAGCCATAAATTCTGAATCCAGTTGATTTCCTTACTGAGTTTCATCATTTGCTCTGGTGCCTTTTGTCCCCCCGGTGTTTCCACTCCTTTCATGCCCTGATGCAAAGCAACTGGGGGAGAGGAAGGGGAGGAAAAAAACAACACAGGGAAGGGAAAAAAAAAAAAAAAAAGCACAACAGATCTCTGAATCTTCCTACCACAGTATCTCTGTCTCTCTCTCTCTGTCTCTCTCTCTCCCAGTCTCTCCCCCTCCCTCCCCCCTCCTCCTTCAAAACCTCAAGGTCCTCAGCAATCTTCCCCCTCTGGATTGCACGGAAACACTCAAGCCTTTTGCATTACTGCAGCCCTCCGAAGCAACACCAAATCTCTAATACACAATTACAGCGTCCCCGAGCAGATTTTGAATCAATATCCTCCCCTAATAACGCCGGGGAAACTGAAAGCATGATGGTGCATATGGGCAGGAAGGAAGAGCCTGTTTGTCACTGCAAGCATCAAATTCTCATCTATCAAGGGCTTGTTAAAGATGCAGCATCTTTAAAGAAACAAAAAAAAAAAAAAAAAAACCCAGAAATCTCACAAACAAGCAGCACATTTGAGTGAGAATGGACTGGATCTGCCTGTGAGCCCAGACACTGCTGCAGCCTGCCCGGAACGCGGGGGTTAAGGAAGGTTACAAACCCCCTTGCTCCTATTTATAACAACAACAACATTCTGGCTGTTCCAGGGGACATTTCCAGCCAGCAGCTGTCCCCTGCGCTCAGCATCACTCCCCATCACTTGGGATGCAGCTGAGCAGCCAGGTCGCTGCCGTGGCAGGGATTTAGCGGGGGATCAGAGCACAGGCTGAGCACAGCAGCCCCAGCAGGTGCCTCTGCCCAAGCAGCTCCAAGTGGCATTTCAAGGCTTTAAAGAGCACCGAGGCTGCCTGCAAACTCAGCTTGCCACGACCCTGTCCCCAAATCCCTGGGCAGAAGCGGTTTGTGGCCGTGCAGAGCCCAAAGCCAAGGAAGCACAGCAGCACAGAGGGAACTGGGAAGAGCCAGGGAAGGACAGAAGCACCGCTGGAGCTCCCTCAGCACTTCCCATCCCAGCTGCCGGCTCAGCCTGTCCACAGAGTCGGAATTTTCTCACTCCTCCTGCCTCAGTTTACCCCGCACATAACTGCTCCTCGGCCACAGCTCCCTGAGCTCGGGGGTGCCTGGCCGGGAGCACACCCAGAGCCCCCAGCCCCTCCCTGGAATGCTCCATCCCTCTGGCTGGCTTTCCTGGAAGCCCTGCCCAGACAGACACTGCAAACCCTGGGTGCTGGGGGCCAGGATCCCATCTCCTGCTCTCAGCCGGGATTTGTGGCTGAGGAACAGCTCGAGTCCCGCTGCCGCGCTGGCCCCTCGCAGCCCGGCTGGAGCGGAGCAGGCTCCATGGAAAAGGCTGTGGCAGAAGCACGGGCTCCATGTGACAGCACTTGGAATGCCAGCAGCCAAGATTCCCTGCTTTCACAGCTCTGCCAAGGCACCTCGTTCCCCCCATCCCTGTTCCCTCCCGCGGCTCCTCTCCCACCCCCGGGCCCATCTGCCGGCAGACACTGCTCCGGGGCCTGCTATTCCCAGATTTCACAGATATTCCCTGATAGTCACAGATATTCACAGCTATTCCCTGCTATTCCCAGATATTCACAGATATTCCCTGCCATTCCCAGATATTCCCTGCAATTCCCTGCTATTCCCAGATATTCAGATATTCACAGATATTCCCTGCTATTCCCAGCCATTCCCAGCCATTCCCAGACCCTTCCCAGTCATTCCCAGACCATTCCCTGCCATTCCCAACAGCCCCACCTCCCTCCCAGCTAGCTGCAGCAGGGCAGGCAGGACCAGGATCCCAGGATCTCAGAATTTCCTCTTTTTTATTTATTTCTTCAGTTAGCAAAGCCCTGCCCTGTGGCAGAGACGCCTCTGGCCCCAGAAGTGTGGGGATCAAATCAGCAAGAGACACAGCGAGCAAGGAAAAGGGAATAAAGATCAGCATAAAGAGCATCACACGGACGTAACAACCAACCCCAGAGGCACTGAGCCAGGAGCAGAGCACAGGACTGAACTCCCATTTTCTGAGTCCCAGCTCAGCGTTTTGGGAAGTCAAACCCCACCTTTGCTTCAGAGCTGCAGAGGCAGCTCCCAGTTGCTTTAATGACTCGATTAACAGGCAGCTCCCAGGGTACCACCTCCAGCACCCATCCTCTCCTCCTCAGCGCCCTGCACAGCTCTGCCAGCCCAGCTCCCCCTGCCCAGCCCCTCCACGGGACCCTGCACTCCAGTCCAGCCCTGCACCCACCCAGCACCCACCCAGCCCTCTGTGCCCTGGCACCCAGCCCCAGGGCACCGCGATGGCAGCGGCCCCGGCCACCTCCCCCGGCTGTGCAGCAGCAGCAAACCCAACATGTTTTGCAAATGAGCTGGCAGAGCAGCTCCTGGTGTCTCAGCAGCCTCCCAGACACAGGCTGTGCATTTAGTGCCTTGCTGCTCATCGACCACAAAGCCCCAGGACAGATTTGGCTCAGCCCCTGCACCTGCAGAAGGCAACATGCACCTGGAGGGACGGGGAGGGATGGCTGGGGTTTTGTTCCCCAAATCCCTGCTTCTGCCTCCTCTGCCCTGCCTCCTTACAAAGCACTGCAGCTGAAAGGAAGCCGAAGCAGGGCAGTTTTTAATATTACAGCTGAAAATGAAAGACATTATCAGTAGAACCGTAGGTTATGAAGCCAGGCCAGGCAATAACAGCAGGAAGGGGGCAAACTGAGCACCCAGTGGCACCAGTGCAGCACAGCCCTGAGCACTGAACCCTCAGCCAGGCCTCCCACGCAGGTCCCCAGAGCCCACAGCACATCCCAGGCTCCTGCCAGCCTGCCAAGGCAGCGCAGCCAGCGACCCAGAGGGAGATTTGGACACCAAGGTCCAACACTTCCCCCAAAGCTGCAGAAATCAGAGTGGACTTTTTCTTCCTCCCCTCTTTGCTGGGAGGTCCAGCACTCACCTGCTGCAGTCCTGCAGCGGGGCATGCAGCCAGGGCTGGCAGCAGCTGCAGCCCCTCTGTCCCTGCTCGGGTCAGCCAGGCTCTGCAGCAGCAGCAGCAGGAGAAAGGAGCGGGCACAGCCCCTGGGCCAGCTGGCGTGGCAGCCAGCCTGGGGGGTATTTTGTCTCCTGCCCTGCTCTAATCCTCAGCCTCCCCGCACTCAGTAGAGCTGCCTGGCTTAAGAGTCATCCTCACCAACACATCTAAGAGCCCCAAGCCTCCTGATCAGCTTTCAGGAGAGGGCTTGGGAGTCTAAGTCTGGGGAGATTAGAAAACCTATCCCCAGGCTTCCCCCAAGACACAGGGCCCTTATCCCACTCTCCACAGGGAATCTGCCCAAGGACACTCGTGGGCAGAGCTGAGCAAGGGGGTCACCTGGAGAAGGGAACTCAATGGGGCTTTTGCTGAAGGGGCTACAAAGGGTCTCAGCTTCGGCCCAGGGACTGCACCAAATTCCTCTGCACCGTGCGCCTGCTCCAGCACAATGGGAAGACATCGAGACCTATCTCACGCTCCCCATCACAGCACTGGGGCTGCTCTGAAAGCTTCTTGGACCACGAAGGCCTGAGTAAACACAGAATGGAGCCAACTTCCACGGGAAACCACCCAGGCTGGGCCAGCCAGCATCCAACGAGACCACAGCCCCTCTCCCATCTCCCTTCTCATTATTTTAAGAGAGGGAAAAACATCCTCCCTGGCTCTTAACTCCAGCCCTGAAGAGGACAATCCCCACTGGCCAGTCTGGGATGCCTTGGCAGCCTCTCCCCGCGCTCCTCTGGCAGGGACAGCTCCCAGGAGCTGCTCTGCTCAGCCCAGCCCAGAGCTCCATCCCAGCCACTCCTCCCGTCCCCGTGTCCAGCACAGCTTTGGGGACACCTGGGCACTCCCTGTCCCAGCCATGGGCTTTTGGGAGGAGCTGCCCCAGCTCAGCAGCCCCGGAGCTGCTCCCAACAAAAGCTGGCAGAGGGAGAGGGGGATCTGTCCATCCATTCTGGCCAGCAGGAATCCAGGGAACAAAGGCAGGGGAAGCACAAGGTCATGGGAAGAACAGGCCGTGATTTAACTGGGGGCAACAAGAACGGGAGAGAAAATCTACTGGGGAAGCTGGGGGCAGGGAAGCAGTCAGCTTCTGGGATTTGGGATCCTGGAACAAAACCAGAGCAGGGCAGCTCCCGGGGCAGGGAGAGCTCCAGCGAGGAGAGAGGGACAGGCAATACTGCTGGGTCTCTGCACAGGGAATCCAAACCAGCTGCAAATACAGGCAGCAATCCCCTGCCAGCAGGTTGGCTAATGGTGCTGGGACACAGCAGGAGCAGCCCCAGCCTCAGTTATGGGCTATCTCCTCATGGAGACCCTTATCTCCCTGGGCATGCCACTCAGATCCTGCAGGAGCAGCCTGGCAGCAGGGCAGGAGGGCACTGCTGCCCCAGGACTGCCCAGCACAGCCAGGCTCTCTGCAAACCCTCCCTCAGCACGTCCCTTCCAGCTCCCTGCCCCAGGACTGCCCAGCACAGCCAGGCTCTCTGCAAACCCTCCCTCAGCACATCCCTTCCAGCTCCCTGCCCCAGGACTCCTGGGCACAGCAGGGAAAGCAGGGAACACAGGGGAGGGAGGGATGGGACATGGGTCTCTGCAAAGCAAGGAGGAGGCACTGCTGGATGAACCAAGGGGCTTCTCCTCCTGGCTCCCTTTTGGAGGATTTTGGCTCAGCCTGGCTGTGCACAGGAGGCTGCAGGGAGAGCCAGAGATCAGCGCTCTGGCCTCAGTGCATCTCCCAGCAGCACCCCAAAGGCTGGCCCAGGCTCCCCGAGCCCTCCCCAATGCCAGTTCAGCACAGCTCACAGGAAGGAGGGGGCTGAGCAGGATTCCCAGGGGATGCCACACCAAGCAGCCTTCCCTGGGCAGGGGAAGCAGCCTGGATCCCCTTCCTCAGCTCCACGGGACCATCTGCCTCTCCTCCCACCACCCCCAGGATCCTGCTACCTCCCACCCCCTTGCTCCATCTCCCCAGCCACAGCAAAGCACCTGAAGGGGATGTCCAACATTTCAGGTACCAAGGAGCAGAACAGAGGGAGGTGCAGGTGCTGCTGGAGCCATCCTGCTGCCCGCCTGGAACGAGGCTGTTTATCAGGGAAGGTGCTCCAGCATCCCCCTGGCTCCCAGGTTCTTATAAAATTCATTTTTACAGCGTGCACCAAAGCCACAGAAAGGTGGTAAATATTCATAGTATGAAAAACGCTCATGGAAAGGGTATACTGCACTTAAGAGAGAGATCTGAATTAATTTTATATGCTGCAGAGAGGCTTTTTAGCAATCACAAACTTGTGAATCTCAACTTTCTTTTAGAAAAGATTTAAAGAACGCAGCTGGGAGAGTGGGCTGCAAGTCCAGGCCTTTAGGAGGCTCATCTTCCTGCCTGGAAAGGAGCAGGTTCCAGTGAAGGAGGGAAGTCTGATCAATCAGCCCTGGGCACAAACAGGTGATAAATCCCCCTAGGCCAGGCTGGACAGGGCTTGGAGCAGCCTGGGGCAGTGCAAGGGGGTCCTGCATGGCAGGGGAGGCACTGGGTGGGATTTAATTCCCTTCCAGCACTCTGGGGTTCTGTGAGCACGAACCTCTGGGGCAGAGCTCATCTGGCCCCGTGGCCCTCGGCCCTGGGGATGTCCCCTGTCACCAGGGAGGCAGCACAGCGTCCCTGTGCCCCTGCAGGCTCAGGGTGAGTCCTGGGGTGGCCTCAGGAGCCAGCAGAGCTGCTCCAGCTCCTGGCTGCTCCTTCCAGAGCGTTTCCTCAGCACAGGCAAGGCCGAGGCCGGCGATCCCCAGAGCTGCTGGTGGTGCTGGACCCCCTTAGCACCATTTAAATGTCCAATTGCACTCATTCAGCCCCTGAAAAAAACGCTGCTCCTCCAGCCCATGACAGCTTTGACAGCCAGACTCCTTAATTCCTTTTTCTTATTCCCTTAATCTGTCATCTTTATCAGGCTGGGGAAGTGCCAGGCAGCAAGCAGGAGCCCCGGCCCCGATCAATCTCCACATTACAGCTGACAGAATGGTGCTAATAACTTATTGATCTCATGTTTGCCAAGCCCCAGTGGGGCTGAAAGGCTCCCATTGATTGGCTTGAGGGAAGGAGCCTCTCAGCTGAGAGCAGAGCGGAAAACCTTCAAATTGTCTTCTTCCCCAGGAGCTGGGAGAGGGAGGGAGCTGGGCAAGGGAGGGCAGGGACCAGGACAAGGAACCCGGGAGGAGGAGGGATGGAAAGGAAGAAGGATGTGTGTGTGTGTGAGAGAGAGATGGAGATTAAGAATGGAAAAGGAAGTGGGGGGGAAAAGGGTTTGAGAAGAAAGAAATGCGAGGAGGAGGGGGAAGAGCAGGGAAGGGGAAAGAAGCAAAGGCAAGAAAAGGAATTGGGAACAAAAAGACTGTGCAGAGCTGAAAAATGAATGAAACGGGCAGCTGAGCCTCTTCTTGCTCACAGCAAATCATTAATGAAATCCTTCCTGTGCCCATCCTTAAATAGCTCTTCCCACGTCTGCTCGTGCCTGGCACGAAGCGCTGCTCACTCCCTGGCACTGTGCAACCACGAGCTTTACCTGGGGACAGGGCAGCAGCAGGACAGTGCCCACAGGGACAGATCCACAATTTAACCCTGGCAAATCCCCACCCAGCAAGAGGCCAAGAACCACCAGGAGTCAGCAGGGATGCTGAGCCCTGCCCAGGCTGGCCTCGATGATCTCAGAGGTCTTTTCCAACCTTAGCTGAACTCCAACAAGAGGGCCCTGAACTGCCTCAGCTCCTTCTCCTCCAGCAGTGGCCAAGCCAAGAATAAAACCTGAGCACTCACACCAGCAAAATCCCTGCACTGACCTGTGCTGCCACAGCCAAAGGAAACAGTTCCGTGTTGGCTTTTCCCACCTTCCCCTCACTTCCCAAGACCTCTGCCTGTGTTACAAAAGGCTGTTGGTTGCATCCCGCTCCTGCAAGGCTTCAGGAGCTGTAAAAACAAAGTGAAACAGAGCCCAGGGAGGGGATGCAGAGCAGGGACAGAGCCTCGACCCTCACGTTGCCAAGGTAAACAATTGTCCTTCACAGGAAAACACGTCAACAACAGGGCCTGGGCTCCCAGCTCCTGGATGCCCATTTGGTGCTGATTTTCTGCTCAATTTAAGGCAGCAGTCCAATAAAGGCTGCTGCTTTTTTTCCCCGTTGTTTGGCTTAGTTAAATGAAAACATGTCTGCAGCCCAGCTCATTATCCCGCGCCCCCAGAGCAGCCTGTGCTGGGATGCTGTCTCTAACCATTAGCAGCAACATCCCTGATCCCAGCTCCTTTTCATACCCAACATTAACTCCTCCTTAGCATATGAAAGCTCTGGGTCTCAGTGCAAAGGCAAACCAGGTCACTGCAAGGCTCCTTGGCCAGGCCAGGGACACAGAACCCAGGGCTGGGTCTGTGCAGGCAGCTCTGGATCCATACTGGGAGCTACAAGAAAACCCCAAATTCTGACATTTCCGTCTCTTCACAGCCCCAAAATCCCTCCTTCTCCCTTGCTTAGCCAACAGGGCACCTCGTGGGAAGATGGGGCAAGAGGGTGAGCGCAGAACAAATCCTCTCACAGAGCCAGCTCAGCTCCGTGGGTGATGTTTGTGAGACACGGGCGTGAATTCTGCTCTTGCAGGGCTGCGAAAGCACCAGGGACACACGGCCCCCAAAAAGCAGCTGTCACACTGTCCCCAGCCTGGAAAAGCCCCCAAAAAGCAGGGTTCCTGAGGGACACACGGGTGTCACACTGTCCCCAGCCTGGAAAAGCAGGGTTCCTGAGGGACACACGGGTGTCACACTGTCCCCAGCCCCCAAAAGCAGGGCTCCTGAGGGGCACACGGGTGTCACACTGTCCCCAGCCCCCAAAAAGCAGGGCTCCTAATGGACACACGGGTGTCACACTGTCCCCAGCCTGGAAAAGCAGGGCTCCTGAGGGGCACACGGGTGTCACACTGTCCCCAGCCTGGAAAAGCAGGGCTCCTGAGGGGCACACGGGTGTCACACTGTCCCCAGCCTGGAAAAGCAGGGCTCCTGAGGGACACACGGGTGTCACACCGTCCCCAGCCTGGAAAAGCAGGGCTCCCGAGGGACACACGGGTGTCACACTGTCCCCAGCACGTGGCATTCCCACAGGAATCGCTGCAGGTGAAGATGCAGCTGCACCAGACATCCCTGCTCATGCTGGGCCAAGGCTCTCAGGGTTTGTCATTCCCATCACATTGACCAAAAAAACCCTGGAAAAGCCTCTCTGGGAGCTCTGCCCCACAGAAAGCTGCCCTGCTGCTGCTCCCCACACCACAGCCAGGGCAGCCTCAGCCCCAAATGTTTTATGCAGAAGCACAGGGAGTTTCTCCCTGCTTGGGGCAGGCCCTGGGGCTCTGTGCCCACTCTGTGCCCTCTCAGACCATGTCCAGCCACCACACCAAGTCCCTGAGGGGCAGAAGGAAGAGAGGGAAGAGCTACCCACCTTCCTCTAGCAGGAGGGAGCCTGAATCCTCCACTTCTATCCATGCAAATAGTCCTACTGCAACTGGAAACCCATGAAATGTGGCACTGCAGAACAGAGGGTGTTTGAGGAGAGAAAGAGGAGAAATTAACAGGATTTTTTTGCAGGACAGGAATGAATTAGAGCCTCGGGACCAGGACTCTGGTGCAAAAAGCTGGTTCGGGCCCTAGAGCAGCGTGCAAAGCACACCAGCACGGGGAGGCACTCTCTGAGACCCTCTGAGGAGGCACAGACCCCGTTCCACGCCCTTTTCCTCTCCTCCTTCCCCTATTAGCACCAAGGAGAGCACTCCCCACTGCAGAACCAGCAGGGCAGGAGGGACAGCAGGGAATCCCTGCAGGGTCAGCCCAGGGGAGAGCAGCCATGGTTTGCAGGGAAGCTGCTCTGGGGGCTTTGGGAACCACCAAAGCTGCTTTTCCAGGGGCTCTCCCTGCCCCTGTGCAGGCTGGCAGTGCCAAGGGCTGGCTCACCCCTCCTGCCTGCACAGCCTCACCCCCAGCCCCAGCTCTGGCCTGAGCCCTTCCCACCTTGCTGAAGTCAGAAAAGCCCCAGAACCACACACAATTATTCTTCATCCGTTTCAGCCCCTTTCTGCACTTCAAAGACCATTCAAGATCCAGTGATATTGCTGATTTCCTAGCCCATGCTGTTTGGAGCTACAGCACTGCCTCTAATCCTGCTTGTAACAACAAGTGAAGGAATTCCCTCGCAGAATTAATCACAAACCAGCCAGCCCTGCCAGCTTCAGCCTTTTCGCTGCCCCCACGGGCTGGCAACAAGCAGATCTGTGCCATTTGTGCTGTCCTTGTTCCCAGGGCTCTGCCGAAGCTCAGGCAGGGAGGAGCAGGCACTGCTGAGTCCTGCTCCAGCCGCACTCTGAGCTCCGTGGGGAGCACAGGCATCTCCAGAGAGCTCCTCCTGCCCTCCCTGGGACCAAACCCCACCCAAAAACCAGCGCCAGAACACTTGAGAGCAGATCCCAGCAGCCTGGGAGAGCCCCTGCAGCTCCCAGCCAGGAGTGATGCAGAACTTTCTGAACCCAATGCATCATTTATTCAGCATTGTTTATCTCCAGCTGCCTTTATGAGGGGGAGATTCTCATAACCCAACACACAGAGCTGTTCCACAGGGCAGACAGCCAGGGGCAAAGTTCCTCTCCCCTTCTTGTTGGAACAAAATGATTTCAACAACAACCAGTCCTTCAAGGAGCCAGCACCACCTCTGAAAATTCTGTAACAATTCCTGATTTCCCAGCTCCCCTCCCAGCAAAAGCAGCCCCAAAGCCAGAGTGGAGCCGGCCCTGGGCAGAGGTGACCAAGGCCCTGTCCCCTCAGACACCCCCTCTGCCCATCTGACTCCTCCAAACCCCCAAACCTGCCGTGTCCCTGAGAGCTCTGGCACTGCCTTGGTGGCCTCCTGCGTGCCTCAGCCTCTTCTTTGTCACTCCTGAATATTTCATGGATCAGTAAGGTTGGAAAAGACCTCCAAGACCACCCAGCCCAAGCATGAACCCAGCACCACCAAGCCACGGCCCCAGGTGCCACATCCACAGGGGACCCCAACACCTCCAGGGGTGGTGACCCACCACTGCCCTGGGCAGCCTCTTCCAAAGCTTTTCCCCAAGAAATTGTTCCTAATATTGAACCCAAACCTCCCCTGGCACAACTTGAGGCCATTTCTTACAGTTTCTGATTTAAGAAACAAACCAGAGCACCCCAAAGACGAATTAAGGAACAGGAATCAGAGCTTCTACACCTCATCTTTTCTCCTGGTGGGAAGGAGAAGAACCCTTTGCATTTCTGGAATGCGACAGGTCTCAGAGCATTCCAGCAATGCTGCTCAAGCCCAGCAGTCTCTCTGCAAAGCAAACAATACTGAAACCGATTCTGACACCCAGGGTCAGCCGAGCCACACAGACTCCAGCAGGGTCATAGGGAAAAATGGATTTATGGCCAGTTTAGCTTTTGGAGTTGTGCAGGGAAAGGGGCTTTGGGAAATTGTTAATGATGAGATTGGAGATTCAGCTGTGAAAGCAAAGTCTGGGAGCTGATTTACAGACACCACGAATCCCTCCTGGGCACCTCTGGGACTGAAGATGTGATTTAAGTTTTCACCCCCCCATTCCCAAAGACATTCCCAAAGGGTGTCAGGTGTGGGGTTCCCTCTGGATTTGGGGTTCACTCACACACTCCACAGAATGACTGACAAAATACATGAACAACTCCACAACCAGACAGATTTTCTGAAAAGGCCTAAATTAACACACAGACCCAGCTCTGATTTGGAAGGGCAGGGGTCACTCAGTATAAAAACTGACAGAAACCCCAGTTTTCCCTCAGCTTTTCTTTCTAATGGAAGGATCCTGCAATCAACAAGCAGATCTTGGTTTATTTATTCTCACAGGCTGACCTCTGCACGTTTGCCTCCAGAGCATCCTTCCCCACACCCCCTCCCTGACACCCAGGATCCCACAGGAGCATTTCTGGTTCCACACCCAGGGGAACAACTCAAAAACGGCCAGGCAGCCCCAGAAACCCCAACAACCCTGCTCCCAGAGGAGCTGGCAGGCCCAGCAGAGCGTGGGGAAGCTCAGCTTAATGAAATTACAAATCGAATCACGCTCTCTGCGAGGCCTTTCTGCTTCACCTGCCACCAGCCCTGGGGACACAGACACTGGATCTGAGAGCACAGGGCTGGCACCTCCAAAGGGCTCCAGCACCACCGTGAAACCCTTCCCACGCTCACCTTTAGCCACAAGGCTACAAGGCTGGAAAAACCAACAGGAAAAGGAACGGTTTGGGGGGCGAAAGGGAGAGGAGGGGAAGGGAGAGGGGGGAGAACACAAGCCCAGGGCAGCAGGAGGTGGCCCAGCCCTCACCTGCTGCTGCCAGCCCCACGTCCAGGGGGTTCCTCTTGAACTCACAGCGGCTCTGGCTCTCTGGCATAACGAGCTGGCGGCTCTGGTGCAGGTTGGAGATGATGGTGGAGAGGTCGCTGTCGCGGCTGCGGCAGAGCACAAAAACCCCACGTTAGGGAAATCCCATCTGCCCCCCCCAGAATTGATTTTTCCCCCATGTGAGCACATCTGGGAGAGGCTCTTGTGTGCTCCAGCACTGCTGGATTGCAGGAGAGCTCCCCCCTTCCCTTCCCTCCCACGGGTGCCTCCGAAACCTCGCCTCGATTTTGGGGAGGGCAAAGCCCTTCCCGAGCTCCCCTCTCATTTCCCAGCAAGGACCCTGCAGCTGCCAGAGCTCCTGATTCCAGCCCTGCCAGATAGAACTTGCGTGGGCCAGGACTCACATCTAGGATGGAAAAACTGAAAGCAGAGGAATTGGCAGATCTGCTGCAGAATGAATAGGAAACTTGAACTGAAATAACTGATAGTTTTCTATCAGCTGCCACCCTTCTATTCTTAAAAACCTAAGTTTTTCCATTCCATCAGTGCTGGGACAAAAGGCTGTTTGATTTGATTGAATAATAGTTTTTCTCCTCAGAGAGAAACCCACCACAAGCCCAGACAGCAGAGCTGAGGGGACAGATTTATTTATTTACTAAACCCATTTTCAACTCTCCCTCCAACAGATCCTGAAACAATGCTCTTCCTTCTGGGAAAGCAGACTGTGTTAGAGCAATTCAGCATTATTTTGCCTGTTCTTGCATCACACTGCTGCTAACTAGGCTGGTTTAGTCCCATTTTTCTGATTTTTTTCCTTCTCTGGAGAGGAAGAACACAACAACCAATTCACTGTAGCAGATCCTGCAGCTCAGCGGCAAATGATTTTGCTGGCGAACCACTCTCCAGCTGCAAAATATTCCTGAGCAAATGATCTACAAAGAGTGAGGAGGAAGAGCAAGGTGGAACCCATGGCAGGAGCTGGTGGTGCTGGAATATCTCCCTTTTGTTTGTTTGTTTGCAGGAGATGCTGAGCTCCCCATCCTCCCAGCACCAGGGGCTCAGCTAAACGGGGCAACTTTTCTTCCTGCCCTCTCTCTGAAGGGGAGATGACAGCCAGGAGAGGCAGAGACACTTGGCAGAAATGACACAAATTAGGGATGCTGCCCTCCCTGCCCAGCCACAGCTCCCTCCCGTGCCAGCTCCCACCCAGGGGTGTCCTCACCTGGGCCCGGCAGGGCAGCCCGGAGGGTGCATTATCTGCAGAATTACCCAGCTCTGATCTGCCTTAAATATCCCCCCAATCCCCCCAGTGCTGCTGCCCTGGCCCCAGCAGATCCCGGTGCTCCCAGCCCATCCCATCCCATCCCATCCCATCCCTGGGGCTAATCCATGTCTAGCTCGCTGCTAATCAGATCAGTTCAGGACAGAAAGTCTTTAGGGACTTTCAGCGGGCGTCTGGCTGCAGATTGCCACGGGAGAAGGCTGCAGACACAAACAGCCCCGCGGTTCCCCATCCCTCAGGGGGATCAGCAGGAGAAGGGATGCTGGGATCCCAAATCCTCTGAGCACCCATGCATCTCCCCCCAAAGCACTTCAGAGTGCTCCTTATGCAAGCACAAGGCTCATTACTTAAGCGAGCCCACAGGTGAGTGGGAAGCCCATTTCTCCTGTGCCAAGCAGTTTTGGGTCTTATCCTCTTTTAGCTGCCACCTTTAAGATGCATTATGCAAATATTTTGGTGTCTTAAGTCATTTATGGGATTAATGTGAAGTGATTATCAGTTCTTTTTAATCATGCCAATCAATAAGTGGCTGTCAGGGACAGAGGACAAATGCAGATAAACGCTGCCATCAGCACAAGGCCCGGAAAGGGCGGAGGAGAGGAGCCAGGAGAGCAGGGAGTGGGAAGAGAAAAATGGGATAATTACATCTTTGCATTTGCACAGTGCCTCGCATCCCAATCGAGCCCGGAGCAGCGCTGGTGTGTAAACACGTGCAGCTACTGGGAGGGATTGGTTTATCCACCAGGAAAATGCAACCCTCTCTCCCCGGAGCAGCTCCTCAAAAGCCAGAGAGGGCAGAACATCGGGATAGATCCAGCAAAAACAGAACCCAGGAGAAGGAATCATCCCCACACCGGCAGCAGTGCTCTCCCTCCCCCAAAATCTCCTGCACGGGTTTAAAATAAAAACCATGGTGGTGTGCAAAGGTGCATCAGCAAATCCCCTCGTGGCCCGTGGGGAGCCACAGGCACACTCCAGGCTCTGAAGCTGCCTCAGTTTACCCAGGGAGTCAGGCAGAATCCAGTCCCCACTGTCCATCCCAGCCCCTTTGAGCAGCACACGGGGATGCAGTAACTTCAGCAGGGGATGGATGAGAGGAGCGGGCAGCCCCAGGCCCTCGGCCCCTGTGGCTCCTGGGCCGTGCGTGGGCACAGAGGGGCTGCCAGGTGTCCCCGAGGGGCACATGCCACCCCAGAGCCGGGGCAGGGAGGTGGCAGCTCCCCGTGCAGAGCCAGACTGGAGCAGCAGCGCCTTCCCAACGTGTTTCACTCCAGCCATTAGCAGCCAGTGCATCTCTGAGGAGGAGAGGGACGGGCAGACTAATGGCTGGAGACAATTAACCAAAATATAAATCAGTGTCAGGCTCTGCAGAGCAGCCAGGCGCCCGCAGGCTCTGCTGAGACTGCAGGGATGGTGCAGAGGGGCACGGAGACAGTTTGGAAATGATTCTCACCCGGTGCTGCCTTTCCCTGGCGCAGCTCCCTCGAGTGAGGAGGGGACAGAGCAGGGTGCCCCATCCTCCCCACTCCTCATCAGGGCTTCAGAGAGGGCTGGAACAAGATTTGGGCAAATTACAGACACCTGATGCTTCAGGGGAGGGTTACAGGTGTGGGATGAACGTTTTGAGGGAAGAGACAGAACATTCCACCTGACCCTCGGACCTGTCTGTTTAATCAAAGGGGGATTGCCTACAGCTGGCTGTACTGTTGTTTTCTAGTTCTTTAGTGACCAAGTTTGGTATCTCAAAGCTTGTTCTCATCTCAATCCCGCTTATAGTTTCTGCATTTTCCAAATCTTTTGCCAGGCAATCATATTTACAAGGCTTTCCTATTTCATCTTCCCCAACATCTCCTCCGTTCTGAACAACAACTAAAATATTAGATACTGTCTTACTCGTTATTTTTTGCACACACTGAAGCATACAGGGTACTGCTACTAAAACTACAACTATCACTATTGGAACAATCAAGCCTATTTTACAGAGCTCCTTTACTGGGTAACTTTTCCTAATACTCAAATCAGAGGAAAGCTGGGAGAACACAGTCAAAAATCTCTGAAAGAATGCAAAGTAGGAGACTGGAAGGAAAGAGAGACTCAGAAAGTAAAATAGGAAGGAAATAAAATGGAAAAACATTTTTTTTAAAATACATTTCACCGTCTCTCCATCCCCTTAACGATCACCCAGTAAGTGCAGGGATTATATTAAATTTTACAGATCAATACAGCAGCCATAAAACTGTCCCAACCCTCTGCCCCTCCCTCCAATAAAGAAAGAAAAATCCAATATGCAAAGGGAGGGATGTCAGACCTGCAGGGGAGAGGCCACGAGGGCAGTGACCTGGCCAGGGCAGGGGGGGCTGGTTCCAGGATGCTTCACCTGGCTCAGGTGCCAGGCTCAGATGTTCCCTCTGCAGTGATTCCCCCCTGACCCTCTGCTCCCACCCTGCCTGGCCAGGCTGGGCCACCAGGAGTGGCAGGGAAGCTGCGAGGAGATGAGAAAATCCCCAGGAGCTGCAGAATCACAGGGGGTTTTTCCTTTGCTGGTCTCAGCAGCACAAAAAAACCAAGTTTCTGCTGTCAGGAGCAGTGTCCCAGCCAGAGCCACCGGCTGCTGGAGGAAACAGCCCCGAGTTGCACCAGGGGAGGCTCAGGTGGGACATCAGGGGACATCTCCCACCCAAAACAAGGGAATGAAGCCCTGGGCAGTGCTGGAGTGCCCCAGGAGCCCTGGGGCACGGGGCACTGCTGGCCTTGGCAGGCTTAGGGCTGGATCTGGTGACCCTGGAGGGCTTTCCCAGCCTGAGGGAGCCAGGATTTACAGAGGAGTGTGTGTGCCTCAGGGCTGCCCAAACCCAGGGATGTAAATCAGGCAGGGATGGGGAGGGAATAATGAGCTTTTTATGGAAGCCATTAAAGGGTTGGTCCATAAATGCTGTTGCATCATTACAGCCCCGAGGAACAACCCGATGTGACAGCACAACTGTGGGATAGCAGGGCTGGTCCTGGGCACTCAAAGGTGCTCAGATTTTCTAGTTAGCATTTTAAAAAAAGACCAAATAACTGATTTCTAAAGAAATATTAGCACCCTAGTCCAGCCCCTGGGGAAAAAAACCTCTTTTGGTGAATCTGGAGGTTGTACAAGGACCTGGAAGAGCTGCAAGAGCAATTCCTGCTGCAGCCCCCACATAAACCACCACCAATATCATTGCTTTTCCCTCGACCTGCAGTGTCCAGCCTCCGTGGGCCATTTAATCACAGACTCATTGATTTTCAGGCCCCAGAAGGGACTGCTCTGTCTCCCTGCCCTGACCTCCTGCACAGGACCTGTCAGAAAATCAGCCCCTCGTGCTCCCAGTTAATGGTGGCAGCTCAGAGTGGAAAATGTGTGAGTTGTGTCTCTGCTGTGCAGGAACAGAGATTCCCCACCCCAACCCTGACCACACCAAATCCAGTGCTCTGGGATAAAATCATGTTCATTCCCGAGAACTGATGAATCCCCTCAGCTTCCTACTTATTAGAACACAACACTTCCTAAGAAAATTAAAAAAAAAAATCCAATTCACAAGCTCTGAGTGCCCCCCACACAGACAGGGCACCAAAGGAGTGAGGGATGAGCCACGCTCCAGCCCCGCAGAGGCAGGAGTCACCCCAGGAGGGGAATTCTGAGGAATAACTTCCCTCAGCAGCCTGGCAGTGCCCTGGCATGGCAGGGGTCACCCCAGGAGATGAATTCTGAGGAATAACTTTCCCTGGCAGTGCCCTGGTAGTGCCCTGGCATGGCAGGGGTCACCCCTGGAGATGAATTCTGAGGAATAACTTCCCTCAGCAGCCTGGCAGCGCCCTGGCATGGCCCCTGCGCCAAGGTCACCGTCCCTGCCCGGCAGTAAAGCCAGGGTCACTGAGTCAGCAGCACAGGCAGGGATGGGGATCAGGGAAAGCCTCAGCTCAGCCCCCCCGTCCCCTCCTGCCGCTGGTCACCTTGGCCAGAGCTCCCAGCCCCGTCCTGAGAGGGGCCGGGCCGGGCACGGCGGGATTGGGGTCAAGGGGACCAAGGGGACCAAGGGGGCAGGGCAGGGGGCAGCACGAGGGGCAGCAAAGGAGCGGCCAGAGCTCCCCTGGCAGCGCTGCCACCGCTCCTGCTGGCACTGCCACCTCCCCTGCCAGTGCTGCCACCTCCTCTGCCACCACTGCCACCTCTCTGGCATTCACATTATACTATTTATATTATAATAATTTGTATTATATTTACATCTTAATAACATATATTATGAATATACTATATAATATATTATATAATTATAATATATATTATATATTGTATTATATAATTATATTCTATAACATATTATAATATTAATATATATTCATTATATAAACACAATGTATATTATATTTACATTTTTATATTAGATTGTATATAACTATATAGTATATAGTATTATTCTATATCACACTGTATTATATATTATATTGTACATTGTTATAAGTATTATGTATTATACTATGTATGTGTATTATACTGTGTATGTGTATACTATGTATATGTATTATACTATGTATATGTATTATGCTATGTATATGTATGTCATATTTTATGTATTATACTGTACATTGTACAAATATATTGTATAAATAAATGTTTTGTATGTTGTATAAAATGTATTGTAATGTAAAATGTATTGTGTAAATATATTGTTAAATATTTGTTTATTTGTGTATTATTAATTATTTGTATTATATGTTGTTATTATTATTGTATATGATATTAGATTTATATTGTATTTTTATTGCTTGGCTTTTTGGGTAGCTTTTCAAATGTCACCACGGTACACAGCCCTCGTGGGTCACTCTCTGTCCTTCTCAGATGAATTCCCCAGCATCCCACCTCTCCTCCCAGGGATTCCACCTCCTGAGACTCACCCACCAGACACAGCCACGAGGCAGGGAAAGGGGAAATGAGGGAAAGGAAAAGAGGAGGGAGGGATAAACGAGTTTTCCCAACTGGAGGGAGCAGAGAGGCCTGAAAATCCCAACCCTACCCATGGGCAGCACCGCCCTAAATCTCCCTGCAGACTGAGCCTGAAAAAACAAATTAATCATCCTGCAATGTCCCGAGCAAAATGCCCATAAAATTTCATTAATGCTCATGACAGTTCATAAAAATGATCAGTAGGGCTGGCAACTCCAAAATAAGGTGGAAATAAGTATGAAGATGTTTTTACTGTAAGCCTGCTTTGTCATTCAGCTCTCTGCAAGCCCATAAATAAAAAAAAGATGGAATTGCACCACCCTGAGAGACGGGGAGGAGAGAGATCCCTCAAATGTGAGACTTGTCAGGGACACACCAAGAGGGGTTTTGCTCAGCCCATGACAGGGATGGGCGGCTGGCAGCTGATGGGGCTGAGGGCTCTTCAAACCCCCCAAATTCCCCTCGTTTTCTCCACTCACAGCTGATGAAATATTAAAAATCCCTGGGCTGAGCAGCTTTAATGGGTGCAGGGGCAGGAGGGGAGGGAGGCTCCACCGGAGTCCCTCACAGCACCCAGGTGTGTCCAGGACACTCCAAACCATCCCAGTCCCACAGAGGGTTTGTTCTTTGTGGGTTGGTTCTTTCTTTGAGGATTATGGGAGCTGAAGGGTAACAGGAATTCCTCCCAAGGATCAACAACACACACAGGCCTTCAGATGCTCAGTTTATCCCAAATCCTTTAGGACACCCTACAAAAAGGTCCATTTCCCCCTCCCATGACATCTGCACCAGCACACTGGGGGTAAACATGGCCAGAATTACTCTTAATAAATTTTCCCCTTTTCTTGCAGAGATCTAAACACTCTTCTCACCTTTATTTGAAATGCAATTTTAGCTTTAAATGCAAGGTAAACCTGGTTTAGCAGCTCCCATTCCCCTTCAGCATCTGAATCTCTGCTAGTCCATAAATGGTCTCCTTTCCCTGCCCCATCCCTGTGGCCAGATAAATCTTCCTGGGAGTGAGTGCAAGAGCAGAGAGTGCTGCTAATGAAATGATGATGACATCATTAATTCAGATTAAGTCATACTTTTCATCACTCCAAATTTTCTCCTGGCTTGGCCTTATCCCTGTAGGAAAGGGAAAAGCCACTCAGGTACCTCTGCTGTGCCCGATTCCTGAAAGCCCAGGATGAGGACTGAAATATTTCCCTGAGCAGCCCGTGCCCAAACCCAGGGCAGGAATGATCTGGATGGGCTGAATTCAGTGTGATATTAAATAAATGTCCTTTTCCTGCCACTGCCAGCCATGGCTGACACATCTGTGGTGTCTCACTGGGGACTTCTGAAGTTCTTCCATGGAGCCAAGAACCAAAGTGTCCCCCAGAGTCCCCAGGAGCTGTGGGAACAGCTCTGCAGGTCCTGATGGGGAGAACTCAGCTCGTTCAGCTCAGCAGCAGCTTTTCCAGCTGGGGAGCAGGCAGGGACTGCCAGAGGGGACAGGCAGGTCCTGCCTGGGGACACTGCTCCCTCTGGCCCTGCTGGACCTGCTCAGGGCTCACCTTCAGCCTCCAGCTGCTGAAAGCTCCCTCTGACCTTTCAGGGGCCTTTCAGGTCTGGGAGATTAAAAAGGAAAAGCTTACTAGGGAAAATAAAATAATAAAATAAAAGCAGACAGGCCCAGAGGCCTCCTCTGTCAGCGCTGGGAGGGCAGAGCAGAGCAGCAGTGCTGTGGCACTGATAACGTCACCTGTGTCACCCAGCAGAGCTCTGCTGAGTCAGGAGCAGCCTTGACACCTCCACCAGCAGCTGCTTTTCAATCCTCCCCTGCTCTCCCTTCCCCTCTGCTCTCCTTTCCCAAGGAAGGAGCTAAATCACCGCATTTCCCATTTTCTTTGCTTCTCCCATCTCGTTTCCCAGGTGTTTTTCACCTCCTCCTTCCCCTCAGCCTGATTTATGTCTTTTTCCTCCTGCTGCACATCCAGCAGGGCAGGTCACTGATAACCCCAGAGCTGAGCCTTTCTGCCAGCCCTGCTGGAACTGAGATCTGCTTGCAGGGCTGTGTGCTGCCAATTTGGGCCACTCAAATACAGAACAGCCTCTTCTCTCCTGCCATTTAAACCCCAAATCCTTCCCCTGCCACACAGCATAACCAGTTTGGTTTTTGTTTTTCCTTTTAAATGGGCTGGATGGGCAGCTTTTGACAGCTGGACTCCTCAGGAAATGCAAAACTTCTGTTCCCAAAGGGAATTACTGAGGTTTCTTCCAGGACAGAGCTAAACCGAAGGGAACAGTCAAGCTGAGGAAGACCAGCAAATGTATTTGACATAAAAATCACACCATTATTTTATTCCACGCATTGCAAGCTCAGAATTATTTTTTTAAGAGTGGGATTTTAATTTCCAAAGGTGTTGGCACCCTCAGCTGCCATTGTGCAGAATCATTGCTCACAGGCCCATTAATTAAGGCACTGTCAGCACTTCCATCCCAAACCTCTGCCTTTAAGGAGTTTATAACAGCCATAAAACTCTGCTCTGGGCTGAAATTTAGCATGAAAGGCTCTGCCTGGAAGGAATCCATCCTTTTGTATTTGAGAGTCCCAGAAGCTTGGAGCAGCTAACCAGGGGTTTTATTCTAAGGCTGCCTTTCAAAAACCTGTTTTTATGGGTGCTGAGCTGCTGCACTGGCTCATTGTGCTCACTGTGGGGTGGGGTTTGTGCTCTTAACGCTGGAAAATTTAGGAATTATGGGGGTTTGTGGTTCAGAGCCACAGTCTGTGCTGAGTTAAATAGCAGAGAATTCCTCTGCCCTCACTGCTCCCCGTTGGAGGAGGAGTCAGAACTGACAGAAATGTTCATTCACATCCATCAGCACCCGGTCACAAATCAGAAACTCTCAGCCTACCACGGAGAGGTGCCCAAAAACGGTACCTGCAAGAGGTCTCTCGGAAGGAGATGTTCAGATCCCAGTGGGTGTGAATCCTGGAACAAACAAACAAAAAGGAGAGGTCAGAGGCACGGGCTGAGTGCTCATCTCCTCCCCTGAAACCCTGGGGACCCCCACAGCCCTCAGAGCCCCAATTCCTGCCCCATCCAGCCCCAATTCCTGCCTCATCCAGCCTGCAGCATCCCTGGGAAGCCAGGGGCTGTTTTTCCCCTTTTTTCCAGGTCCTCATGAGGTCAGTGACACCTCCCCAGCACCCTGAGCAGGTGCTGGAGCCTCCCCCTCATCCTTCACCCATCCCACTGCTGTTCCTGCCCCACCCTGCTCAATCCCAGATGCTGTCACTGCATTTCTCCTCCCACACAGGGAAAGAGGCCACTCTTTAAAACAGGAATTAAACACATCAAGCCACAAGACAATGCTGGGCTGACATCCAGCAGCGTGTGAGGAGCTTGCTGTCAGAGCTGAGCCTTCCTCCCTGGCTGCCCTGGCTCTCACTGCCTGCAGATTCCTGGGATAACGCCCCGGGATCCTGACAGGCTCTCTGCACCTCGGGCTGGGCAGCTCCAGGCTGAGCTCACACACTCATCAGGGCTGGGTGGAATCTCCCTGCCAGGGGAGGGAAGGCAGAGCTCCCCAAACTGCTGCAGAGCGATGGAATTCGTGGGGTCTCACTCAGAATTAGGGACTCGTGAAGGCTGGAAAAGCCCTCTAAGCTGATCCAGTCCAACCAGCAGTGCCACGTTCACCCTGAACCGTGTCCCCAGTGCCACCTGCACCTTCCTGGAGCCCTCCAGGGATGGGGACAATCCTCCCCTCCTCTGTGTCTGGGACAATCCAGAGCACAGCACAGCCAGGACTGCCAAAGGCTGGGGTGAGGGACCAGCCAAGAAACTTCCAGCTCCAGCTCTGATCCCCAGACTCCCTCCTGCCCAGTGCCCAGCCCTCAGAGCAGCAGGAAACAACATGAAAAAGAGGAAAAGGCCAAGTGCTGGCACCAGAAATGAGGTGTTGGCAGTGCCAGGGGTGCAGGGGGCACAGCCAGGGCTGCAGGAGCAGAGCACAGGTCTGCTGAGGCCTGGCCCAGCTTCCCCATCCCAGTTTAACCCAGTTCTGCTCTCAGTGGGGGCCAGCAAAGCCCCAGCCCGGGGGGAGGACACAGCAGGTGAATTAGGGCAGGAGCAGATGGGGCACAGACCCTGCAGGGCCCAGCTGTCGTGTCTGGGTCTGGCGCCTTTGTGCTGCTGCTGCCGTCCCCAGAGCCACCCCAGGGCCAGCACGAGGGGGTCAGGCTGCTCCTGATGTCCCCCAGGCCAGCACGAGGGGGTCAGGCTGCTCCTGATGTCCCCCAGGCCAGCACGAGGGGGTCAGGCTGCTCCTGATGTCCCCAAGGCCAGCAGGAGGGGTCCCTGCTCCCACTCGAGGCCCTGGAGCAGCTGCGGTGCCCAGTCTCACCCACTGGGACAGGAGGACTGGCACCCCTGTCTGAGGGATCAGTGCTGGGCTGGGAGCAGCAGAGGTTCCCTGGGCACTGAATTCCTGTTTTTCCCTTGCTCTGCCCTCTCAGGAGTTGTGCCTGCCCCCCTGCCCAGTTGTGCCCCCACACTGCAGCACAGCTCCCAGGGGTGAGGAGAACCAGGGCTCAGCAGCAGGGAGAGCTGAGCCCAGCTGGGAGGATCCTGCTCCCCTCCAAGGAAATGCAGCTCAAGCAGGAGACACAAAGTGCTGCGGAGCACAGCCAGGGCGGGCTGGGGATCCCCGCCCCAGAGCTGCCAAACATCCTTCCTCCACTCCTAATAAACACGGCTAAGCAATTACAGTAATTAAAGATCTGAGATAAGGGCACTTTGTATTTGGGGGGCCCAGCATTATCAATTACAGTTATCATGTTGCTCTCCCTCCTAATGAGCAGTGTAATTCTGCAGCATTAAAAGCATCGTTAAAGGGGCAGGAGGAGCAGGGCACTTCACCAAAACCACTGCAGGGTTCCCTGTGCTCTGAGCAGCCCAGGTGCATCCCAAAACACCTTTCCATGTCCAGCAGGAGCACTGGGCAGCTGCAGTAATGACAGATTTTAACTACAGGAGGCTTTATGGGCAGAGCTGGCTGCTCTTCTGCCTCCCTGCTCTGAGCCCTCGGCTGCTGAGGGCACCAGCATCCATCTGAGGGAAGGGGAAGCAGCTTCTCCTCTGCCAGGCAAGGAGCACATAAAACACCAGGAAAGCAATTACAGCCCTTCAGCTCCCTCTGCTCTGATTTTACAGGGCTTGTCTCAGGATCTGAGCCCTGCTGTGCATCACGGGGAGATGACACCCAGCTGAGCTGCAGTGATCTGCACAGGGGGCTGAGGCACGCTGCCCTCGGGGGTTTGTTCTCTGGGGTTACAGGTTTCCTGAAATTCCTGCTTTTGCAGAGGGCTGGGAGCACCTGGGATTTTGCAGCTGAATGTTGAGGGCACTGAGGCCTCCCAGGAGCGGCCAGGTGAGGGTTCCCAGGAACTCAGGACAATCCCTTCTCCTCTTCCTCTAGGACTGCACAACTCCTGGGTGAATGCTCACAGCACTGAGGAGAACAGGATCAAAATCAAGCAGCTCCTCTCTGCTGCAACTCCATCACTCCTCCTCCACTCCTAGAGGCCCTCAGGATGCTCTGACACTTGTAATCCAACAAAAAACCCACACCTTGCTGCTCTGTAATCCAACAAATAACCCACACCTTGCTGAGCTGTGACCAGACAAAAACCCCACACTTTGCTGCTCTGTGACCAAACAAAAACCCCACACTTTGCTGCTCTGTGACCAAACAAAAACCCCACACTTTGCTGCTTCCCAGACTCTGCTCCCCAGCACTGAACTCCCCAGCCTCAATCACATCAGAATCTGGGCACGGCTGAAAGCAGCAGGCAGGATTTGGGATTTGGGGCTCTGTGTTTCAGACAGCTGAAGCCCACAGATGATTTCTTGGTCATTTCCTCGGCCACAAAGCCACAGAGCCCTGGACAGAGAGTGAGACCCAAGTGATAATCTGCAAATCCAGAGTGCAAAGTGCACTCCAAAGAGGGGTGACAAATCCCCAGCAGCTGCCCTGGGTGAGCTGCAATGTGCCCTGTGCAGTGGGATTCCAGCCCTGGAGGTGGCCCAGGGGCAGTGCTGGCTCTGCCCGGGTTTCTGTGTCCCTGCCCCACCCTGCAGGTACCTTCTTTTCATGATACTGATGTGCAGATCCTCCTCCTGCTTCACTTCGGGCTGCTGCCCATTGCTCTTGTCGCTCTCCTGGCTGTCCTCGCTGTGGGAGAAGATGGAGCTCAGCTCCTTCTTGGGGACCCTGCTGGGGGGCAGGGGAATGCTCCTCTTCTCTGCCAGGCGGCCTCGGTTCTGGGGAGGGTTTGGAAAGAGAAGAAAGCAAGGATTTGGTGAGGAATCTCGGGATTTCCACAAAAACCTGTTTACCCCTGTCAAAAAGCTCTTTTTGACAAGCCAAAGCTGTCACACGTGGCTCACACTTTGTCACTTTGCAAAGGACTTTCCAGCACAGGCACTTCTGTTTCTGATTTTACCACTTCTGACCAAGGCCTGCACTTCCAGCCTCTGCCACCCCTCCGTGCCCAGCCTGCATCTCACCCTCGCTGGGAGGAAAGGAGGAGGCAGCACACTCAGGCACCAAACTCTGCCTCCAGAACCCTTCCCAGCGAATATTTCCACGTCACCATTGCATTAAAGCTTTGCCAGCAGCCCAGGGAAGTCATGCTGCAGGTGATCCATGCCTGGAAAGGGACACCTGCCAGCAGCAGGGACACCAGGGAGGCTGCAATGCCTCAGAATCTGAATTTTAGCCAATAAAATCACAGAACTGGGACAGGAACCCCAGCCAGGGCAAGTGCCCATTCTCTGGACAGGGAAAAGTTGTGTGAAACAAAGCCAGTAAATGCACAGAACACCTAGAGAGCAACAGCTTCTCTGGAAAAAAAAACTATTTCAACTTTCCAAATTAACCTGGCAAAAGGCAGAAGTCCTGGGAAAGGCTCTCTGCAGGGGAGGAACGCTGATAGGAGAGCCCAGGTTTTTTTAATTAAACAAATTAAGAACTTCCCACAAATACCAAACAAAAACTTGTTTACCTCTGTCAATAAATTCCAGTTGTGGTCGTTAAGGGCAGCCCTAATGGCTGTGATAACGAGCTAAACCCATCTGGAAGGCATCACCCCAGGAGCCACAGCAGCTTTTCCCCCTGAGCTGCAGGGGACAGGGGAGCAGTGGGGAAAATGGCATAAAATTGGGAAAATATGGGGGAAACCACGCACTTTATGAGCTGTGCATCTCTTGCCCTCAGACACTTTTTGTGTTCAAGGTGCTCCTCCAGTCCTGCCCCTCTCTGTGCACACAGGGGACGTGCCCCAAGGGCAGCCTCTGCCCAAAGCCACCTCAGGAAAGAGCAAACAGCCAAAAGGGGAGAAGAAGCAGGGCTGTTCCTTGTAAATCCCAAAATTTCGGCCCTAACAACACCATTTCACAAGTCCTGTTTGCTTTGTATTTTTACCCTCAGGTTTGGAGGGTGTTTTATTTATTTATTTATTTACTGCGTTCCCCAGAAAATTAAAATAGACTGAGCCAATCAATTTTGCCTTTTATACTCATCTATAGCCAGTTTGGAATCAATTGCACTTCCCTAATCTGCTTAGAGGAATCCAGCAGCAGACACGCTTTCAAATCACTTTCAAACTAAGCACAAAGGTAGCCAGAAGCCTGGCCCAGAACCTGCTCCAGAATCAATTGTCTTGCCATTGCCTGGGAGGGCTCTGCCTGTCCCTGTCCCTCACCCCCTTCCTGGGGTTTACCTGGGGCACAGGATGGCTGTGCAGGCAGAGAAATTGGGCCCTGCTGGAACTGAAGGAAATACGGAAGTTTTAACCCAAAAGTTGCCCAGAAGGGAAGCCGCAGCTCTTCCCATCAAAATTAACAACGTGGTTTTGTGAAGCCCTGAAGAAACAGGGTTGGCTTTTCTGGGAAAAGCCAAATGGAATTTCCAGGCTTTGAAGGGAGGTAGGTCCAAGACAGAAAATCTACCAGGCCTTTGGAGCTACCTGCTTTCAAAACCTCTTTGGAGGGAGGCTGCAAACACAAGAACCTGGGGCAGCCTGGAAGCCTGATCTTTCTGTCATGAGAGGAAAGGAGCATCAGCAAGGTGGGAAACACTGGGGGGTTTGCTCCCTCCTGGGGAAATTCTGGTTACAAAACCAAATCCTGCTGCTCCCACCCATCCAAGAATCCCCAAACCCAAGGGGTTGCACAAGAACCTTGGGGGAGATGGGCAGGGCAGGGAAGGGAAGGGCCCTGGCCAGGACAGCCCCTGGTAGGAATTTAATTTATCCCAGCCATGGAAAGACCAAGAGAGATTGAGCTGCCAGGCAAAAAGAGCTCAACAGAACAAAATAAAAACAATGCAAAGGTTTGGCAGTCCAGTGAAAGGCTGGAGAGCTGATCCCAGTGGGAATTTACCCCAAGAGGAGCAGGTGCAGTCCCTGGGGACACAGGGCAGCCAAGCCAGGGCCACCAAAAAGGCACACAACCAATGCAAATGCCCCAAGAATTTGCTCCCACGTGAAAATATCGAAGCTGTTTGCAAGATGATTCACGTGCCTGTGATTCAACCCTCAAAAATAATTACTATTGGACTAAAAAAAAATACCTGCAGGAGAAAGCAGCCCGTGCATCCCTTGTCCATAGGTAAGGCTGGGAAACACAGGGAGCAGACAGGGAATGCTGGGGGGAGGTTTGGGAGCTGGAGAATTCTAAATCTCTTCCATATGTGAAGGAAATCCTCAAGCCCAGACGGCATTTTCTCTCTCTTTTTATTGATAATAAAGATAGGGGAAAGGAAAGGGGGAGGTTCAGAGAGCCTGGGATATTTTCCTTTTGCTTTTCCAAATAACAAACCTGGCGGAATGGCTTTAATTAGGGCCACTACACAGCAGTGGGGACCACACATCCCCCTGCAGGATAACTGGCAGAGTTTGCATTTACCTTCAGCTGTGATTAGCGTAAACACCTCGCAGAGGGTCAGGCTGCCTTCCAGGATAATCCTGCCCTGTCCCCTGGGCCTTCATTAGCCCGGTGTGCTCCCAGCCCCGCTGCTCCTGCAGCAGATCCAGCCCTGGGCTCTCAGGATCTGCATCCCTGCAGAGCCCACGGGCAGCAGGAGTGGCCAGGCTCCCATCCCACCTCCTGGCCCAGGGGTTAGTGATGAGCACGTGAAAAAACACGTCCCAAGGATCCCCTCCCAGCCCTGCCCAGCCCTGGGCACTGACAGGTTTGTCCTCCATCCTCTCCTCCCAGGGACACCAGGGTCACACTGGGACTGCTCCAGCACTGCAGGCATGGCCCAAAGCAAGAGGGAGCAGGAGGGAACAGCAGCAATTACTAAAGAGCAACAGCTCCTCTGAAAAAAACAGCTCGTTTCAACTTCCCAAAAATCCTGGCAAGAGGCAGAATTCCTGGGACAGCCGGTCAGGCTGGGCAGAGCTGATGGAGGAGCCCGGTGCTCGGGCAGAAAACAGGCAGGACAGACCAGGAGAACTGTCCCCAACCTTGGGGACAGCTGTCCCAGCAGAGCCACCCCTCAGCTCAGCCCCAGCACAGAGCCCAGCTCCTGTCTGGGGTATTTTATCTCCAAGTGAACCAGAGAGGAAAATCACCCTCAACCACAATTTCCCTGAGTGACCCCAAGCACCTCCCTCGACCTCCTCGTGCTCAGGCTCCTGCTGCAAAAGCCACCAGCAGCACATTCCCTGCCTGTCCCTGTCCCTCACCCTCTCCCTGGGGTTTATCTGGGGCATAGGCAGAGAAATTGGGCCCTGCTGTAACTGAAGGAAATACGGAAGTTTTAACCCAAAAGTTGCCCAGAAGGGAAGCTGCAGCTCTTCCCATCAAAATTAACAACGTGGTTTTGTGAAGCCCTGAAGAAACAGGTGACCAAGATGTGGGAACAGAGGGGAACATTTCCCATTTAGAATCTCTCAGTGAGTTATAAAGCCCAAAAGGATAATTTGTTAACAGAGCGAGAGCCACGCTTTTCTGGGAAAAGCCAACTGGAATTTCCAGGCTTTGAAGGCAGGTAGGTCCAAGATAGAAAATCTATCAGGCCTTTGGAGCTACCTGCTTTCAAAACCTCTTTGGAAGGAGGTGCAGAGTGTCCTGCTATTTGTTTTCTGTGTCTGTTTCCACATCAAATGAGTTTGTCCCTTTCAGCCCGAGGTTGCAAAGAAGGAAGCAGAGATGTGAAGCCAGGTCCTCAGGCAATGTAAGTCAGTTCTGATGGAGCAAAAGTCAACTCACACCAGCTGAGAGTGGAACACTGTTGCTGTCTCCTAAATAAAGGCAAAGCTTACAGATTTTCCCCTTTTTTCTTTCCTTGCCTGCTCCACCTCTCAGGTGAAGAGACAAGGAGCAAAGGGCGTGGGTGCTTTCAGACATTTCCCCTTCTCTTCCCTCTCCTCCTGCTGCGCCTCTGGAGCAGCAGAAAAACAGGAGAGCAGCAGAAAAACAGGAGAGCAGCTCACAGGGCAGGGCTGTCCCTGTCCCCCTGCTCCTGCCACCCCCTCCCCACAGCACCTTCCCTGGTATCACACTCTGAGTGATGCAAAACCACCAAAAGAGGTCGTTTTCCCCTCTCCCCCGATGGTCTGGGCCCTTTTCTGCAGTTTTACTCCTTTTCTCAGCCTCCCACCCCACATTCCCTACCCAAACCCCAATCCCACATCCCTCCCACCCCACATTCCCTACCCAAACCTCAGCCCCACATCCCTCCTGCCCCACATTCCCCACGCAAACCTCAGCCTCCATCCCTGCTCTGTGATTTGCCTGCCACACCTGGGGGATTTCCCAGCAAATTGTATTACTTTATTTGGTCAATTGGCCTACAAATTGATTTTCCTGTACAAATAATGAACATTTATGGTTATTTTCCCCATAGACTGCTTTATTTCACGTGTAACCAAGACTGATTTCCTGCAGGTTTCGAGACCCGAGCACACGAGCTGCAGTTCCTGTGACCCCTGGCTGATGGATGGCAAAGGGCTCCAAGCACAACTGGAGGGTTTGGGGGTTTTATTTCTACCCTGACTACAGAGAGAGGAGGCTGCTGGAAGCAAATGTTGCTACCAGACCAAGGCATTCTACAGAATAATGGGAATAAATTGTTTTTAAAAGAGATTATCCTGGCATCAGGCAGCCACAAGGGCAAGGAGATGCAGGGGAAGGAGCTGGGGACAGAGCTGGAGTGGCCACTCACAGCCTTTGGGGACTGACCACATCCCCTGCTCGTCCCAAACTTTGGGACTGGCCACAGCCCCTGCTCATCACAAACTTTGGGACTGGCCACATCCCCTCTTGGGGACACCCTGCCAGGCCCTTTTCTCACCTGGATCCCGTTATTTGGGAGGGCAGAGGAGGAGGAGGCGGCTCCCAGGAGAGCAGCTGGGCTGAGGTGCCCTGGTGTGACTTTTGGGCAGGAGCTGCAGGATGGCCACAGCAGCAGCTCCACACACACCTCACCCCACAAGGAGGGCAGGATGGGGGGCAGAGCCTGGAGCCCGCTCTGGAGGTGCCTGCAGCTGTGGGGCTGGGCTGGGGCAGGCTCCAGAGCCGAGTTATTCTGCTTTTTGCTTGTCTGCAGGGGGGTAACAGCCCCGGGGCTGAGGAGGGCACGTTTAATTTGTTTAATTTAATTCCTCCTGGCGGCTGAGCCCGTGAGGGCAGAGAGGCAGAGCCGGGAGGTTTCTCAGGTGGATCTGATGGAGGTGGCCAGAGCAGAGAAAGTCAATTATCCACAGCCAGCCCCGGCTGCCGGCGGCTCCTGCCCGGGGGTGGCTCGGCCCAGGGAGCCTGACTCAAATCCAATAAAAAATTAACTCGTTCTCAGCAGCTGCTGGCACCGGAGCTGCAGCTCCTGCTCCAACTGAGACACGGGGAGAATTCACCGGTGGGGAGAGGGGCTGGGAGTGCCAGGCTGAGGGAAACTCAAATCCTGCCTGGGCTGGGGCATCCCCCTGTGCCATCCCCTGTGCCATCCCCTGTGCCTGGCACTGCTCAGGGCTGAGCTGTGCTGGGAGCCCAGGAAGGTGGGGATCGCCTGAAAGGAGCCCCAGGAAGGTGGGGCACACCTGAGGGGAGCCCCAGGAAGGTGGGGATCACCTGAAGGGAGCCCCAGGAAGGTGGGGATCACCTGAGGGGAGCCCCAGGAAGGTGGGGATCGCCTGAGGGGACTCATCCTGGCCCCAGCACAACCCTGCCTGCTCTCAGGCGTGTTCTGCCAGCACCAGAACCACAGATCCCCAACACTGTCAGCACCACAAAACCCAAAGGATTAACCCCTGGACCCCCAGAAACACCAGGAACACACACCCAGCTGCAAAGGATGAACCCCTGTACTCCAAAAAACACCAGGATCACACACCCAGCTGGCTCAGCACACTGGGAGTCCCACCAGGTGACACCAGAGGATTTTACAGCATTTGTATTTATAAACAACACTGGGAAATGAATGACCAGTAAATACAGTGGCTTCCCAATGAGCAGGGGAGGATGTGGGGGGTGTTGGAAGTTGTGTGTTTTGAAGGTAAACACAAAGAGAATTTACAAAAAAGTAATACTAGAGAGGTAAATAATTCATCAAAAGAGTGAAAAACAAGAAGCTGGAAGGGAAGAAAGAAAAAGAAGCAATGCCAGAGGGAAGAGTTTTCTGAGAAGGTGAAAAACCCCCTAATCTCACACGGGAGTGAAAACCAGAACCAAAGTTAGCTGGAGTAAACCAGAGGGGAAGTTCTGCAGGTGGAACATTTCATCTGGAAATGCACTGAGGCATCCCCAGGGTGGGAGGCAGAGCTGGGCCAGGGCTCTGACCCCAGCAGCATGGACAGAGCCTTGCACAGGGCACAGCACAGCAAAGCTGGCATTGCTGAGGGAATTCCAGCAGCTCCTTCCCCGTGAGCCCCCAGCCCTCCTCCGTGTACACAAACCCACACTGTGCCCACAGCTATTCTGGGGCTCGGAGATTTCCTTAATTTCTAACGCAGAACTGCTGCAGCATTGGATTTTGCTGGTGGCCATTCTGCAGCTGCCCTGCTTTAACAGCCAGCACAGCTGCAGAAAGCCAAGTAAAGCAGAGTTTTCAGAGTGAGCACTCTGGGTTTGTCCTGCACGAGTCAATCAGCCCAGGCTGGTCATTCCCTGCTGGAATGAGGCTGAGCTGGGCTTGGGAAGCCCCTGGATGGAATTCTGCCTGGATAAACTCAGGTACAACACACCTGTGCTGAGCCTGATGAGGAGGGGGGCTGTGAGAACACAGGTGCCACTCCTCCCCTCACTGCTGCACAGCACCCAGTCCCGATTTCAGATTCACCTGCTGATTTTCCAGGCCTCTTAAAACACAAAAACCCAGGCAAAGACAAGCTCTAGCAATGACATTGCCAAGCCTAATCCCCCCCTGCAGCAGACACAGACTCCTCTGAGGCCTCCTGATCCTCTTGTGCTCTGCTAAGCAGCTCTGGGTCACCCCAGGAGCGCCTGCACTGGAGGAGGCTGGCAAAGGGAAAGTGAAATCCCACCCTGGGCGTGCTTCCATCACATCCTCCTCCCGCAGGAGCCACCACCTGCAATTCACACTCTGGCTGTGCCCTGCAGCCAGCCAGCCCCAGGGTGACACCTGCTTGAAGGGCCAAGGAGGAATCCTGCTCCAGGAATTCCTGCCATGGACAGGTCCTGCTCCAGGAAATTCCAAATTCCTGTCCCCAGCTCAGGACAGCCCTGCCATGGACAGATCCTGCTCCAGGAATTCCTGCCATGGACAGATCCTGCTCCTGGAATTTTCTCTGGATTTCCCTCACTCCAGCTCAAAGCAAAAGTAAAATACCAATGTCAGAGCACAGCACAACATCCCCTGAACTCCACAGGGTAATCTCTGCACAGGCAAAACCCAGCTCAAACCCAGCACAAACCCAAATTCCGATGGAAAACCAGCCAAAATAGGGGTTAAATCAAACTAGGGTCAAACTCTTACACCCCTTAGCTTTGGAGACAGCAGCTCAGGTCTGACAGACAGCTCCTGAGAAGTAAATGCCCCATTAAAATAAACAGGGATCAGATGGACAAATCCCTGCAGAGCTTCCCAGGGGCTCAGCTGGATCTCCCTGTGCACGCTGCTGAGGCAGGTGAGCCCTTCCCAAACACAGCAAGAGCAAAGCCACAGCAGGCACACAACTGGCTTTGTTTGGACACTGGGTGCCAGCTGCAACTCCTCAAAAATCCCCTCTGAAATGGCATTTGAAGTCGGGAAGGCAAGCAAAAGATAAGAGCAGTGTTGTAAAAACACGAGTTAAAGGAGTAATAACTGCGGATTCTTTCAGTGAGACAGCCAAGGTGGGATTTGGGTGGAAGGAAATTCAGCCCCTTGGGAGGGCACTGAGGGCTGGCTGATCCCTGGGTGTGATTTACCCAGCCCAGCAGGGCAGCTGGCACAGGGACCAGGGAAGGGCACCAGGGAGCTGCCCCTGCCCTGGAGGAGGGTCCCAGAGCTGAGTGCCAGGCAGAGCCCCGAGCTGGCAGAGCCCCGAGCTGGCACAGCCCCGAGCTGGCACAGCCCCGAGCTGGCACAGCCCCATGCTGGCACCCCTGCTGCCCTTCCCACCTGGGAATGCTCCTTGGAGCCAGGGATGTGACTCCTGAGCTGTTGTTACTGTACCGCAGGTGAGAGCAAATACCTATTGCTATTTACAACAGCAAATACCTCTGCTACTGTAAAGTAACAGAGGAGGTTTTATTGCTGACTCATTTATATTTTCTAAATTTATAGAAATTGCATTTAATTTACATTTATATTTTTTTAAAGGTGACAGTGGATTGGAAGGTGAATATCCCACCTCTCCAACAACACTGGACAAACTACTAGGACATTCAATTTCTCCGCCTCTGTGAAGGAATGTAAAATAGGTTATTTACAGAAAGTTGTGTGAGAAAGTTTCCTACAAGAATGTGAACTCAGAAGATTTTAGAAAATCTTTAAAAATCAGGGTGATGCTGCCTCTCACCTGCTGGCTCCTGCCCAGAGCCAACACCTGGCTTGCCCTCCCTGAGCTCTGCAGGACAAGGCTGGGGCCACCTGAGCTGTCCCCACCTCCTCCCCTCCTTCCTCTTCCCACAAAACCTGGTTTTGTTTCTGCACTGGGAGAAAAAGCCAGCTCTGGACATGAAATACTTTTCATTCCAGCAGTGAATTAGGAGGTGTCCAAACAGAAACTTCCAAAATGATTTGGGTTTGAATCAGCAAACTTGGGTATGTTGCTCTCAAAGACTTGCAGGATTCTCATTCAGGGAAGTTTTTGAGCCACTTCACTCAGATTTTTAATGAGCCTCCAAACAATGAGGAAATGCAAGGTAAATGGGAAAACACAGCACTGTGACTGTATTTTAAAAAGCTTAAGCAGAATAATCCAAGTAATTTTATAACCCCCAGGAGAAATAATGAAATAGTGGAAACCGAAAAAGTAATAATAAATTAACTGAGGGCGATATAATTTATGCAAATTAAAGCTTGTTAATGGAAAATATGTTAAACCAATATATCTTTTTTTGCTGAGACAATAGTGCCAACATAATGTGCTTGGATTTCTGAGAGGTATTTGCTCTGACACCACACGACTTCCTGAATGTGGAATCAGGGCCCTGAAGGTGTCCCTGCCCAGGGGCTGGATGGGATTTAAGGGATTTGAGGTCACTTCCAACCCAAACCATTCCAGGACCCTAAAAATGAGCAACTGGTCCTGCTGGTGAGGTGGGGTTTTCCCAGTGCACATTAATGTGCCTTGAACACCCATTTCTCAGCCTTCTCTGTCCCTCCCTCCCTCCCACTTTGCTCCACGTCAGTATTTCCTTGTGACGGGGGAAAAATGAGTTTTCTCTCCTGTTTCCAGAGCGTGCCATGACAAGCAGTGCAGGGGGTTGGAGGAGTCCCACCCCACCACCAGAACAATTCTCAGGACAGAAGTTTTTCAGCAAAAGGAAAAGCACAGCAACTTGGAGCACATCATTTCAAATATCCTTTAAACACGCTTTCTGCAGGTCCTGCAGTGATTTAAAGACAACAGCAGACACATCAAAGGCAGAACTAAATCCTCCCAAAGCAAGGATGATTTCTGTCCTCTGCACACGCCAGGGGACAGAAATGCCCCCAGCCTCATGGAATTACTCTTAACTGAACTTATGCCTGAGAAATCCATCACAGCAAGGTGAGACTTCAAAAAGAAAACCAAACCCCAGACCCACACTGCTGATACAAACGAGTCTAGATCCAGACCTGCATGAGCAGCTCATGGATTTCGAGCCAAAGATGTTTTAAGAAATCACACTGCTAATGCGGGAATTAGAAAATGAATTGGATTTTAACTCAGAATTAAAAGCATTCTGCAGAGGAGCAGCCAGGCTCTGCTGCGAGAGCGTGAACTGTCCACTGTGCCAGCAACACCCTCAGCAGGGGTGTCTGGAGCTGCACCACAGAAAAAAATCTCTCTGCATAAATCAACCCTCTGCTCTGGAAGGGCCAACACAGCCTGACAGAAACCAGAACTGCCTGAGGGCCAGAACACCCCAAATTTTCCACGCTCTGCCGGGTGTCCTGTGGGGCACAGCGATTCTGGTGCCAGCCCTGCCAGCCTGGGGATGCAAAGGAAGCAGGAGCCAGACTGCTGGAAACCCTGGCTGCGATCAAAGGGCACCCTGCACTCAGCCTTAACCACATTTTAACCCACAGCCACTGCAGAGGTGAACACGATGCTATTTGGCAGCCCAGTCCCTCTGCAGCCAGCAGGAACAGGCACGGATGAGGTCCCAAGAGTTGGGACACACAAGGAACAAAAAACTGCCCCCAGCCATTCATGGCACATTTTCATCTATTTAACTCTAAAACATTGTAATAGCTAAGAGTGATGGTGTGCAGTGTTTAAGTAACCCCAGAGCTGTAAATTCCAGTGCACTGAATCATCCCTGAAGAACCCTGCAGTGCCTTCCCCTGCAAGGGTACTTTAGGGTTAAGTGGGTGAATCACAAGGGGGAAATAAAGAGGAATTGATATTATTGTCCCTTCTGGGAGAAGGAAAAAAAATAAAATTAAAAAAAGGCAGGTTTGTGTGCTTCACTGTATGCCACAGAAAAAGAGATCTCAAGAATCGCAGCTGTGACGAGCAGTGGGGGAAGTTATTGATCTAAAAGAATTCATTTTTATTATAAGGGCTGGTACTTTTACTTATTTAATAAAGGTCTGGCGTCAAATCACTGAGAATTTCAGGATTATCTAATTCCATCTAATCTCATTCAATCACTGATGCTCCAGACTGTAGCAGAAAGGAATGTTTGCCCTTTCCTGTCTTCAGGGGCCATCCCTGGTTGCCCTGGCAACCCAGCAACAGCAGCTCCCAGCCGGTGGTACCCAGCGCATCCATCTCGGGATAACGGCAGGGCTGGGCAGGGAGCACAGGACCCACCCGGGGCTCTGAGCAGCACAAACCCGGGCCAGGACACGCCAGGCAGGGAGCAGCCGAGTTTCCTACCCAGGAGCTGATTTAGGGCTCCTGGAGTCCTTCACAATCCCAGAGCTGCTGTTGAAATCAATCCCAGCACTGAACTGGGCACCAGCTCCAAGCAAACACAACTCCGCTGCAGTTCTGTCACCAGAAATCTTTCACGTTTTTCTGCATTTTCTGTGTTTTCTGGACTTTCTGCCCCGTGGCTCTTCCCTCACCAGAAGCTCTCAAGGTTTCCTCATCCCAGTTCTCTGGAATCCCCGTTCTCAGCGCTGGCTGGTGCCTGTGGATGTCACCCCAAGGTGACACTGCCTCCAGGACCCGGCTGCTTGCTGAGTGCTCCTCTGGGTTTCCTCCCAGCTGGAGATGTAGGAGATTAAAGCACCTGCCCTGCACAGGGATTGAGGCTTTCCTGACATCTGAAAATGAGGGATTTGATGTGCAGCAGTGTTTCTGTGCAGGTAATCCAAAAACAGGGCAAATTTGGGCTTGGTGGCCTTCCCAAATCCTGTGGCTTTGTATCCATGTGCAAAATAAAGTAAAAGCTACAATTTTCCCGTGGGCTAGAGGCAAAATAAATGAGCAAGAACCTTTCAGTGCTTGGGAATTCCCTCCATTCATCCCTCCTTATGCTCAGGCACTGTTAGAAGAAAACCCCTTATCAGACTATTTCTGAATGTGTGATTTCCTCCCTGTCCTCGCTGCTTTGGCCAAAACAAGAGCAGGAACAACAGGTACAGCCTGCACCTGATCCTGCAGCACTCAGAACCCTTCAGAGAGGATTTCCCTGCCCCCAGCTGGAAAACACAGTTTTGGGACACTGCGATGAGCTCTGCAGGGACACCTGCCAGGGGAGGGAGGTGAACGTGTCCCAAGAAGAAGCAGCCCTGAAATGGGGAGAGAGGTGAATTCTTCAGCTGGGGAGGTGAAGGTGATGCTTTTCCACAGGCAGGAGAAGGGAGGGAAGATGACAAACAGGAGGAGGAGCAAATAATTTTCCAGATAAAGGAAACTGACTGGGCACAGGAGAAACAGGGCAGGACAATGCACGAGGAGGGAGGAGGGAAGGAAAAGCAAACAAACTAACAAATACCACAAAAGCAAACAAACGAGGTAAAAAAAGAAAAAACAGAGAGCAAACAAAGTGATTTTTTAAGCGTAGTATTTTGGCAAAGCAGTAATTAAATAAAAACAAAGGGGATTTCTTTTCCAAAGCCCAGGGCCAATGATAAAACCCCAGACTGGCCTGGCTTGGAAGGAACCTTAAATAAAAAAACCCAGCTGCCCTGGACACCTCCAGCAGGCTCCCAGCAGGACGCTGCTCTCCGCTCTCCCTGTCCCATAGCTGAACCAGAACGAGCACTCTGAGAAGTTCATCATCCCTGCAGAGCTGAGCTGATTGATAGTTTTAAATTAACGAAGTTTATGAGGGAGTTCATCCTGCTCCCGGCCACCCTCTGCCTTCCAGCCCCCAGTTCACTGAAGGCTTTTGCCACCAGCACCGCTCCCTTTGAGCCAGGCCAGCGAGTCTGGACACGGAGCAGTGCAAATTAAAACCAGGTGTCTGTGCCCCGAAGCACCAGAGACAGCCCTAAGCAGTTTAATGACATCTCTAAATAATTTTGACAGCAAAATTACTTCTCCTGTGTCACCTTTACACTGCCCTTGACACGGCACTAATGAGATGATGCTGCTTCCCCTGCTTCTCTACATTTATTTGTCTGTCCTTCTGCCCAGGCTTCACTTTCTTTTCCTCAGAGGAGGAGAATTCCAGGACCAGGCAGCAGTGCTGGCTGATTTCCTGGGTCACACTGAGGGCTCAAAATTGCCTTTTCCTGCAGCAGAGCCCAGGACATTGAGGGAATCAGCCCCTGTGCAGCCTCCGAGCATCCCAGGAGAAGATCTGCTCCCTGCTCTCAGAACCCTCCCACACCGAGCTCAGCAGGGATTTCTTTCCCTCTCTTCCCTGGCCTGCTTTCCACCAGCACTGACCTCACACCAGCTCCTCCTCTGCCCTCCCATCACAGCAGACCTTTCGCCCCCTCTGTCTCCTCACTGCTCCCTGGAGGAGCAGAAATCCTCACCCCAGCTCCTGCACCAGGCAAACCTCGCCCCTCAGGAGCTCCTCACAGCCTCCTGCAAGATAAAAGTATTTTCCTAAGCCACAGCTGCTTCTACATCTCCGTTGTTCACTCACAAGCCTGCAGTCCAATTAATATTTTCCTTTCCAGAGGGTATTTAATAATCCACAAAATTAAATCCTTCAGCATTGTGCTGGCACTCTCGGTGCCATTGATCTGGGTTTGTTTTGCCTCTACAGAGCAATAACTGCTCCTTTTCCTGGTGCAGCCCGAGCTGGGACCATCACTGAGCATTTCAGAGCTCCTCTCCCAGCCACACTGGCTCCCATTTCCAGCTGTCTGCCCCTGAAAATCCCCCTCTGGAAGTGCTCTTTGACCCCAGAGCAGTGGATTTCAGGGACCTTTCCGTGACAGCAGCAGCACAGAGATTCCCAGGGCCCTCAGCAGGAGCCCTGTGAGCTGCACCCACACTCAGCACCCCTGCCCAGCACTGGATGGGCTCTGCGAGTCCCTCGCCCCTCTTCAGAGCAGGATTCACCTTATCTCCAGCTCCCCCAGAAAGCTGAGATCTGACAGAGTTTCAATCAACTTCTGTTAAGAATCCAACTTGAACCTGCAAGTCTGCAGTGCAACACAGGTTAAAATCCACCCGGGCCAAGTCCTTTAAAAAAACAAAACACAACCAAAAAAAACCCTGCAAACAAACAAAAAAAATAAGCCCATCCATCTCCAGAACCTCCAACAAACACTAACCTGAACTAAAATGTGCTGGATTAAAAGCAACAAGCCAAATCAGCATGAAACCACAAATAAAAATCAACAGACTGTGCCAAAGACCTTGGGGGGGATTTGGAGGTTTATAAGTCTGCTTTACAGAGGGGCTTTTTCCACATTCATGAGGCAGCCCTGAGGGACACAAAGGCAAAGTTATGAAAACAGTCCCCTGCACACAAACCCCAACATTCTCCAGCTCCCATCCCTGAGCCCACGGCAGCTCAGAAAGGAACCCAAATCTAATCTATTCAGTTAACAGTGAAATTTCAGAATTAATCCTGCTTCTGCAGGCAGCCCAGGAAATTCTCCAGCAGGCAAAGTGCTCTTAGCATAGCAAAGTTCTCCTGGAAGACTCGTGCCCGGTGTGGGAGATTCCCCTTTTGGTGAAAGCCCCTGAATTTGGATCCCAGCTCAGTAGCCCAGGGTCTCCCTTCCTCGCCCAGGTGCTGCTCTGCTCCTGGCTCTCAGGGAAACTGTGGAGCAGCAGGAGGGGAACACCAGGGAAGGACAGAAGAGCCCAGCACCACGAGTGACACAAAGCCACTCTCTGGGGTCACACAGAGCCTTCCACCCAAAACAGGACCAGGAGAAGGCTCAGAAACCTCGGTGCCAAACAACAGATTTTGCTCATTACTGGCATTTTTGAAGTTAGCAGCAGATAGTTCCTTTTTCCATCCCTGACAAAGTCTTGGACTGACGCCTGAACCTCAGGGCAGCAAAGGAAAACAACAACCACGATGACGAAAAGCAAAAAGCAGCAAATAAAAGGAATCACATATAAATCAAACCAAGAGCAAAACACGGCCCCAGCAAGCAAATAAAAAGCCAACAACAAAACAGTGCCCAAGCAGTGCACACCCACCCTGTGGCTCTGCATGTGATGCACATGGGGCAAAACCCAAACATCACTTATTGCTCTTTCTGTCTTGGTTTGTTTGAGTGTGGCCGTGTCACAGCAGCTTTGGGGAAATGGATCTTTCCTTCTCTACCTGTGCCCCAAACCCTGAACCCTGTAAGGGCCACCTTTCAAACAGACACCCTGCCCAAAACCATGGGAGAAGAGGATGAGGAGCAGCCAGCCCCAGCCCTAACTCCCTTTCAGAGGCAGCACCACGAGAATGGAAAACACAGCAAGAGTCACAGTCTGTCTGATAAGGGAAACAACCCAGTGTTCAGGTATGTCCTTGCACTGTTATCCTGGACGTGTGACGCTGGATTTCACAAATCTGAGGTATCTGGTTCATCAGTGAGGATTTCAGAGCTGTTCTCCCCTCCCTCAGGCTGCAGGAGCCTACTGTCCCCTCCAGCCCTGGCTGAGGCTGGAAGTGGAGATGGAGAGAAGGCAGAGGAGGGTCTGGAGCAGAGGGAGCCCTGGAGGGGATGGGTCTCACCAGAGCAGACTGCAATCCACCCAGGGCTCCAAAAGGAACCGTGCCTGCCCCAAACTGACAATACAAATGTGGGGGAGAGCCCTGTGCACCTCTGGCAGCTCACTCTGCGAAGGTCTGGCACCCTGTGCCTCCCCACACTGAGGGGACCTGTGCCACTCGCCCATCCAGAGGGCAAAAGGGCCAGGGGCAGGCCCTGCTTCCCCAGGCTGTGCCTGCACCGCCGCCCTGGGAAGGGCACGGAGCCACTCCTGCATCCCAGAGTGCAGGGGAGGCAGGGTGGGAGGGAGGGAGGGATGGAAGGAGGGAGAGAGGGATGGAGGGGCGGATGGATGGAAGGAAGGACAGATGGATGGATGGAAGGATGCATGGAAGGATGGAAGGATGGAGGGATGGAGGGATGGGGGGATGGATGGGGGGATGGATGGGGGGATGGATGGGGGGACGGATGGGGGGACGGATGGATGGATGGATGAAAGGACGGACGGGCGGATGATGTCCGACCGCGCGGGAGGGCCCGGGGGCGGCGGCGCCGGCGGGGCCGCTCCGCCGAGCCGAGCCGAGCCGAGCCGCGCAGGAAACCGGCGGTCGGTGGCGGAGCGGGCCCGGCGCCGGCCCCGTCTGCAGCTGCAGCGAGCGGCGGGCGGGGGGCGGGCGCCGAGTCCCGGTCCCGCCGGGTCACGGGCGGGGCCGCGGCGCCAGCGGCGGCCGGGGGGCACCGGGGGCACCGGGGGCACCGGGGCTCGGAGCCCTGCGGGGAGCGGGGGGGCTCAGCCCGATGCCAGCCCGGGGGCTGCGGCTCGCTGCGGTTTCCTGCCCAGACCGACCCCTCCTCTCTGGCCCGGGACCCGCGGGGGCACCGCTCCCGCAGGGGCAGCCGGCTCAGCCCGGAGCAATGCTGGGCTGCTGCACGGACAGGGCGCAGACCCCGAGAGGAGGCTGCCTGCCCCCTGCCACAGGCACTGCTTGAGTTTTCCCGGCCTGTTCCCGCTGTCCGAAGAACGATTTCAGAGCTGCCGACAGCATCAGCTCCCATCGCCACACCCCCACCGGATCACACAAGGAGCGGGCATTGCAAGTCTCTGTCATCTGCACTGTAAAACATAAAGCATTTCTGCTTCTCAGGAGAATCAGTCCTTGGATCTCAGCGGTGCTCGAATGGGCAATCTCTAAATGGGGAAATACAAACCATGCCCAATTCCTAATCCCCCTCTTTGTGTGACTGCTCTGGATGTGCAGTGCATGTAGCCACCACAAAGCACTACCAAAAGACTTCAGGTCCAAAATGTGGAACTGTCCTTTGGTCAGGGACATCTCTAAGTACAGCACAGAGAGTGCAGGGAGCATTGAGAAACAGCTCTGACAGAACTGCTCCCTGGGCTCTGACATCGCTGTGCAAATTCTGACATCCAAAACCCCTTTCCCAGCTGGGGAAGCAGTGGGAGGCAAGTCCAGAAAGATTTATTTCTCCTTGCCCAAAATTGCACCAACCTCTTTTTCCTCTCTATCTGTACTTTCCAAACCCAGTTCTCAAAGGCTGTGCCAGACACTGGCTTCATGCACAGCTGGCTTCCCATCTGGAAATGCACCTACCCCTGCACCACTCCTGAAAATGCTGCTGCTAGCAAAGTGCATCACGACCTTTTGGCTACTGCTAGCCCAGAAAATGTCCAGCAGACAGCATCACCTGGCCAGGCACCTCTCAGCATCCCCACAACAGCAGCACATCCCGGTCACCGGCAGCTTTTGGGCTCTGAGCCACACAACTGACAGCACAGACAGAGCTCCCAGCTGGAGAAAGCTGCTTACACCACCTCACACGCTGTCCCACCAGCTCCAGGAGCTGGCAGGAGCCAGTCCCAGCACACCTGGGCTCAGATGCCAGGCAATGCTGTGGGCTGGCTGTGCCACACCACACAGGCAGGACACATCTCCCCACTCATCTCTGGAACGGGTGGTGGTGGCTCCAGCCCCTTCCCGTGGGAATGGGGGAGTCTGTGGCACAGCCATACACGCACAGAGACACCACGCAGGCAGGACCCAACTCCCAGCGCTGTCATTTCCAATCACAGACACGCTGCATCTGAACACAGACTGTCCACTCAAGCAGAAGCAAGCAACAAAATCAAAAATGGTTGATTTCCAGTGGATAAAATCACATAAATTTCCAGCTGTATTTGTTTCCACAGCGCTACTGGCAATGTTTTACGTTCTTTCAGACCAAGAGCGGCTTCAGTTCCCAAACCAACAGCTCTGCCTTCCCAGTTAGATGTTATTGTACTTCATGGTTATTTTCACACACAATGAACTGTTTTAAGGCCTTACTTTACTACGATTTCTGTCACCTTTTATTTATACCATCAACATCTTTCCCACTAAAATGCTGATGAGAGATTCTGGAAGTCTCAGGATAAAAGCAAGAATACACAAGGAACCCAAAAGTTGGGAAGGTCTATAAAAGCCACCACTGATCTATGCCATGACCGATGCTCAAGTTGTCAGCATTTGAGCTGCTCCTCATGCAGCTCACCTAGCTGATGGTTTATAAACCGTGCCTGCTCTGACTCCAACACGTGGGTGCAAGTACATTTCCCTTCTGCTTTATTTAGCCACTTTCACACCTGTGCACAACGCACAGAAACCAAGGGGTGGGAACACAGAAGAGGCTCCTCCATGATTTGCCCCTGCGTGCACACAGCTCCCCCTGAAAACCAAAAATTCCCACCGAGTGCTGCTTCCTTCAGGTCAAACACTGCTCTTCCCGTCTGCTCTGCTCCCAAGCTCCTCTCTAACGCTGCTGGAACCCTCAGCAGCAGCGCAGGCAGGGCTCTGGCAGCCTCCGTGGCCCTCGCAGATCACGGTTCCACGAGCACAGAAGCAAAGGGATTTTTTTTTTTTTTTAAGGTTAGGAGGCAGAGGAGAGGGAAGATGTCTTAACTAAAGCACATAGTTTAACAATAATCTTACCACTGGAGACGAAATTCGACACCCAGGGCAATCACAGATTGGAGGATGTACCTGTAAGATTCCTTTGGACATAAGAGTCTTCAAACTTTTCCCTATATGCAGAAGAGAAGAAAAAGCAGAAGAAGAAGAAAAAGAATCAGCACGTTTATAAAAGGAAAGTATTTAGGGAAGGGGGGGAGGCACGCGTCTGCTTCCATATAAACAGCCCTCCCCTCGCCTGCCTCCAGCACCCATCCCCGCCTGCCCCTGCAGCCGAGTTTCTCCCCCGCAGGTCCCGGCGGAGGGGAGCCGGGCACAGCCCCCGCGGTGCCGCCGGGCTCGGTGCCGGTGCGGAACCGCGGCCGGAGGCGCTCCCGCAGCCCCCGCACCGGGCACGGCCCCGGGCAGCTCCCGCAGCTGCTCCCGCCTCACCCCGGAGCACCCGAGGCGTCCCCCCGGCAGCCGCAGCCCGGCCATGGAGCGGCGGGCGCGACGCGCCAGGCGGCGACAATTAGCGCGGCCCCGAGGCGCTGCCCCGCTCGGCGGCGATCAATGCCGAGCGAGGTGTCAGTCACCTCCTAATCGCCGCTCAGCCCCCGGGCTGCCCCTCGCTGCCCGGCTCTGCCCCCGGCCCCGCTCCCCACCTGCCGCCCGCAGCAGCAGCGGAGCCGCGACTGCGGCGCCGGCTCGGGCGGGGAGGAGGGAGGGAGGCAGGGCAGGCGCCCGTCAGAGCCGCCGGCGCGGCGGAGGTCCCGCACCACCCAGCAGCGAGGGGAACACCCCCTCCGCCCCGCCCGCCGCCCCGCCGGTGCCGGCCCGGCCGCGCTGCCGCTCCCCGCGGCGCTGCCCCGCCACCGCCGGCGCCGGGGACCACCCGAGCCCCGAGCCCCGAGCCCCGCACACCCGCCCGTGGTCAGGTCCCCGCCCGCGCCACGCCAAACTTCTCTCCGGCGGAGAGGAGCCCCCCAAATATCCCCCCGCTTCCCAAACCCCCCCTCACCAAAGGCAGCCGTTCCCAAAGCGCTCGGAAAAGTTCGGCGGTACCGGGGCGCGGGGCTCCGGCAGAGAGGGGCCGGGGGCGCGGGGAGGGGGCGCGGCCGCAGGGATGGGGGCTCGGCTCTCGCCGCGGGCGCTCCCGGCGCTGGGCGCCCCCGGGTGCCGCTGCCCGGGCACGGGGGAGAGAGAGGGAGGATGCGAGGAGGAGCGGGGACCCGCACACGGCGAGCGCTGCCTTTACCTTTGTGCCTGATGCTGCGCTTCCAGTCCTTGGCCGTCTCTCTGCCGCTGACGAACTGGAACTCGTTGGGGGTGAGCCACTCTCCCCGGTACCGGATAGAGGGTCCTTTGCTCCCTTGGCACAACTTATTGATGTAGAGCAGCGCCTTGTTCTCCCCGCACTCCACCTCGATGCAAGGCTCTCCGTTGTCAAAGAAGGGCTGGAAATCTGGGATGGAGGAAAACCTCTCCAGCATCAGGTCCTCGGGGAGGTGGTGGGGGTGGTGCGGGTGGGGGTGGTGGGGCTCGTGGAAGCCCAGGTACGCGCGGTGGGCGAAGATCTGGTCGTAAGCCGGCGGGTGCGGGGTGACCACCGGAATGGCAGCGGCGGCCAGAGGCGCGAGGTAGTCAGGTAAGGTTTCCATGGGCTGGTTAAAAGCTGCCAGGGCCATCTCTTCCCTGTCAAGTCGCTCCTTCTTGATAGCAGGCATGGTGCCGCCGCGCTCCCCGTGCGCCCTCGTCTCTCCAAAGCACAGCGGCTCCAATGTCTCCGGTTCAAGTTGCCCTGGCTCTGGCTGGAGTTTGGCTGAAATGCGCCAGCAGCAGCAGCAGCAGCAGCACAAGCACCTTTGGCGCTCGGGTGCCGGAGGTGGCTGGTATCCCCCGGAGCAGCCCGCTAACAAATCTCCTGGGCTGGCTCCCCAGCAGAGCTGTCTGGGATCCCTCTCCCACGGAGAGCCTAATGTACCGTAGACCCGGGAGCTGCTGTGTGCCTCGCAGATCTGCCCCTCCGGACTAATACCTGACATCTCGGAGAGGTCTCTGCTGCCGTAGACATTATTTTGGTTTAAGGAAAAAAAAAAAAAAAAAAAAAAGCTTATTGATTCCCCTAGATCAACCCACCTTCTCGCCAGGCTGGAGGGTTCCCCGCCGCCTAGCCAGCCCCCTTTCACCCTGCCCCCCTGCTTCCTTTTAAACTGACACCTGGTTTATTTATTTATATGCAATAATTAAAATTAAACGCTGCGCCCCCGCCGCCGCTCCGCGACCCCTCCCCGCCCCGCCGGCGCCCGCCGGAGGACGGAGCCCCGGCCGGTGCCGGCTGTGCCCGCGGGGCTCCAGACACCCGGGCGGCGGCGGCGAACTTTCCCCGGGGCCGCCCACCTTCACCTGCGCGCTGCACACTCGCCCCGCTCCCACCGAAGCCTTTCTGATCCCCGCCAGCTGGGTGTTAATCCCCACTCCTGCGGGAAATTTTAAGAAAGGCGGTGTTACGCTCCTTACACCCTCTGTGTATATATATATATATCTATAAATACGAGCACAGCTACACACGCACAGACACGCGGACATCTAGAGTGCCATCCCCGCCGGCTCCGCGCTCCCCCGCAGCCCCCGAGCGCCGCGCCGGGCCGGGCCGGGCTGGGCCGGGACAGACACGTATTGATCGGTGCTCAGAAGTCACCGCACAGTTCGGAGACTCCGACCAAACAAGATTTCCCTCCGCCGCCGCCGCCGCTTCTCTAACTTGGCCCATTTAAACAGCGGAGGCGCTGGGAAGCGCCGCGCCGGCGGCGGCGAGGGGGTGAGCGACGGACGGCGGGGCCAGCGCCGGCTGCCGCCTGCCCGGGGCACCGGGGGCACCCAGCCCGCTGCTGCCCACCCTCCGCACCCCCGTGCTGCGTGCTCGCAGTCCCTGGCAGCCGGGACCCGGCTCCAGCCTGCCCTGTTCCGTGGATGGATGGAGGGAGGGAGGGGTGGGTGGATGGATGGGTGGGTGGATGGGTGCTTAGGACACACGGGGTGAATTTCTGTCACAAGCTGTGGCAGACACGGCACGAGGTCCCTGTGGAACTGCCCTCAGAGGACGAGGTGGCCCAAAATGAAGTTGTGTGGTTGTTACAGGGATGTGTCACCTCAGCAAGATGGAGTTCCCTGCCTTTGGATGCCAACGTGGGATCGACTGGGCAGGAAGAATCCTACCCGGCAGAGGAACAAAAGCAAATTATCCCCCTAAACACGGGACAAGAAATGTGGCCCACAAGTGTCTACCACGTGGCAGAACAGTGAGAGTTCTGTGAGCTCTGCCTCAGAGCTCCCAGAACAACACAAAGTCCCCAGCTTTGTCCCATGCTGTGTCCCCTGACTTGCCTTCTTGCAGGGCGAGGTGGGGGCAGATTGACCTTGCCTGCCAGACAGTGAGAAGTGGCCTTGCTGTGTGACATCAGCCACGGGCAGAGCTGGCAGGGTCGTTTCTGAGCTACCTGACCACAATCCGTGTTTCTTGCCATTTTATCTCAAGGAACTCCGGCTCTGGGATCCATCTTTGCTTCTGGCTCTAATGAAGGAGGCAGATCCACAGACCCATCAAACCCTCTCATTTAGGCTTTCAGGCTTAGGCTCTTATTCTTAATGCTTCTGATTGCTCAAGATGACAGGGGAAAAATCACTTTCTATTATCACCTAATGATCCAAGGAAAATGCTTGGAAGAGGCTGTGGGAGACACAGACGTTTCTGAGGCAGTCAGAGGATTCTGGATGGAGGGCAGAGGGGCTCACTTTTAGCTCCCAGAAACCTTCATTCCTGGCACATCCAACTGCTCTGGGTTCTTGAGAGCCTTGGGTCCTTCTTCAGACTTCCCTTGACTCCATCTTCTTTGGACTTGACTTCCTGGCCTGATTTCCTTTCACTTTTTCTAAGGGAGTGGGGATTTTTTCTCAAAGCTTCCAGGGTTGTTACTCTTCCAGCTCCAAGTGCAGGGACGGTTTGGCCACAGCCTTCTCCAGGGGAAGGCTCCGTGTTTCCTCCAGGAGAGGTCACAGGAGAGCAGGACAGGCGTGGCCGATCCTGCAGGAACCTTTCTCACACGGGGAGGATGCTCCGGCAGATCTCGGGGGGAGTTTGGGGGTGCAAGAGGCACAGACTGATCCCAGCAGCCTCTTCCAAGCACTGGAGCCACCAAGGAGTCCTGGCTGCAGTGAAGAGTGAGAGCTCTGGCTGGCTGCGCTCAGCAGCAGAGCCTGGGGTTGTTCAGCTCCAGCCTCTTTAATAGCAGAGCTTTTGGGATTAGTGTAAACAGATTCACCACTGGAGAGCAGATCAGAGAGCGCTACGCAAATCCTGCACATGTGGCTAGAGGGGGAGCCAGGTATGCTCTGCAAACTCCCCACGGGGCACTTGGAACAGGTTTCCCAGGCTGGGGGCAGGAATCTCCGTGGCTTTTTGTTGTGTGTGTGTTTCCAGGGCGCCGGCAAAGTGAAAGCATGATTCCTAATTTGCTCACAGAGGCACTGCCACAGCAAACAGAGGAAATAGTGATCATTTTTCAACATTCAGTTCCCCACTCTGGGATACATCACCTTGGATTGAAACAAAACCTTTCTCTCAGGTCAAATGTGTCAACAACTGCCAAGAGTTACCTGTGCCAGAAAGTGTTTTCTAAGTAGAGATAATGCTTCAAGCACAGCTCTTAAACTTAAGAAAGAAAGATTTCCCTCCACATCCTATCACCAGTTTCAGGGACAAATTATTTATCCTGGATGTTCCTCCACAATTAGACCAATAAAAGAAGGGAAAACTTTCTAAATGTAACTTATTTACATGCGTTTCAGCAAACCTCCGAGTTTCTAACTCACATCAAAGGTCCTTTGAGCTGTTTTAAAACCTGATTGCAGATGCAGGCCCTCATTGCAGATACAGGAAAGACAGGTTGAGGCTGGGAGGAGAGAGGAACCCAGCTACCTGTCAGATCAGAAAGGGATCCAGAGCTCCTGGATCCCTGCAGGGTCCAGCACAGATCCCATCCAGAGCTCCTGGATCCATCCATAAACAGATTCCATGCATAACCCAATCCTGTCCCTGGCAAGTGGCTGCCCTGGGAGGAGACCAGAGCCACAGCAGCACCTCCTGAGGCAGCCAGACCCATCCCTGGTGTCTCCCCCAGCCCCGGGGACAGCAGGGCTGTGGCACAGCCAGGATTCCCTGGTTTTGTCCTCTCCCCCTCGCAGCTCCGAGCTCCGTGGCAGGGATGGGGAGCGCAGTGAGAGCAGCCTCAGGCCAGACTGCTTCATTAGCAGAGATGTTCTGACAGCCCAGCACTGGGGGAGGGCACACCTGCCTGTTCAGGGGAGGGAAGGACGACACTGCAAAGGGCTTTGCCTCTGAAAAAATGCTTTCCCAGCAACGCTGTTCACCTTTTAATCCTGCTGCTGCAGAACCCTGCCTTTTGCTGGAGTGGAAATGGAACCCGGAGCTTCTCCTGCCTTTCTGGGGAGAAGTGTCACGGTGCTGTGGGCTCACCCAGCAGCCAAAGCTGGAAACTGCCCCCTCCCTTCTGAAGGTGCTCTGGCTGCCTCCAGTGGATTGAGAAACTCTCCTTACCCAACCATTTTCACAAAATGCCTCCTGTGCAGCTCCCTGTGCAGCTCCATAACTTGTCTGAGTAGATCAGAACTCAAAAAACCTGGAGGAATTAAATGTCCGTTGGGAAGGAGTGAAGGAACTTTTATTTGGGAGGCAAGGACTCCAATTCAAACCAGCTGCTCCTTTCTCCTAAATAATAAGGGCACAAGTCTATTTCCATTAAAACCAACTAAAAAAATTTTAGTGACTTCCCCCATCAGTGTCCAGTCCCTGTAAGAGGCAAGAGATTGCCCTTCTCTGCAAAGATTTTGGAAAACAAGTTTAGCACCATGCCTCCATGGTGCAAAAAAAAAAACCCTACAGAAATCACCAATGGAATAAACCTTAAGTATCAAAGAAATAACAGTTCTCTGACCCTTTCCCGAGGCAAGAGCTGCCTTCTTTGCAGCTCCAGTCGCTGGGCAGCTCCCTGTCCTCCTCTCTGCATTAACCATTCTTTGTGCACACTGGAATTAAAAATTCATCTTTCTCCCTTGTCTGTTCCTCTCTCCTCAGAGGTTATTTATTGCTAATCTGTAACTGGTGTGAAAGAGATCAGCCTTGTCAGGCATCCACCAGATTCCCCTTTTTCCTGACACCTTTATCCCTCTCTGCCCACTGCTGAGGAGACCTCCCTGCACCAGGAGATGCTGAACTTGCTCATTAACCTGGAGGTGGATTCATTAAGCCTGGCTGTGTCCCAACACCTTCTCCCACTCCACTTCCCCAAGGTCCTGCCTGCTTCCCTCCCACAGTCACTGTAACAGAAACTGGGGACACCAGAACTGGCTGGCCAGCTGGCTCTGGCTGCCTGGAATCTACAGCCAGCTCCCAGCAAGGATAAATTAGTGACCACTGAAAAGCAGAAAACATGAGGTGTGCCCTCCTGGCGTCAAGCAGGGCCATAAAGAATAAGCCATGGGTGACTCCTGTAATTCACAGGTGAACACAAGCCTGAGTGCACAGAGCAGCTTTTTTGGGTGAGAGAGATGAGCCTTTTTCAGGAATCCTTGTGATGTTCCAGAAGGGTCTGGTGGAATCAAGGTGTGACTGCTTCTAATACACACTAGGAAGATCAAATTAAGGACTCAGTAGAACCTGTCTTGACCAATTTAGGAGGTGCTGAAGTGCTACCTTGAGCTGGCTCCCAGCTCCCAACACATTAATTAGAGCAAACATCTTCTAAAGTCTTTAAATCGCCGAGTGTCTCTGCAGAGAGAGAACAGATTCTTCTCCTTGCTAGAAACTGCTGCAGTGGGGTCATTGCCCTGGGGTCAGCACCCAGCACCTCTCCGGCAGGGAGCACATCCCCCAGGAACTCAGCTGAGCAATAATTAATTGCTCCAGCACGAGGAGCTGGGTGTGCAGCCAGGCCCTGCTCAGGGCTGTGTCTGTCCTGCAGGGTCACACAGGACGGCAGCAAGGGTCCCTCTGCCAGAGCCAAATCTGCCTGAGCTGCCATGGGACATCCCACAGGAGCTCCCCAGTGTGGAACTGTGTCTCTGCAGGGAATTCTCACTGCAGGTCCTGGGGCTGGGCTTTCCCTGCACTTATTTCATGGATTGTGTGAGCTCAGGAAGGCAATTCCTGAACCACTGACCAGAACATGGTCCCTTCTACACATTAATTACATTTGAACAAAACACACCCAAAACATCCCCACAAACAGTCCCAACATTTTAGAGGGGAAAAGGCACTCAGTGCTCTTGTTGTACCTCCTGAGGATTGGGGGTGGTGGGGCACAGGCTCCTCTCTGTCACAGTCCTGGGTGAACGCAGTTCTTCCTTCCCTCTGGAGCTGTCAGAATTCAACATTCAGGATTCAGCATTCCCTTTCCATGGATGTTCTTGGAGCTGTCTTCAGACTGACTGCTGCAGTAGCTACCACAAAATGCACCTAAATCAGTAAATCCATTTATTGGAATGGTCATACAGGACTGCAGCAATGAGACACAAACATAATCCAATTCCCACCTCTTCAAAGCAGGAGGAAATAAACGTTTAGCTCCACTCCCCATGAAATTTGAGTAAAAAAGGGAAACTGTAAGGATGTGTGTGGCAAAGAAGAGGCCATTCAAGAGACAACAGGAATAAATCTTAGCAGTACCTCAGCAGGGACAGGAAAATGGGTGGTGTCCCAAGCATTCCTTGGGCAGAGCACTGGAAATACCTCTGGGATTGTCCCTTGATTGAGGACACCTCCTTCCCTCAGCTCCCAAAACCCTCAGCAGCAACCTGAGGAACCCCCATGCAATTACCAGATGAAATGCAGGAGGATCAAAGGGAGAGTTCCCGGCTCTCCCAGGATAAGCAGGAGTATGGGATAATGAGCAGCCCTGAGCACCTTTCCCTGTGAGCATTCCCCAGCTCCCCTGTGCCTGGGCAGCTCCCAGGTCCCCTCCTCGTGTCTCTCCTCAGCAGCTGCCCTGACCCAGCCCTGGAGTGACCCTGAGCGTTTTGGGACATGGTTTCACTGTTGGGATGGGGACAGGAGGGAGGGAGAAAAGAGATCAGGAGCTCTGGGGAACCTGGACATGGCAACCATCAGGGGACATCACGAGAGAAATAATAAACAATATACAGCTAAACAATAGTTAAATGACATTTCCATTGCTGCCTGCTTTCCCTTGTGTCCAAGGAGCTCTGATCAGGGTGGGAGGGGTGTTCCCACTCTTTTTCACCTGCAAGCAGCACAGAAGTTTCAAGTCGGAAAGGCACCTTAAGGAACAGGGGGATCAGCTGTCAGGAGCCAGGTTGAATTGTGAGTTGCTTGTCCTTGCAGAAGAAATGGGGGTGGCCTGTCTGTCACCTGTGAGGACCCTGGAGTTGTCTCAGAGGATTGGGGTTAAGTGCTTGTGCTTTCCAGGGAGAGCAGCAGCCAGGAACTCTCTTCCATCCAAGGGACAGACCAGGCCAGAGGTGCAGAAAGGAAATCTTAGCCTGGAATCCCCACCACCAACAGAAGCATTCCCCCCACAAATGGGGGGATTTCCCTGTGACAAGTCAGCCAACAAATCAGGCCTTGCCCTGATGTCCTGGTGCTCCTGTGCCAACACCTGGAGCAGGCTCATGTCCCCATCGCAGGGACACAATCCATGGGAGCACCGTGCTCACGCTGGCTACTGCCAAGGGAACCAAACTCATTGGGCTCACAACGAATTTGCATGCAAGGAATCAGGCGGGCTGAAATAAGGCTGAAATGTTAATGAACGTCTGGAAAGCAGTAGGAAATCCTTGGATTAGAGGTATCCTAGGAACACAACACAGCCGGTGACAGCAGATAAGGTCAGCCTGGGGACTGCATGCAGTTTTATCGAAAAATCCAACTTTGCATACGGTGACTCGACAAAAATGTAAGAAATGTAAATGGCGTAACGGTGTTGCCCTGTGGATTTTGAGTCATTTTTCATCAGGACTGGCTGGCAGGATGCCACGGCTCTGACCCCACTGCCCAGCCCAGGCTGGGCACTCCTGGAGCAGACAAGCACACACCCCAGAGCTGTCCCAGGCACAGGAGTGCCTCGCTTTTTCCATCTGATCTCGGGTAGGAGCAGGAGCCGAAGCGAGCTACAGCCCCGGTTCTGCAGCCCAGCTTCCAGAGCCAAGAGAGAGAGAGAGAGAGAGAGGGGCTCTGCCAGCCTTGCCCAGGCACGGCTGCACTCCCTGCCAGTCTGCAAACCACATTTCCCCGCTGCTCGACAGAGCTGGGGACTGAGGAAGGGCTGAGCGTGTTTGGGGAGCCCAGAGTCCCAGCTCAGCCACCCGCGCTGGGATGCTCCTCTGGAACGGTCTCCAGCCCTACCGAAGCAAATCACAACCAGAGAAGCATCGAACTCCCTTTCCCGTCACTTAGCTGAGGAGTTTTTCAGCATCAGACTGCAGAAAAGCCTTTTCCCGCTGCCTGTCCCTTTCTGAGCCACGAGGGTGCTGGGAATGATCCGGGAGTGCTCCGTGACAGCAGCAGGACCCCGGGCCGGTGCTGAATGGGGGACAGGGACAAGGCACGGCTGGGCCAGGAGCGGCACAGTGGGCTCAGAGTGGCACAGCTCGGCTTGGAGCAGCACAGCCCGGCTTAGAGCTGTACAGCTGAGCCAGGAGAGGGGCACAGCCGGGTCAGGAGCGGCACAGCTCCGCTCAGAGTGGCACAGTGGCACAGCCTGGCTAGGAGCGGCATAGCCCAGCTTGGAACAGCGCTGTCAGGCTCAGGGTGGCACAGCCCGGCTCAGGGTGGCACAGCCCGGCTCGGAGCGGCACAGCCCGGCTCGGAGCGGCACAGCCCGGCTCGGAGCAGTGCTGTTGGGCTCAGAGCGGCACAGCCCGGCTCAGGGTGGCACAGCCCGGCTCAGGGTGGCACTGCCCGGCTCGGAGCGGCACAGCCCGGCTCGGAGCCGCGCTCTCAGGCTCGGAGCAGCACAACCCGCCCGTCGCTGCTCGGGAACCCCCCGGCCGGTCCCCGGCCGCCGCCGCGGGTTGCTGGCAGCGGCCCCGGAGCCGCAGCGCTGCCGCCGGGGATGGAGGTAATAAATAACCCGGGGAGCGCGGCGCGGAGCCCGGCGGGCGGCGCAGACTCTGACCTGACAAATACCCACTGGAAAATCATCACCTCCCGCCCCCGGGAGCCTGGAGCCAGCCCCGGGCCGGCCCCGGGCGGGGGGCGGCGGAGCCAGCCGGGCCCGTCCGGCCGCGCCGCCGGGGGTGGCGGCAGCGGGGCCGGGGATGCGGGGAGGGGATGGAGGGATGGGATGGGGTGCAGGGAGGGGATGAAGGGATGGGGTGCAGGGAGGGGATGAAGGGATGGGATGCGGGGAGGGGATGGAGGGATGGGATGGGGAAGGGATGGGATGCAGGGAGGGGATGAAGGGATGGGATGCAGGGAGGGGACGGGGATGCAGGGAGGGGACGGGGATGCAGCGCAAACACGCAGCGGGATCTCGCCTCGCCCCGAGCGGGACCGTCCCGCACGGCGGCCGGGAGGGATGCGGGGGATGTTCCTGCTGGGAATGTCCTGTCCGCGCATCCTCCGCCTGTGCCGCTGGTGGGTGCTCAGCCCTGCAGCCTCCCCTCACCTGCTCCAGGAGAAGGCAGCACCCAATTTCCCCGGGGGGGGCGAGGAAGGAAAGTGGGGGATGGAGAGAGGTGCGTTATTTGCCGCCCCATGCAATAAAGTGTGATTATAAAGAATATAACAGGGAGCACAGCTTGAATTCCAATTGGCGGAGGGCCTGTTGTTAACCATCAGGGAACTATTTATTCTCCAGCCTTACTGGTGCTCCTTGGTCAATAATGATAAAGGGGGGAAAGGAGAAGAAGTTGAAGCCATTATAAAACAGCAATCCCATTACAGAGGAGCAGCAGCAACAGCCCCCCCAGAATCTATGATTCCCTCAGGTCATGTCTCATGTGCTCAGAGCACTGGCCACTGTCAGGATTTACCCTGCATCATTAACCCACCAAAGAGGGTTTTTTTCCTTGCCAGAAATGACTGATTTCTCCAGCCTGATGGCAGTCATCGTTTGGGAGACAGAGGAGCACTCCCCTGCTGCTGAACTATCTCCAACGATATTTAATAAATAAATAAAATAGCTGGATGCTCGACCAGCTCCTCAGGAAAAGGGAAGACAATGTGGCTATTTGTTGTGATTAAATACTTGCTGCTCCCTAATTCTGACACTTATTCACACACACATAGACAGGGAGCACCCATGTGTGCTCTGCCAAGCCCTGCTCAGCTCCCCAAACATTATTTATCATTTGCACTTCTCTCCCAGTCAGGGACAGGCTGTCCCAGGCTGTGCAAAGGAGCAGGAACAGCCCCTGTCCCACACAGCTGCCGCTGCACTCCCAGCTCTGCTCTCCTTTGCATCACTGCATTCCACGTGAGCCGTGCCAATGGCCCGAACAGGATCAGAGCCACCCTGAGCCAGCTTGAGAAACTTCTGCCATCCAGTTTGGATGCCAGAGCAAGAGCCCCAAGCTCGGTGCAGAAAGCTCAGCCCAGAGTTTGTTTCCTTTGCTCTGGCCCAGAGGAGGGGCTGGCCTGGAAGGTTTTGGCTCTCTGGGGGCTCCACGAGCCGCTCTGGCTGCCCAGCAAAGGGGGCTGGAGCCTCCTCACACTGCACAGCCCATGGAAAACTGAGCTGGCCTGACATCACCACACTTCACCACTCTCACTGCTGCATTCCCAAGCCCAGGAAGGTTCTCAGAAGCTTTTCCCAACTCAGACCCGTTTCCCCAGTGGAGATCATCCCTGGCTGTGTCCATCACCATGCCCATCAGGGAGTGGGAGGCTGCGTGGGGCTGGTTTTGTGCTTGTCCTGGGTTTCCCATCACTCACAAACCCTGACCCTCCTTGCCATGAGCAGCACCAGCTCTGGGAAATCCCTGTTTTCTGGCAGCTTTGCCTCTCCCCATGTGCATCCAGGGAAAAGCCCTCAAAGCACAGCAGTGAATGGGGGTGAGACAGGAGGAGGCTGTGGGGAGCGTGACTCTGGCACAGGATGGAATTTGGGGGGGATGAGCTTCAGCCTCCTTTACAATTCTTTGAAGATTCTGCCCTTAACCTGCAGAGCAAGCTCCTTCTTCCAGCTGAGTTATCCTGTTACCAAAACAGGACCTTTTGGCTCAAAACCTGTCACTTACAGGCTGAGGCTCCTCCAGGCAAACACTGAAACACAACTGGCAGCTCAGAAAGCATTTTGCACTTGATCATTGTTATTTACACACAAGGACCCAGGTGGAAAGCTCCCACTCAGTTGTGACACATTTTTAGAGTAGCACTGGGTGCAACTGCTCTAAAGCAGCCAAGGAAGTTCCTCCCCAAACAGAACCAAGATTGCTTCAAGGGCAATCATTCAATTAATCTCTTTTAATAGGCAAGATGAAAATGAAGACCCAGAAGAAGCAGGAGAAGGAAGGACAGCAGCAAAGGAATTGGAGACCATGAGTGTAGATAAAAGCTTGACTTGAAGCCTTGGTACAACTACACCCAAATCCTTTTGTGGGAGCCCAGGAATGAGGTTCTTAATGGCTGAGAAGGAGCATTAGAGCTGCTGCTCGGGGAGAAAGCCATGTTTCTTCCCCTGAGCAGGGCTGCTGTCTTTTTGCTGTGTGATGCCTTCCATAAGCTCTTCTGGGGATGGGGGTATAAATCATAATAAAGCCATGGCATGGCATATAAATCATAATAAAGAATAATGATACGTAATAAGGATGAATAATATTAAGGGGAGAATTGTGTGAGAGAGCCTGCACACACACACACACACACACACACACACACAGAGCTGTGCAAACACAGGCTGGAGAGGTGGCTGTCCCTGCCAGCACATCGATCCCAACACCCTGCACCACCTTCCTCCCCTGCCCTGCTGCCCATGGCAAGGAGGCAATAACCATCTGCAGGAATTTTGGTGCTCAGAGGGTCCCAGAAGGACTCACAGCAGGAGTTTAAACCCCCCAGCTCCTGGGCCTGCCTGCACACCAAGCTTCCCTCTGCCAAATTGCAAATTTAGCCCCACCAGGCCCTGCCTGTCTCAGGTGATGGGAACAGGGACATTGCTCCCTGTCACCCACATCTGCACCCCTCCGTGGGGCAGGGGATGGAAGGGGAAGTTCTAATTGCCAATTCTGCTGATTGCAGCCCTGGATTAGCACTGGGCAGATGTGTTTGTCAGTGTGCAGCGAGGGAGGGAAATAAATCCCAGTTTGAGATGGTCAGGGCTGGATGCAAAGAGCAGCTGAAGTCAATCCCCAGTGCTTGGAGAGCGCAGGAAGCCAAGTTCCACATCCTCCTCCTCCTCCTCCCAGGGAGATCTGGCCTGCTCAGCTCCTCACACACACTGATTCATCCCCTGCCTGCAGATCAGCCTGAATTTGGGGAGTTTTGTGTGTTCAACTCAACAGATTCCCCACAAGAGCTCGGGCAGAAAACCCCAGGGATCAGGAGATCCCAGGATATCTGATTAGCCAAACAACGGCGGCTGGGTGGGTGTAACTTTACAGAGCTGACTAAATTCAGGCTACTGGTCAAGATCCATCCAGAATTATCTGCTGGCTGAGCAAGGCAGTTCCATTTTGGGCAGGAGGAAACAGCTTCCAGGCACTGAACATCAGCAGCAGAAACAGCACAAGGGGAAGATTGCCTCCCTGGTTAAATGTGTATTTAAAATGCTGATAGCCCACACTGAGACCCCAGAAAAAATGTATTTATCATCGTTATTAACAGTAATAGAAATAAAACCAGTTCTAATAGCATGCAGGGTTTGATGCATTTCCCAAATAAAAGGATTTATTAGTTTAAAGCCTGGGTATTTATTTGTTTCTCTCTCCCCAGTCTTGCCCCCTCCCTTCCAACCCTGCTGAATTTTTAATGCCCCTTGTTTCTAATGTCAGCCGTTTTTCTTGTAAAGGTTTTTTGACATAACTTTATATTGCTGCATCCTTTTGTTGTTGCCATTCCCCATCCTTGTTAGAGAGTCCACTCCCCTAATGAAGCTCAGCTCCTGCCAGGATAATAAAAGGAAATAGATCCAGGGCTGAGGCGAGCCAGGGAGAGGGGAGAGCCTGTGAGATCAGAAATGAGGGTGACACAACATAAATGCAAGAAAAGTGTCCTCTGGGGACACCCAAGGCTGTCCCTGGGACCTGAGTGAGTGTGAAATGCACAGACACACAAATACACAAAGTTTGTGTGGATCTGTGTGCACTGAATATGCACTGATGTCATTTTATACACACACACACTGATGGTGTGGAAGGAGACATTGGGAAAATGTGGGACATTCTGCCAAATTAAAAAAAAAATTAGGATTCAAAATATCCCCCTTTTGCTTTTGAGGGGGCAACTCATGGTCTTACTGTAAGCTATATAAAAAAAAATTACCAAACTCTACAAAACTTCTTTCTCTTCTCCCCATTGAGAACGAGAAACTCCTCCACGTTTCTGTGACTTTCCTCAGCAACACCCAGGTGTGGTGCTTCAGCAAGAACAGAAACCCAGGGGCAGCCAAGCAGTTGCAGCAGGCAGGACCCTCTGAGGACTGGTTTGGACCCTGTGCAGCAGCACAAGCCCTGCTGGCTTTGTCTGGCTCTGCAGCAATATTTGGAGTGTGCCCTTGGTCCTGTCCTTCCCCAAAGCAGAGCGAGAGCAGCGCCAGGTGAGCCCTGGCTCCTGAGCAGGAGACGTCTCCAAAGCCATCAGCCAGAAGCCTGCAAAGGGCCCAGCAGTGCTCAGAGCCCTCCCTGAGCCCAGCACACCCTCCTGCATCCTTCAGGGACCCAGACATCATCAGCTCCAGCAGCAGCAGAATCACCTCCGGGACAGTTCAGTGCCTGCCCACAGCCACAGCGAGCCCCGGGCTCCAGCTGAACCACCAGGGCCTGAAGGATCTGTTCTGACTTGTTTCCAGGGGGATCTCGGGCTTTTAAACCCATCAGACACATTAACATAAGGACAACCTCCACATACTTGTGGCTTTCAACCTCTGAAATATTTAGGGCCGTGCACAGCCCCACTCAGCTGTCAGCAGCAGTGCCACAGGCTGGAGAGAAAACTCCATTTCTCCCCACCAGAGCAATTCTAAAATTCAAACCCCAGAGTCATCATGTCTAGGCTTGGCTTACACGCTAATTCTACCCTGAAAAGCTTAATTGAAATTTCAGGTGGAAATTAATCTGGCCACCTCTTGTTCCCTAATGGATTTTGATCTACTTCTCCACACTGTGACAATTCCTGGCATGGTAAGTGACGTCTGTTTTGAAGAAGGCTGTAATTATGAAGTCTGCAGGGAACTGTAGGTCAAGCCAGAGATGCAATGACATAGCTCTTACTAGACCAGAAAAACAGGAGTGACGAGGACTCCTGACACTGCAGGAACAGTGACAGATCAGGAAGGAAAATCCTTGCAGCAGATCTGTCTCTATTTTGGTTTTTTGAGCTGTATTTTCAGAGCTATGGGAAAAAAAATCTGACTAATTTTTATAACTAGAACAAAATTTATTGCTCCCTTTCAAAATTCTTGACCTGTGCTGTCCCTGAGGACAGGAGACACAATCATCTCCTGGTGACAGGAATCAGCCCCAGCTGCCCCTGGTGCCCCAAGGTGTGTGTGATCCTAAAAAGCTTTTTTTGACCTCAAGGAGCCACAGAGACCTTTTCCAAATCAACCCCAAAATACCTGTCCCAAAGCAGTTCTGACCAACAAGTCATGAAAGCCACAGTGGCATCAAGACAAACGCAGTGGTTTCACTCAGGGTGCCAGGATGAAGCCAAGAAAAGAAAGAATTGGGGATGGAGGGATGGATCACACAAGGGGAATATGCTCACAGCCAGCAGTTCCCCATGGAAAGATGATCTTTTTCCCTTTGGGATCTGAGGCAGACCATGGGCACACCAGACAGAGGCACAGAGCAGAGCAGTCCTTTAAATGGGGACAATCCATAGAAATGTGGTTTTTGGAAGGGGGAATTTGTTGTGGCTGTCGATTTGAATTGAATTTCACTGACAGAGCTGCTGAAGGACCCCAGCAGGTTCCCAGCCATGGTGGAACACAGAAACACATCCCAGCCTCGGCTGCAGTGCTCAGGAGGTGAAGGCTGTGCTGTATTAATATGCAAAGTGTGCCTGCCTTCCCAATTAAATGGAAAATGCTATGATTAAAGGCAGTCAGAAGATATTAGATGGATAGTGCTGAAGCATGGGCTTTATTTCCTGCACACAGGAGCCCCACAGGAGCACAGGGGGAGAAAGTGAGCTGGGAAAGGGAAAATGCCTGGATCCCAGGAAGGGGGGAAAGGCTGGATGAGCACAGTGCCTCATCCCGGGCTCTCAGACACCAGCCCTGGAGGCAAGGCTGCTCACAGCCCAATCCTGGGCTCTCACTTTGGGGGCAGGAGGGGTGAATCACAGCAAAGAGCCCCCAGAATGTCACAGTTCAGAGCTGCAGAGCCCTGAGGAAAAGCTCAGAGGGGACAGACCCTTCCTAAGCCCCCCCTTCTCCTTGTTAGCATCAGCAGTTTCTCTTTTACCACCTCCCTGGGCTGGGAGAAGGAAACACAGCGGAGCAGTGCGGCGTGCTGGATAATTTACAATTAAAGCCGTGAAGATGAGAAGATAAACCAGGAAACATTAATAACTGAGTGCAGGGTTCCCTGTGCCTGGCTGGCAAGGGCCTGCCCTAAATCAGCCCCGTAGCTGCAACCCTCCTGACTGTGCTCTGAGCCCCAGGCCAGGCTGGCAGTCCCCACTCACTCTCGCTGCTGTCTCTGAGCTCTGCTGCACCCTGTCACCAACACGCTCCCTGCCCGTGTTTCACGGCTTGCATTTAATTAAAAGAGATGGCAAAGTCAGGTATATTTATGGGGGCTTCTAATCCTCACATTTCCAGTTGCCATGGGTTTCCTTCCTCCCCCAGCCCCAGCACGGAACGTGCTCCGGGATAAAGCCCAATAAATTCTGCTCCATAATTGGCTCTGCGGTGTAGGGGTGCATCCATCCCAGCACCAGGGAAACACAGCCCCTCCAAAACTGACTGTGAGGACAGCAAGGCCCAGGGGAAGGGCTCCAAGTGCTTCACCTGCCCCAGGTACGAGGTGGGAGCGGGACCCAGCCAGGGTCTGGGTCACGGGGCTGGAGCTGCTCCTCTGCCCAAAGCTGGGCCCTGAGAGCAGAGAACACCCCAGGGCTGGGCAGGGGCTCCCCTGTCTGCCCTGAGAGCAGAGAACGCCCGAGGGCTGGGCAGGGGCTCCCCTGCTTGGCCCTGAGAGCAGAGAACGCCCCAGGGCTGGGCAGGGGCTCCCCTGCCTGACCCTGAGAGCAGAGCACACCCCAGGGCTGGGCAGGGGCTCCCCTGCCTGCCCTGAGAGCAGAGAACGCCCCAGGGCTGGGCAGGGGCTCCCCTGCCTGCCCAGCCCCCAGGGCGAGGGAGCAGCTGCCTGGGGGATTCCTGCAATAACTCTGGGTTCTAGAGCTGTTCTCACCTGCCTGTGCTCCATGGGTCCTGAGCAGCCCGGGGTACTCCTGAAATGAGCCTCTTCCACCACAGACTCTTCTGGAAAGGTTGGGAAAAGGTGTGGTTTGAGGAGACCTTTTGAGCTGTTCTTTGTCTTTAGGGAGGGGTTTCAGCAGCAATTTGCCCCAGGTAAAGCCACTCAGAGGAGACGAGGCTGCCCATCTCTGCAGAGCCACAAGTTCTCCCACCTGTGCTCAGCATCTCAGATGTCACATCTCTGCTGGGGACAGCAGGAAGTGTCCCTGTGCAATGCCAGCACTCCCAGGGGCCCTGCTGAACTCCTGAGCAGGATTTAGTGGCTGTAAGCTTCCATCACTCAGGGAGCCCCTTCTGCAGGAGCACCCACACCTGATACCGGCACAGCAAAGCCTCCCTTCACACCCAAATTCCCACTGAAACACCAAATCCACTGCTGAATGCAGACAAAACACAGCAGAACAACAGGGAGGGAGAAATCAGATTTCTTCTGCGTTATTCACTTAAGCAAAAGAACAAAAGGACACAAGGGAAGAGGAAGGAATTGTCTGACTCTGTCACATATGTTCCTGCCCCACAAACACAGAGTTATGGCCAAAGCTGTCTGCCTGCCTGGCACTGCACAGCCTCTGCTCCTTTCCTCTCCTTTCTCTGGGATGTTAGCAGGAGTTAACATCCCTTAACTCACAGCTTTCCACATTCTGCCTTTATGTCTAATGTTAATGTTATTTAAACGCCACCTTATTATTTTTTTTTCCTCTGTGAATTTCATGATGGGTTTCTTATTTCCCTCCATTTTTTTAAGGCATGGTTTATTAAGAAAAGCTGACTGCACCCCCAGCACTGATGAATAAAACCCCCCCTCACAGGAGACAGTTTTATTCTGTTGATCGGAAGTCTGCCAGCCCAATTTATGATTGGACATAAGATCTCCAAATCTGGATTTATGTGTTGTAGTATAACGACAGGTCAATGAGATTAAAACTATGTTCATGAGAGAGCTGTGAGGCAATTTGAGTTTCATGGTTCTGTGGTGATTGGGCATTCAGTCTAAGAAAACCTGCCTTAATAAAACACTCCCAGGCCCGGGAACAATCTGCACATTATTCATTATTGCAGCCTCCCCAACACCCCCTGACCATAAAACCAGAGCAGGGAGAGCAGCTCTCCCCCTCCTCCTGCAGATGAAGCCATCAGGGAGATGGTGCCACCGATAACGAATGGGCTGAATTAACAATAGGAACACTTTTCTTCCTTATCATATGGTTCACATAATCAAAACAGGGCAGGGGAGTGGGAGGGGAGAGGAAAAGTCTCAGCCTTTCAAAAGTCTCCTCCACCAGCTGAGAAATGCAGGGAGTAAAGGCAGCAGCTCCTGATCCCATCCAGAGAACTCCCTTGCCTTCAGGTTCCTGTTTATTGAAGAAGTATCACCCTGCAAGCCTCAACCATGGGGCTGAAAGGCTGAAAGGAGCCTCAGCCGGGTCCCAGGACTGGCAGAGCTCACCTGGACCAGAGCAAACCTGGAGGATCAGAGCCAGGACCCTCCCAGGGCCAAAAGCCCCGTGCCCACATCACAGGCTGGGGCTGCCAGCAAGGCTTTCCTCTTCAGGATGCTTCATTCTTCAGCCCTGCTTCTTTTCTTCATCATCCTGACAAGGATTTTCACTGAACAGAGATCACAGGATGCAGTGCAGTGGTAGGAAAGTGTTCCATGCTTTGCTTCCATGTGGTCTCTAAATAAAGCAACTCCTCGTGCTTCTTCCCCATGCAGGTACAAGGGCCAAATTCCCCTTGGCCTGAGGATCCCCAGTTCCAGTACAGCTGGTAATTGCTGAAGGTGCTCAGCACTTCTGAATATTGAGCACAAATGCTGAAAAAACAGAGCAGGAGCACATGGAACGCAACAGCAGCAGCCCAAGGACAAAGGAAGGACGTGAAGAAAGGAGCTTGGAAAAGGACAGGGCCCACAGGAGACACTGGGAGCTGTTCTTTGTGCTCTCCTTTGACTGTTCCAGTCATTCTGCACTGGAGACCCAAGGCAGGGAGCCTTGTGCACCTACAGAGCTGCTGCTGCTGCTGCTGAAGGGGCCAGAAAAGCTTGTGGAGCAAACCCATCTCAGATAGGCAGGGAGATACCAGGACGTTCCTGTTCCATCCTTGTTTAATCTGCTCTGTTGTCAGGCAGGGCACTGGGCCAGTGCAAGTTCCCACTGCCTCAGCTTGGGGGGGGACTGGCTGCAGAATTTACACAAATAAAAGGAGAAGCGAAAAGCGCCGGCAGCACCAATCTGATTACAGAGTCATTTATTTTCTGGTCGTTAATAATTTGTGCAATAAAAGATTGCGTGCCTTTCTGAGTTAGTAGGAGTTATTGGCATGAATTTCCCTCCGCACTGGTGTGAGTCTGTGCTTGGAACATAAATTATTAGTTTCTTATCGCGCTCCTCCTCATTTTTCATGCTGCCACAGCCGGATCGCCAGGAGCCAACCCCTCAGCCTCGCTCTTATTTTATGCTGCACGGCGAAGGCAGCGAAGATGGCTTTTCCATCTTTAATTACACAGCTCCCTCCTGCTTTCCTCCCTCCCAGTTCCCCACCTGAGCCGGGCTGTGGCTCCCGTGCCATTTGCCAGCGAGGTTTTTGGTGAAAACCCCGTCCTTTGACAAGAGCCAGAGCAAGGCAGTGACAGCCCCAGCACCCTGCCAGCTCCTGTCACGGAGCTGTTTGGAAGCAAATCCCATGTGTGGATCGCAGCTAAAGGAGGCTGGAATTCAGACCGTCCTGGAAGAGGAGGAGGAAAGCCCTGGCAGGGAGTCAGGCCCTGCACAAGATGGTTGTTGCTCCAGTGGAAGATTGAGAAGTTTCAGGCCTGGCTGTAGCTGTGAAATGCTTGGGAAGCAGACACTGAAAAAAAGGTTGAGCAGGAAGGTACCTGGCAGCAGAAAGACCCAGAGATGAGGAGGAAATGGAGCCACCAGGTTCAAACCCAGATCAGATGAGAGGGGACCCCAAATCAGGGCTTCATTCACCGCATTGAGAACCAAGGGCCCAAAATCATGCAAAAATTTGTTGTAATTCCTTGAGATGGGCAAATGTCTATCCTTGGAGAAGAAAATACTGAAAAGAAAAAGGAAAACAAACTTAACTGAAATCTTAGGCTTTCATCAGGCCCCCAGATGAAACATTTGATGCATTGGAGGACAGTCCCCATGTGCTCCAACAAACACATCTTCACTCTTCCTGTGATCCAACAGTTTCAAGATATTTATCGCTGCTTTTTCCACTTCCCAGGAGAACTCAGTTTATCACAACCTATTCCACATTTGTTTTGCTGCCATCAACACCTGCCAGGGCCATGCTTTCTGCAGAATAAGCTGGAGTTGTGCCACGGGCAGGATTTGTCAAACACGGTCTCCACGCTGCCTGTGGGAGATCCCCACCTGGGACAATTGCTCGCCCTCCCAATCCCTCCACCCCATTCCTTACATTTGATATTTGACTCCAGTATTTCCAGAAGGGGAACTGTTCCCCGCATTTCTAAACACTTTCACGATGCCCTTCCTGCAGCCCTGCCGCCTCTTGGGGCAAAGGCTTTCTTTTAGTCTCTGTGGCGACTACACACGGAAAACAGGAGGGAAATAACTAAAAAGTCCATGCTGCAGAGGCACAGCATTTCCAGGTGTGTCTCTGGTAGGGTGTGGGGATCCACGGGGAAACAGAACAATACGGTATTGTACTTCCCGTGTACGGCTCTGCATCAGAGGGACTTTGTGAGTAATCCGATTATCTCCTCTCCGGAATCAAAGCAGCGAGGGAGAGAGCTTTTCCCCTAATCCTAGCGCCATCTCTGGGAACGCCTCATCGTGCAGAATCACTTTCACAGCGGGGACGGGAATTAGGGGAGAATTTCCCTGCTTCCCGGCATCCGCGGCGGAGGGGGCTCCCCCCGTTCCCCCGCCGGGGCGGCATCCCGGGGGCAGGGCAGCATCCCGGAGCCTTCCCGGAGCCATCCCGGCGGGATGCGGGGCGGGCGGGCCGCCCCAGCCCCGGGGCTGGCGCCGCTCGGTCCCCCCGGGCCGCTGCCGCCGCCGCCGCCGCGGTCGGAGCGGAGCCGCCGCCACGGCTCAATTACCGCGGCGGCCGCGGGCCCGGAGCCGCCCCCGCCCCCGGGCCGGGCCCGGCCTCTTCCCCCGGGCTCTGCCGCCTCCCCCGGGCCTCCCCCGGGCCCGCAGCCGCCTCCCGCACCCCGCCCCCGGGCCCGGGCCCGGCCTCTTCCCCCGGGCTCTGCCGCCTCCCCCGGGCCCGCAGCCGCCCCCCGCCCCCGGGCCGGGCCCGGCCGCTTCCCCCGGGCTCTGCCGCCTCCCCCGGGCCTTCTCCGGGCCCGGCCGCCTCCCGCCCCCGGGCCGGGCCCGGCCGCCTCCCCGCGGCCCGCTCCGTCCCGTCCCGCTCCGCTCCGCTCCGCTCCCCCGGGGCCGGGGGGGCCGCAGAACACAGCCCTGCCGAGACTCGGCCGGCCCCGAGCCGGGCACGGCACACGGGAACCGGGCAAAGCCCGCGGGGACCCAGCCCAGCCTCGGGGAAAGTGCTCCGGGCTGCAGAACAGAGGAAAGCCCCGCAGGAACCGAACCCACCCTGAGACCATCCTGGGCTGGAGAACCGGGCAGTGCCTGCAGGAATCGAACCCACCCTGAGACTATCCTGGGCCAGAGAATCGGGCAATGCCCGCAGGTACCGAGCCCACCCTCCGGGAGCAGGAAAACTTTCCAGCAGAGGCAGAGGTAATTTTACCTGGGCACATCCCAAGTCAGGACCTGTTGGCCAGCGACAGGATGCCAAAACAGGTGAATAAAAGGAGACAATGAGGTAAGGGTGGAGAATTTCAGTCCCAGGAGCCAGGAGGGAGCAGGAGTCCTGACAGGACTTCCAAAGTGTGTGCCTCATCCCAAACAGGTAATCCTGAGAATTTCAGCTTCACCATCTGCCCCTCTGACAGCCAAATTCAGTTCCTGGGCAGATTAAGAGTTATCCCATATGCTGAGGGATACCAGATCAATTTAAGGTGTGATTTTAAACTCCTGAAAAAGAATTCAAATTTCAAATGAGGCTTTTTCCAGTTTAATTTCTATCAGAGTTCCAGATGAAACTGGAAAAGGAAGCTGGCACCCCTCCACTTCCAAATGGACTTTGCCTCATTCATTTAATTACTGAGCCAGTCACCAAGGCAGAACAGTGGAACGTGCAGCACCCAGGGTTTTCGGTGTAAAACCCAGAGGTTTGGCACAAACCCCAGTGAACACCAGGGCATTCTCTGTGCCTCGCTGCTCCCTACCCTCCTTTATCCCAGCAGTGAGGAGCACTCACAAAGCTCAGCTCCCAGGCTGGAAAACAGAGAATACTTCTGCTGCTGTCAGCTCTGCCAAGAGCAGTGCCAACATTCTGTTCACCCCATCCCCTCCCAGCAAGGAAAACAAGCTGAGCATCCCCATCCCTGGCTCCCAGGGAGTGGAGCTGGGGTTAAATGTCAGCCTCATCAAGGGCACAGGAGGATGCTCCATCCCCATCACGCTTCCAAGGAAGGAGAGAGGCAATGCAGGAAGGGAGGAAGGGGACAGGGAGGCAAATAAATAAGGACAATGCACAATTTATGAAGACAAGAAGGTAGTAAGTGCTACTCACCCGGAGTGTAAATTGGTATTGATGTCACAGCACAGCCCAGCCAAAAAATAATGATGATGATAATTTAGGGCTCGCACTATATCTCACTCAAGCCAGGGTCCTACCCAACAGCAACTCTCACCCTGCCACTCTTCTCCCCATCCCTATTCATTGGTGTCCTCCTAAATCAAATACACTCAATGTTGATTTGATTGTATTTCCTTATTTTATTTACCATCCACTGCTCACTCCTGTGCCCCTCGTGGGTGTCCCAGGCTTGTTCTGCCCCCGGGCAGTGCCAGAGGCACAAACCTGTCCCAGGCCAGGGCAGTGAGGATGCTCAGGCTGGGGAGGATTCCTGCATCCTGCCCAGCCCTCATCCATCACTTTCATCTCTCCTCCTTTCTGCCTCAGCTCCTGGCTCCCCTCTCCTGCCTCCCCAGGTTTATGGCCCTGCCTGACTTCCCTCCTGTAACATTTTACTGCTCTGTTATGGGCCCTCGGGGGCCTCGTTTCCACAAGTGCTGTTTTTGCTGTAGTTAAGCCTAATTCACTGGGTTCCAGTCTGCTCTCAGCTCCCAGGCTCCCTTCTCCTGCACAGCATTTTCCTGCTGATGGGAGATCTTAATATTATTAATTTTTAAAGTATTAATCCCCTTTTAGGTGTTTCAAAGCCTGAATTACATCCTCCCCTCCATATAGCACAATTTTCCTGTTTCTCCTGGGTGTGCCTGTGCTCCTGGCCCCCATAAGGGCTGGGAGACCTTGAGCAGAATTTGGGATCTGCTCTCATCACCATTTGATGTTCTATGGGAAAGGCAGAGCAGTCCTGGAGAGCCCTGGGAGCCTGCTGTGTCCCTGTGTGTGCCTCCAGTGCAGCTGACAGGGTTCTGCTCCTCCAGTGTTTGGCTGAATTCTTTCTTTCTTACATTAATTTTCATTTTGTCATTAGGGAATTGAATACTTTGTCATTTCCATTCATTTCTTCCCTAAAGCTCTGTGTGGGCACTCTGTGACCATTAGAGATCCACCCTGCTAACACACCCAGCTACAGACACAGGTGAGCACACACATTATATACACTGATAAATGATTCATTTCAACAAATCTCCCTAACCAAAACTCATTTTCCAGTGCTGCTTCCTTCCACTGCTCCAGCTCCACCTGGGGCTGTGATTTATTTTGTTTATGGACCAGTTTTCACATCGAACCACAGCACAATGTGTGTCCTCCTCACTCCGCCTGAGCCCAAACGCCAGAATCTCCTGAGGAGGGGCAGAGGCTGCCTGGTCACAGCCAGGGCTGTCCCTGTGGTCCCAAAGCAGAGCAGGGCTCTCCACAGGTGGCTGATCCTCTGGGGTTTGTGCCCAAAAGGACCGAAACTGCCTGAAGAAATAAAGAGGATCTGCACACTGGAATCCCAGCCCACGTGCCAGGATCCAGACTCTGTTTAACTCTGCTCCAGTAAACTATTGAGCATCAGCTTAATCCCAAATAGCTCCATAACAGTGCCAATTACCTGGGAAAGGAAACATGAATTTGTAAATAATGCTGTCTTCTGCCATTCTCTGTTATTTTACAGGATCAGAAGCTTATTGCCAGCGTTTATTAGATTTGCCAGCCTATTGCAAGAGATAAATAGGTGTTTGTAGCTTCCCCCTATTTTCTCTGAGAGATAAACTGTGGCACAGAGAAATTAAATGAGCTGCCTGAGGTCATACAATGAACAGTCTGGGAACTGCATCACTGGACCAAATCTTTTCTCCTCATTTTTGTGTTTCTGAAAGGCAACCCCTCCAGGGGTTGGGCACACGCTGCCAAATGATCTCCCAAAATTACCAATACTGGCACAGCTGCATTCCTACAGAAGCTGTGAGCAGAATCAGACCTGTTGTTATCTTAGGTAGTAACAAACAAAACGAAACACAGAAATGAAGAGCCAATGCCAAGCATTTGAGGGTCAGAGGAAGAGCTCAGGGTGCTGAGGTTCTCATCTGGGCTGGGGCTCCTGGCTGCAGTGGGACTGCACAGAAACAACATCCCTCAGATCCACCTTGTTTGGGGATTTTTACTTTTTTATTCAATTGTCTTCCTTGGCAACAACAACCAACAGCAGCCTCAGTCCCAGCTCCAGCTGTGCAGGCAGGAGGGGAACAACCCATCAGAAATCCCTGCACAGCTGCCTTGTTTCAAGGCACAGCAAGCACCCCGAATGGATTTAGCAGTTCAAAACAATGCTATTGCAGGTTTTTCCCCAGCTCCTGACTCCTTCATCAGACCCTGCCAGGTGCTCTGGTGGGGTCTGGGCACTCAGATCCAGCTCCAGAGCAGGCTCTCAGAGCACAACATCAATTCCATGTCCTGCCATGCAGCCAGCACTGCCCAGGGGCTGCTGCAGGAGGATAAATCCCATGCAGCTGGAGCCCTGGAGTCCCTGCTCAGCACCGAACCCCAGCGTTTCCACACTTTTCCATGGAAAAAGTGGGCTATATTCCACCATTCCTGCAGGCACCAAGCACTACAGGCATTGCACAACTCTGTGGGGAGTTGGATTGGTAAAAGTGACTGTTCCTCTCCTCAGGGAGCTCAGCTCACTGACTCCACCAGACCTATTTATGTGCACAATAATTACTGCTCTGAATAAGGGATTAAATCTCCAGCTATTAGACTCCAAAGTAAAAGCCCAAATGACAGACACTAATCTCTTCAGGGTATAAAAGTAGTTTTTAGCTGGTGCATTAACTGGCTGTGTGGCATCATCCAGAGTCCCCGTTCCATGCTCAGAGTGTGCCCTGTGTCCTGCCAGAGCCCAGCCAGCAGCCCCAGGGACAGCAGGAGCCATCCCTTTGCTCCTTTGCTCCTTTTCCCCTTTTCTCCTTGCCCCTCCCTGCTGGAAACACACCGCTGAGAAAGGCAAAAAGGGAATTCATCCCTGCCTGATGTTTCAGGGTGATTTGTTGATATCTCAGCATTGCTATTCCTACAAAACTGATGGAGAAGTTTAACAGTCTGGCTGTGAAATGCTGAGGAAGAGGAGGGGTTTGTGCAGTGTTGGTGCTGGCTGAGGGACTGGGCATCTCCATGGGTTTGTGTCTGCAGCTGCAGGTGACAATTCCTGAGTTTCAGTACTGAAAGCTGAGCTGGTGGTTCAATGCTACCTGAAGGTGCAGAAAGAATCCCTGCTGCTTTCTGGGTGTCTGACTGGTGCAATTCTGAATCCTGCACCGAGAGGTTCTGCTGTGAGGGAGAATTTCCTTGCCCTGCCTTCTCAATATTCCAGGCCCTTTGGAATAGTCTTTTTCCACCAAATTCCTTCCCAGACATAAACAACTTAATTTGTCCTTGGTCAAACACCAGTGAGGAGAACTGAGTTGTGCTGGAGGCAGATTTATCACAGGGAATCTCTTGCCACCAGCACCTGAGCCTGAGCAATTATATTTTTAATAATAACTTACACACAATGGCTCCATACACAGAATTGAGCATTGATGTTTTTCCATCCCGACTGCAAATTACTGCATTATGACTCTCACATCGTGTCTCCAGTTCTTTATGATCAGACTTTTCCCCTTCTTTGCCACACTGCTGATGCAGACAGGGATTCAGGAGGGCTGAGTGAGCTTTTAACCACACCATTGATGAAAATATTTCTGATTGCCTATTAATAGAACCTCTCTGCTGCCTCCTCCCCAAAGGCTGGTTACTGCTGGTGCTAACATGACAACACTCAAAACTCAGTGATTACTTGAAAATTACAGGTTTGGATGAGAACTCTGTTTCACTCAAGGATGTTTCATACTGCAATGATCTAAAAAGAGTGGGGTTTTGTGACTGATCAGTGCTCTTAATTTTCCCACTTATTTTGCAGCTGCCTCTTTGAATAATTGGGGGTTGCAGAGCAGGCACATGGACCTTGTTCCTCTACCTTCATGCCATAGAGCATCATTGTCCTTTATTTCTGACCTTTGTCTATCAATCTGTGGGCTTTTAAATATATATATATATATATGTATTTTTTAATCTCTAAGTCCTGACTGAACTGGAAACAACAGTTTCTAAGACATGATTTAACCAGTAATAAAGGTGGACAACCAAAAGAGCCTTCAAGAGCATAAGCACAGCCCCAGTGGCTTCAGTGGAGCCATTTATGTGTTTGAAGGACAGAATCCCTGTCTCTGTCATCAGCCAAACCTGAGGCACAGGTAAGAGCCATTGGAAATGAGCAGAGGGAAGGGCACACCAGGACTGATTGGAAAAGCACACATTATTGTCTGTATTTAGAGCAGAGAAGGAGGGGATAAACCCCACCTGCTTTAAACAGAAAGAAAGGGGAGAGAGAGAAAAGAAGCAAGAAAAGGAAAAACACTGAGATTAACTTTGGCTCCTGTAAAGGAGCAGCTTTAGGAACACTCAACTTCCATCTGTGTCAGAAATGAGCTGCACCTTCTGACCCACTGTTGGTATTTTTCATTCTGGAGAAGTTAACAACAAAACCAAAATAAAGCCCCCTCTGACATTCTCAGCTCAGCTTCAAGGAATGGGATCCAGACAAACTGCTGGAGGGAAGGAAGGCTTTTGGATTCTGCATTTTATTTTATTAGGTGCAAGTGAGTTATTTTGATTATGTTGGCAAGAAGGGGGAAGAAAAAGCCTTATGGCAGCAGCTCTGTCCCCTCTCTGCCCACATGTGCACTCCCAGCACCACAGCCACAGGGTTTGGCCAGCAAAGGCTCGCAGGGCCAACCTCCGTAGTGCATCTGGGAGGCAGAAAAGCCTCTTTAAAAAAAAAATATATTTTAAATCAAAGCATGAAGGCAAGGAAAGGAAGGGGAGGAGCCAGTCCCCCCAGTTTGGGGCATTGCCCTCGGGGTTTGGCAGGAATGAATGAATGATGGCATTCTTTCCAGGCTGCCCTGGAGCTCAGTGTGTGGGAAGGGGGTGATGGGCAGGGGCGCCCCAGGGACATCAGAGCTGCTGCCACCAGCCCAGCCCTGCCAGGGGGACCTGGGGTCATTCTCTGGCTGTCACTGGAGCTTTGTGTGAGCCCTGAGCCTGCAGCTCCTGTGCTCATCACCGTCCAGAGGGAGCAGGGAAAGGGAGCTCTGCCATCCCAGCACTTCCCAATGCTGCAGCAGAGTCCAAGTCATTTAAATGTTAATTTCTGCAAAGATCTCAGAGATGGGCCTGACTGCCTGCATGGGAATGCTGTGTGCAGGAATCCATCAATACCAAAGGCTGATCCCAATGGAAGTGACTCAAATGGATGGAAAAGCTCCGAGGCAAACAGCCTTGCCAGGCTGAATGCCACAACACCAAACCCAGGAAGTGAAAAGTGGTGCTTTGACTTCCCTGTCCAAAGGGCATCCAGAGCCAGGGAACATGGAAGCTGTGGTGCTGCTCACAAGAGTTTCCTGGGTTATTTTCCAAAAGATTTTAGAAGCTGTTTATTACTCACATTCTCAAGACTCTTCTTACTTCAGGAATCACTCGCTGTGCACCTCTCACATCGACAGCATCTCTCTCCTTTCCCTGTCAGGGAAGCAGAAAAGAACAAAACTGCATTTCTCCACAGTGAAGCCGGGGATTATAAACTTCCATAGAAGCTTCCTAGAATGGCTATGGAAAAACACAGCTTGAGGAGAAGAACTGTCCCCACCAAACCCCAATTCAGGTCCCAAATTCACAGGAACCCAAAGCCTGAGGCGTGGCTGTGGAGCCGGGCCCTGCACATCAGGCAGGCTCCCCCGGAGCTCTGCTCACAGCCCCAGCCCAGCAGAGGCTGCAGGATCAGCCCCGGGCTCTGGGAGCTGAGCAGAGCAGCTGCCCCTTCCCCTGGGCCAGCCTGTGCCGCTGGGATGGCAGAGGGAGCCCAGCAGCTTCTCAGCTCCCCTTGCTGGATGCTGGGAAGGGTTGCAGCTGGAATTCCTTAGGCTTCACCCAAACCTACCTGCCCACAGAAAGAGGTTTATGCATTAAACAACCTTGACAGGTGGAACAGAGCGATAGAACAGGCGGATCACACCTTCAGTGCACCCACAGGGTAACCCTGCCTGCCCTCAGCCCCGAGGTCGGGGCAGAGCTGAGCCTTTCCCCGGGGTCCCTGCAGTGCTGGGATGCCCCCAGAGCCTGAGCTGGGCTCACCTGGCCTCACCTGCGGGCACGGGGATCCCAGTGCTCACTGCTGGCTGCCCTCCCAGCTGGGCAGGAAAAGCCCTTGGGATAAACCCTGAATTCCCTGGAACTGCGGGAAAACCAGAGCAGGGCTTTCCAAGGGACAGCAGCTGCCAGCACTGCTGGCTGCTGGAGCACAGGGTGACACAGAGGTGTGGCACAGGGTGACACAGAGACACCAGCCCTCTGCTGTCCCAGCTCGTCCCCATCCCTGCACACTGCAAAAACACCTTTGTGAACCTTTACTGGAACGGGTTCACTCCGAGTTCAGACATCTGTGGCTTAAAGCACACTCAGCAGCCTTGGAGCAGGCAAGGGTCAAACCTACACTGAGCAAAGCTGCACCAGGACTGAGCCCAGCGCTGTCAGAGAGAGGAGAATTCTCCATCTGTGCTGTGCAAATCAGCTCCCACTCACTGGCTGTTTACTGGAACCTCTGGGAGCACCAGGCACTTCTTTCCAAGAGCAAGCAGAGGTCACCAAGTGTGTGGGCAGGGGCACAGGGGGCACAGGGGGCATAGGGGCAGCACTGCTGGGTCTGTCAGGGGCACAGGGGCACAGGGGCAGCACTGCTGGGTCTGTCAGGGGCACAGGGGCGTTGGGAAGGGCAGGAGGAGGCAGTGGCAGCCCGGCTGCTCTCAGCACTGCTGCAGGAAATGCAAACCACACTCTGGTGTGCACAGCAGGGGCACAGGGAGGGAGCTCTGGGTGCCCTCGCCCTCCCTGCAGTGCTGCACAATGCTGCTCTCCATCTCTGGGTGTAAATGAGTCATTCATTCCCTCAATTCCCCCAGTGGTGCTGCTCAGCCCTTGGCTCCCATGCATCCCCATCCCTTTCCAGGCTCTGGCGCTGCAGGAAGAGAACACAAAGTCCCAGCAAAGTTCCAGACCTGCCCTGTTGCACCTCCCTGGAAGCTCCAGCTGAAGATTGACAGCACTGCTTCATCCAGGCCCCCAAAAGGAGCAAAACTGGCCACGGCAGAGTGACTCAGTCCTGATGGATGAATGGAACGTCCAAGCATTTGCAGGTCCCGTGCTTGGGGATTAGGGTTATGTTTAGGGTTAGGGTTAAGTGACCCTAAAACCCCATTTGTGACCCCAAACCAGCTCCATAATTGACCCCCAAACCCCAGTAGTGACCCAGAAGTGATCAATAAGCAACCCTAAAACCCCATAAGTGCCCCCAGAACTGCCCCATAAGTGACCCCCAAACCCCATAAGTGACCCCAATTCACCTTTCACTATCAGGTCCCTCCCCCTCGATGGTCAGGGCCACCATGGGGCTCAGGCTCCGGCCACACATTGTCCCCAAATTTATCATTCCCTGTTCATGCAGCTGCAATAAGATTTCTAAAGTTCACAGGGCTGGGACACAACTGCACACCCTGAGCTGGCTGAAGGGATTTAATGTATGTTTGTTTGGGTTTTTAATGTCCATACTCTCATCTTATTACTCACAGCCACGCTTGGGTACATTTTAATTAGTTTGTTACTTTTTATCTCGAAATACCTGCCTGAAAGAATAAAAATGTCTCAAAACATACCGAAGCTTTTCAAAGTCCCCAATGATTAAACTCCATGCTGCTCCAGAATTTTATCAGAATTTTATGCTCAGGAATTCTATTGTGGTTATATTTCTTTAGATTCATAGTTGCTTTCTGATCTGATTAATTCCCTTTCTTTCTTTCTGAACACTCAGGGAATTGTTGCATGTCCAGATGCTCTGGATTCCTCCTGACATCCAGTGCTTTATTTTGGTCCCTGCCATCTATTAGAGCAGAAGAGCTGAGAAAAGTGAGAGGGCTCCTCAGCTATGTCCATGGAGACTCCTGCACAGCCTGCCTGGGGGAACGGGGCTCTGGGAGGTGAAGCTCCAGAGCTGCTCCCAGGAGGCACAAGGAGCTTTGCTGAGGACTCGCAGAGGTGGAGCAGCAGGAGGGGCAGAGGGACACAGGGATGTGCCTCAAAGCCCCTCCAGATGGGCTCTGGAGACAGGATCTCCATCCTTCAGCAAAGCCATCCAAGCAGGACTGATGGTTTTCCCACCAGCCTTTCTCTGCCCTGAGAAAGCCTGAAGACAGAAAACCAAACCTACCAATACAAAATGAAAAGGAACCAACCGAGGAAGGCATCAGGCGCGACAAGAAGAGGAGCAGGAGGGCGGGGGAGTCCCCTGGGTGCTGACAGCGGAGATTCAGGCTGTTGGAACTTCACTGGGCTCACATTTCTGGGGCTCCTGACACATCCTTGGCCCCGGGGCTGAGAGCAGCTGCATCTCAGCAGGGATGGGATTGCTCCCACGCAGGAAGGGATGGGGCCCTGCCTGCACAGCTGCCCTGCCCTGCTGCGACTCCCAGTTCACTCACTGCAGTCACCCAGAGCCAGCCCAAGCCCTGTCCCAGCCCAAGCCACACAAAACCCTTCTCCCAGACAGCACACGGGCTGGACCAGCTCTCCCCACACCTCCAGGGACGGTGCAAAGTGGGGACATTTAGCCAGGACATCAAGAAATGCTTCCCAGCACTCCAATGAAGGAAAATCCAAGTTATCCATTAAATAAATGAGAGTTCATTCCAGGCAATGCCTATGGAACAAGCTGTGAACACCTCGTCCTGTCAGTGCTTTTTGCTAATAGTGGCCAGCAATTAGCCTAAGCCATTCAGTCTGGATTTGGAGATGGATTTTCCCTCAGGATCTGCATTTTTCAGGGATTACGGGCTGGGAGTCACACTCTGCCTCAGTATCAACCCCACAAGCAGCTCATGTCAGTGGCCCCAGGTCAAAGATGGGCAATTCAGGCACAGGAAGGAGAAACAAGAGGCAGCCAGAGGAGAAGCAAACTCTCTGCTCCAGCAGTGCTGCTCTGAGATCCTGGCAGTGCTGCTGGTGTTCACCTCCCGTGTCCCATCCCTCCTGAGCCCCTGCCACCCCAGGGCACAGCTGGTGGCAGCAGCAGGATCGGAGTGCCTCTGTGTGCTGGGCTGGCAGCTGGGAAGGGAAGCAAAGATAACAAAGTCCTTACTGGGAAAAAACAAATCTGCATTTTATATTGCTGAAAATATCCCTGCATGCCTGGGCCAGCAGCTCTGCTCCACAGACACCCTAATGATCCAGGGCTCCCTGTCTGGGGGATTGCTGACACCCACGTCTCTGCTGGAGGAAAAACAAGTGGAGTTTGGTGTGTCCTGGGAGTTCTTCCTCTCCCCTTCCCTCGGCACTCTGCTGGGCGAAGCAGATCTGCCCAAGGCTCCCTCCTGTCAGCCAGCTCCCTTTGCTGGAAGGCTCCTGGGGGCAGATGGGGAACGTGGCTGTGCCCACGGGGCACGTCCCTGTCCCTGGAGCCATGGCCCTGCTGCCCATGGGACAGGGGACACTCGGGACAGGGTGGCACTCAGGACAGGGTGGCACTCAGGACAGAGTGACATTCAGGATATGGTGGCACTCAGGACAAGGGGACACTCAGGACAGGTGGTACCCAGGTCTGTCCCGCTGCCCATGGGCCAGGGCAGTGAATCAGAGAAGATTCAGCTCAGGGAGTGCTTTGCAGGCTGCTGCTGCAGGGGAGTCCTGCCCGGCTGTTTTCCACTCACAGCCCCGCCACTCTCCGTTTCAGTCACAGACTTCCCCTCCTTCCCCCAGGGAGGATCTCAGCCAGGGCTGGGGCAACCCCAACCGTCACCCAAACAAGAGTTCTCTCTGCTGCCTCGCTCAGTATTTTCCTCCCTCACAGGCACCCTCTGTTCAGAGAAAGCCCCCGTCCCCTCCCACGCTCTCACGGCACCATCTGGTTCTGCTTTGCACCATGACGTGCTTCCTCTGGGGTTTATTTGCTTTTTTTAGCCAGACCCGAGAGAGGCAGAGAAATGCCCTGTTTGCTTTGGGGATGAACCACCCACCCCTCAAGCACGCTGACTTTTTTTATTGGGGAGGTTTTAGTGGCGGGTTAGGGGAAGCTCGAGTTCTCATTTTGGTTTTTTTTTCCCCCATGAAGTTCATAAACGGGTTCCTCACAGCATCTGCTGAGATGATGAAAGGCTTTAGGAGGCTGTTGATTTTGACAAGCATTATCAGGTGATAAGGCACTGTGACCTGAGGGTTTGAGTGGGAGGGGGGACAGGGGGCACAGAGCACCTGGCAGCCACTGTCACCCCGTGCCTCAGTGTCCCCATGGCACCAACAGGGCACCAGGCCTGGCTTCTGGCAAGTGCTTTGGACACCAAGCAGGCACAGCAAGGCTGCCAGCTCAGGAATGCTCACAGCTCCGGGGCTGAAGGGCATCCCGGGATGATCCCTTTCCTTTAGCACGAGAGATGGAGCCACAGCCAAGCCCCAGAGCCTGTCCCAGACTATTGCACCGAGCAGAGCAGGGAGGAGGACCCAGCCCTGCCAGCTGCCAGCCCAGCAGAGACACTCCTCTCCTCTGGAGAAATTCCTACACAGCTCAGGAAACTCCACCAGGAGCCACCTCCACCTGCAGCAGGAGCAGTGGTCCCACAGCCAGTGCATTCCTGCAGAGGGGATGCAGGAACTCCTGCAGAGGGGATGCAGGAACTCCTGCAGAGGGGATGCAGGAACTCCTGCAGAGGGATGCAGAACTCCTGCAGAGGGATGCAGGAACTCCTGCAGAGGGATGCAGGAACTCCTGCAGAGGGATGCAGAACTCCTGCAGAGGGATGCAGGAACTCCTGCAGAGGGATGCAGGAACTCCTGCAGAGGGATGCAGGAACTCCTGCAGAGGGGATGCAGGAACTCCTGCAGAGGGGATGCAGGAACTCCTGCAGCCTTCCCCACCTGGTGATTGGCTTCATCATTTCCAGTGAGCTTCTCAAACTTCACCTGGGTCACAGCCACCGTGCCAGACGTGTGCCTGTGCTGCACAGCCCATTAATCCTCTTTGCTCCAGACCTGATTAAATTTAACATTAGGTTTGGATGAGTAATTTCATCCTGCAACACAATTCAAGGTGATAGATGAGACCACAAGCAGGTGATAACCCAGGCTTGTCCCTCCTCCTGACAAAGAGGAGTTGGCTGGGCTGCACAAAGAGATTTGTGCTGCTCAAGAGGGGGAAGAGCCAAGCAATGAGGGTTTTCTGGCCTGGGAGCCTGGCAGGAGGAAGGGCAGGGGCTGGGTGGGAAGGGTTGCAGAGCCAAGCTGGGATTGCTGTTGGTCCCCACGGTGTCCCCTGGAGCAGCTCTCGCACCAGCTCTGTGCCCACTCCTTGCCCTGCAGGACCTCTCATGGACACCGTGGGCAGGAGTGAGCCCTGCAGAGCTGCACAAATGGGAAACACCCCCCGAAAGGGCACATTCCACCCCAAAGAACAGCTCTGGGGTCACGCTGTAGCTCCCTCTCCTTTCCTGTGGCAGCCTCGGGCAGGAGGAGCTGGGAGCAGCGGGAGGCACCAAGGAGGGAACCCAGAGGTTCACCTTGGCACCCTCTGCAAGGGAGAGGCTGGGGGATAAACCTTGTCAAAACACACAGCCAGGTCTGCTGGGCAGCACAGCTCTGGCCCTGCTCCACCTCCATCCTCAGGGCAGGGTGGGACCGCAGGAAGAGGAATATTGGATGTTAGCAGGGGCAGAGAGGAGGATGCTGTGAGAGAGGAGAGCCACCAAACAGTTAAAATGTAAACAACAAGTCAGGGAAGGCTGGAGGAGAGCCTGGAGAGAAGAGCAGGATCCAGATATTGGGGATTCCAGTTCAGAGAGGCAGAGAAATTCCCCCGGCAGCCACGGTGGCTGCAGGGCAGAGCTCTGTGTGGGCTGAGCAGCCGCCCGGGACAAGGGGTTAATGAGAAAGGACGAGAGAACAGCACAAATAAAATCAGAAATGACATTCTGGCCAACAGAGCATCTCCAGGCTGGGGAAAAAGCCAGAGACCTCAGTGGGTTCTATTTTCTGTCCTGCCCGGGGATGAGCTCTGGGCTGAAACTTCACCTTTAATCTCATTCCTGCATTTGAGCAGAGCTGCAGTGGCACAGCCAGGGTTTATCCAAAAGCCTCTGGATGCACCCACAGTTCTGGGGAGCTGATCACCCCACAGACCCCAGACAAGGGATGCAGCTTCCCAGCCCAGGCCCCTGCCACAGCCCTGCCAAAGAGAAGCCACAGGCAGGCAATGCTGGATTCCATCTCCAGCTCTCCCAGAGAATTCCTGGGTGACCTTGGCAGAGTCCCTAATTGCTCTGTGCCTCAGTTCTCCACCCATAACAAAGAGATCATTAAACAGCCATGAAATCAGAGTGAAAGTTAATTAATTCAAGGTTCATGCAGGGGGATGGCAGAGCAGTCAGAGCAGAGACAGCACAGCCAGCCCCACAGGAGCTGTGCAGCCCCACAGCCCGGGGCTCCCAGGGAGCCCGAGGCAGCAGAGCCGTGTGTGGCCATCCAGACAGGTTAATTAACCTGGGCCCGGTAATTAGGTAATTAGCCTGGGTGGAGTTCCCTCTCCTTCCCGGGTCAGGATTAGCTGTTCAGAGGGAGGTGGAAGAGCCTTGCTGGGCAATGCAGATATTCCAGGTGCATCCAGACCTGGCTCCTGCTCTTCTCAAAGAGAAAACTGCGGGTTTTGTGTTCCTAGTTGTTTCTGTGTTTGATGCAGGCACAGGGTATTCACTTCTGCCAGTTAACAGAAATTCAAATTGTAGGAGAAAACACAGGGGTGTTGCAGAATAGATTCAAAGGGCACAACTTGAAGATGCAGTAACCACAGGACTGATTTTTTTTTCTTTTAGGTCCTTTTAGATCCTTACTCATAAGGATCTAGAAGAAAAGGGAATGAAGAAAGGGAATTCAAAACCATCCCATTAATTACTGAGCCACTCTGGACACTGCAACAGGAGGTTGGGATTCCAGGGAGGTAGAATGAAATCAGGACAGTCCAGAAAATATGAATGAAATTCTCTCAGCATCCTTGAGAACAGGACAATAGTTCAATAGACATTAATATGAAATTTGAAATATTACCTGTGTCATTAGGATTTCAAACAGGCAATTGGAGTTGCTACTAACATGAGAAGAAATGCACTCACAGTAAAGGTTCTCTTACGCCAAAAGGACACCTAAATAAGCAGCAAGAAGGATGTGTGAAGGATTAGGAGCCCTGAGTCCCTTTAAAAGGAAGTTTAATAATCCAGCACTGCCCATCCAGTGAAGCTGCCCCAAGGGAAGCAGCTCCCTGCTGAATGAGGAACTGCTTCAAATTCTGTGTGAGCCATGCAAGCTCAAGGAATTCACCCTCAGAATTTCACAGGAGGAATTCAACCCTTGCACACCCAGCCAAAATAAGTCAGGCTGCTGAGGACTGTGGCTGGGGGTGGCTCACCTGCCTGGGGTTCTGGGAGCTCAGTGAATGCCAAGGAATATTCCAAAATTCCGATAACCAAGGAGTCAGCCGCTGGGCAGTGTGGGCAGGAGCAATGCCACCAGTGGAGGTGGGATGTGTCCTTTGCATCCTTTCTCATTTTCTTTCAATGGACAGAGTTGTCCAGATGGAAAGGAATGGTGTGAATTCCACCTTCCCAGAGGGAAAACACACCTCAGCTGCTGTCAACACTTGTGATTTATAACCAAAGCCTTTGGATATTTAGTGGGTTTCTCAAAGCCTGCGCCCCTGGAGTCAAGTGCTTATGTCTGAGACCTGCATCTTTCTCACTCTCAAGGAGAGTTCCTGGCCTTTGATACCATAGAAAAATTTGAAAGCAGAACTGTTAGAATGTCAAAGTGAAGGAGTAGAACTGCAGAACAACATAAACAAAGTGGAAGGAAACATTCCTCCAAACGTCTGTGTTTAATTTTCCTGACTTTCATGCCAACTCCAGGTTTTGGGTGCCTGACTCCTGAATATTGGAGCACTTCCAGTCTGACAGCACAACAGCCTGGCACAGACATCAGCATAACCCAGTCCAGCAGCTGCCAAAAATGACAGCGAATGATGTTCACATTCCTTGTCTTTTTTTCTGAGGAGCAGAAGGAAAACGACAACAACAAAAAAATGGACTCCAGGGAGGCAGGAAATGCAGGGGTTGGACTGGGAACCTTCTCTCCAGGTGGAGGCTGCACGCTGCATAATTTGAAGCTGGAAAGCAACACTTTGGAGGGCTGCATTGGTTGGGGGTTTTTTGGGAAGGAAATATTGACAGTGCCTGTCAGCACCTTCCCAGAGGGGTGCAGTGTCAGAGCACATTAGCCTATTGGAAATGAAAAACCAGCTGCAGAGTCTGAGGCCTGGGAGCAGCAAAGCTTCGGCAGCAGCCCAGCCTCTGTGCATGCTAATTCAGTTTAAAGGAACACTCCTGTGCCCTTTGCTTTTCAGCAAACAGCTGTGGGGGGGTTCCCCCTTTCGCTCGTTGTAATAGTAGTTTAGAAATAAATACTCCACATAAAGATTTTTGGGCCAGACTTACCCAGTTCTTTAGATTACAAAGGACTGAGAAACATGCTTAGCAGTATTTAGAGGAACATTGAAATGAAGGAAATGCCTGACTCCTTTTGGCTTTAGGGGATTGTTTGGCATGTAGGAATATTCCACGTTTCTGGCCTATTCTCTCATTTATCAGCCACATAGAGAAGTATCTGGATTTTCTCCAAAAGGAAAATCCACACTCCAAACCTCATTGCTGTTTATTACACATGACAAAGGAGTGGGAAAAGCACAGGCAGGACCGTGGAAATGTGGAGGTGACAGTGATTTCATCGGGGAGAAGTCCCACAAGGCAGGAAAGGATGGCAGTGTTTGCCATTCCTCCCATCACAGACAGAGCTACACACCTGCCTCAAGCCAACCAGGACTCATCTTAAAGAAAATCTGGATTTCTCTCACTGCACCACCACGGGAATTGCCCCACCTCTGGATCTGTGGTGCCTTAAAGCCACAGAGAAGCATCTCCTCAACTCCAGCAGAGAGTCTCCCATCCAGTTGGTGCCCTGAGCCACCTGTGCTGTGTTTAACTCACTCAGAGAGGTCTCCTGGACAGGAGCTGTTCAAATCCCTCCGTCCTGGCAGCAATATTCCAAGCACTCCCAGTATCCACCCTCAGTATGTGCCTGCAGAAGTCCCATTCCCCCTGCCCCAGCACTGACAGGGAGGGAGGGAGGATGGAGATGTTTTGCCAGGTTTGCTTCCTTCCCCTGTGCCTCCTGCTGCTCCTGCCTGTCCTGCAGTGATGGATGGCTATTGGTTCTGGCTTCATCCCATGGAGAGATCTGTCACCTCATGCCAGGGAGAGGTGACAGCAAATCCATCAGCATGGAGACAGCACTCCCTGGCAGATTGCTCTCAAGGCCACTGGGGGCTGGATTCTTCTTTGCCTCCCACCCCTCTGGTTCCTCTCCTCCCCTGTTTTACACAGGTCTTAGTAAATCTTCATTTGAACAAACCCATTTGGCCCCTGTGCACAATGTGGGTTGCACGTCCAAGCAGGAGCAGCTCTGAATTAGTGCATTACTGACTTGTCTGAAGGAAAAAGAAACAAGAAGGAAAAGAAGGAGGAGTTTTCCAGAGTCTGGGTTGAGATTCTACCCTGAGTCCCCAGGGGTTTATCAAGTCCAAAGCATTGTTTGACCCAGAGGGGAACGTTGGTCCAGCAGCAGCTTCTCCTCCGGGCAGTCTCAAGGACGGGAACGCAGAGCAGGCAGGAAAGGAGGACACTGGCAACTGAAACCACAGCTGATAGAAACGGAGCAAAGTGTTCCCATTCCACACAGCACCTACCTTGTTCAGCCTCTGGAACACTGGACTGAGTGCAGGACAGGAGCACCCCAGAGTTCTGCTGCTCTCCCCTGACCTCTTTGTGCCCCAGGACAGGAAGATTTATTCTCCTGGAAGTGCAAGCTGAGTACATCAGCTGAGTACATCAGCTGATACTTCCAAGGCTGTTTGAGATCTTCACACAGGAGAATTTAGTTAAGCGTGGTGATTACAGACACCTTCCCTTCCTCCTCTCCAAGCACAGGAGGTGATTATCGGTACGTAGAGAAGGAGCCAGTGGCAGCCTGGGCTTGCAAAGGAAGGGACACCCTGGTCACTTGGAATTGCTCCTGACAGAGGTGACACCAAGGAGGTGGCAAAGAGGGCGGCTTGGAGCCAGCAATGCCCCGTTTCCCCTGGACACCCCCCAGCACCTGTGTGTCTGAGAGCCAGGAGAGTCAGTGCTGCAGTCTGCGCACAGAGCAGGGCAGAATGCCAGGCTGTGCAGGGCTCCTGGCCCTGCTCCCTGGCCCCCGGGGATGTGGCTGGGGGGAAACACCTGGGTGCAGCCCAGAGGAGCTGCAGGGAACGCCCTTCAGGCCCCAGGCCAGGGCCAGCACACGTGGAGAGGCTGCTGGACTGCAGGCTGCCCGTGCAGGGTGATTTATGGGTCTCTGCAGATGGCAGGTTCCAGCCACAGGGCTTTGGACCAGAACCCCAGAGCCTGCTCCTTCCTTAAAGGGGCTCTGCTGCAGCGCTGCAAACTTCCTTTAAAGTCAACTGCTTTGGCATTTTAATATTTTAAATGCTGACCCCTCATCGATTCTGTTCAGTCTTTTAAATCTTTAATTTACTTACTTCTTTGGGTTTTAAACCTTGCCTGCAATTGCAGCTAATTAAAAAGCTCATTAGTTGGCATCCTGAGCTGATTCCCTGGGCTTTATGTACTGTACAGTTCGCCTCCTGAGAGTCTGAACCATGGCTGGGACTGCTCAGCTTGTTTCCTACCTCCCCAGCTTTATGAGGTGTTCCATATTTTGGAAGACTGTTCCCTTTCCCCTGATTTTGTTTTAAACCACCACTTGCTGCAGCCTGCAGGAAACTCAGAGCCGTTCTGGCTATCCCCAGTAGCCGTGTCACAAATTTGTTTATAGCTGATCTTCCCCATCGTGCAGAGCTGAGACCTCCCCAAACTTGCAGCCCCTTTTAAAAGGAGACTTTTGTGTAGACAACAATCATCCCAAACAGATTAATTCCCATCACTACATGCAGGGCTTGACTTAAGCTCAGACATGCTGTTTACATGCCCAGTAGGAAATTCCATCCTCCTCAAAGACAAACACCAAGGGCTAAAGCCAGAGACAGAAAAAACGGGTCCTGATCTCACCCACCCCATTCATAGACCCTGCAAGATAATTTCTAGAGCAAAACACCAAAATACGTTTCTAAAGCAGACACGGGGTCACATTCATGTCTCCCATCCATGAGAATTTGCTCCCTAAATTCAGTTTAGGGATGGGTGGCTTCAAAGCCATTAAACATTTTCCTGGTGTAGCACTGATAAAACCACAACCTGGGCCAATTCTGGTGGAAATCTTGCCAGAAGATTTGGGAGTAGTCAAATTCATTCCTTAAACTCTAATGTGTCCACCCAACAGCATCAGGAAACTTCTCCTCAAACCCACACTACTAGCCCCAGTTTTTATTTGGAAGATACAAGTGCATATATCAATTTTCGTTCCAGTACGTGCTGCCATGGCCACGTCTCTCCCCTGCCCTCACTTCCCACATCCCTGCTCCCTTTTCTCCCCAGTTCTCAGCCCTTGCAGCTTGTCACAGCCAGCCTCTGTCAGGGCGCTCTCACGGCAGCAGGGCCCCAAATGGAAACTGGAATATGGAGCTGCTCCCTCACCAATTCCCCTTCTCCTCCCCTCCCCTTCCTTGTCACCATCTGGCTGCTCTGCCTTCCAACAAATCCAGCAGCTCTGCTCCCTGCCTGGGGAAGCTCCTGCCTTTCAGTGTGCTGGAGAGCCCAAAACGTGGTTCCAGAGCCTGTTCCAGGGAAGGTTTGCACAATAAAGTTGCAGAGGAAGCTGTGATTCCAGAGCGGCGCTTTGGGAGCCTCTGAGACGCCCCCAGCCCCGGCTGCTGCAGGAATGTGTTAAAGCCCATCTGGGAAGGACCAGCCTCCTGCTTCCTGCTGCCTCTGCCTGCCAGGAGAGCCAGCAGGGGTGGCAGGAGCAGGGACCAGAGCTAGGCTGCAGCACAGGCGGCTGGGATGGGCTTTGGCACCAGCTCAGCCCTCGTGTTTTCATTTTACAAGATCAAAACCAAACCCACCTCTGGTTTGGGGTTTGCATTCATGCCTGCAGAAACAGGAGAGGATTCCAGACCTGGCAAACCCCAGCTTCCCCCCACACACACCCCACACATCCCCTGCCTTCCCTGCTCGCTGGCTTGTGACCAGCAACATCTAAAATAGCCACCTTCCCCTTCCCTAATCCCTGCCTTGCTTTTCAGACTGGAAATAGAATAAAGTAAAGCCAAAGAGACAAAATCCATCCCCAGAGCAGCCCAGCAGGGCTGGCACAGTCCAGCCAAGGAATTTGGCAATGGGAAAGGCAAGCCCAGACAGACTGGAGCAACAGGGAGGGGATGCTCAGGTGAGACAACAGCCAGAGAACACAAAACTGCCCTCCAAAGGATGTCAGGGTGGAAGTGAATAGCAGCACCCGAATCCCAATGTAAATACCAGGAAATGTCAGTGGGTTTGGTTCTAGGGAGGATCATGATGTCTCCCACCTTGTACGTCCTCCTTACTGACCCTACAATCCCACAAACCAAGTCCAGCATCGCCCCTCTGGCAGAGCTCCCCTCACCTCCCAACACGCCTGGTTTGGTACCTGCAGGTGCTGCCCCAGCCCGTTCCCTCCTCCCTGAGGGAGCAAGGCAGGACAGGGCTGCTGCAAACAGCCCGTTCCCTCCTCCCTGAGGGAGCAAGGCAGGACTGGCTGCTGCCAACACCCCTTTGCTGAGGTGCTGCAGTGCTCCAGAAGCACAGGGACAGAAGGACTGCAGTAGCTGGGCTGAGAGAGCAGTCACAGAGACCTGAGTGGATCCCCAGCGAGCACACGCAGGATCTGTCAGGAGAGAAGGGAGGAACCGGGGTGGGAGCAGCAGAAAGCAGGGACCAGGGCTGAGCTGTGTGTGGCTGAGGCAGCCAGCGCAGCAGGTCAGGCTGGAAGCACATGATGTTTGTCAGAGCCCGGAGCAGCAGAAGATGTTACGGGTCAGCACTGAGGTCTCTGGCAAAGCCCAGCAGCTGACGGGACACGAGTTTAGCCAGGGCTGTGTCTGCAGAGGCACCGGGACAGGCTGCTGGAGCAAGGGGACAGAACAGAGGGTCCCGTTTCAGAGCCTGGCCCCGCTTTGGGGCCGCACTGGCGCCTTGCAGGCTCCCCGGCGCAGCTGAGATTCCTGCGGGTGACACATGGCCCTGGAGCGTCCCGGGGGGAGCAGGTGCCACCATCCCTGCCCAGCCTGCCTAAAACAGAGCCCTCCTGCTTCCAAAAGCGGCTGGAGCCGGGGTCTGTCCAAATCTGTTTTACTGCAAAGCCTCCAGAGAGGTCAGGAGGAGACGCTCCCATCCCGAGCTGCTTTCTGCTGCTGGTGCCAGGGCTGGGCACCTCAGCCAGTCCCTTCTGCTCCAGTAATTCCCAGCTGCTGGCACAGGGACGATGCACAGCAGCAGACGCCGGCTGGGGCACAGAGCAGTGAGCAGATCTGCAAGGGGACAGGCAGCTTCCACCCCTGGGATTTGGGATCTGGTGTGTCAGGATGGGAAACATCAGGCTGCCCTTCATGCCAAGCCAGGACTCCCAGTGCCCCGAGACGCTCCAGCCTTGCTGTTCTTGACTTTGCTGCTTCAAAGCATATCAGACTTTGGAACAGGCACTAAATCTGTTAGACAAGCAGTAAGGACAGGCAAAACCCAACCCAGGCCACCACAGACAGCCTGTACCCTCCACAGGCTGTGCATTGGTCCTGGAAGGCCACAGAAGATCAACAAGGGGTGTGAACAAACAGTAGGCAGCCCCAAAACCCGAGAGCTCCAGAGCTGCCTTCTCTCCTGCCCCTTTAGCTGCACACACTCAGTGATCCCCAGCCAGGACATCCATTCCTGCCTTCCCAGTTCAGCTCCCATTGCTGCTGGCTCCTAAAACACAGTTTACTTCTGCCTGGAGACCTCGGTGCAGCCTCCCCTCCTGGCCCTGCAGATCAGCCAGGGATGGCCTCTGCCCTCAGAGCAGAACAAGCCACGTTCCAAAGGGGCAGGGCAGAGGGAAGAAGAGTTCTGGGAGGTTTAATGCCCCAAAGCATCGTTGGCCCTCGTGCACAGCCCTTCTGCAAGGCTGGAGGAAGTGAGTCACTGCTGGGGCTGGAGCTTCAGTCATCCCTGGAATGGCCTGGAGCAGGGACAGCTCTGCCCAGGGAGCAGCCAGCACTCGGTTCCTGTTTGTGTCCCACATGAATCACTCCCAGCAGCTGTGGCCGTGCCTCACTGTGCTCCTCATGTGCTTTCTATTAGCTGGGAAAACAAGGCAGGCTGCTCCAGCACCGGGGCTTTGGCTGTGGCAGTGGGGAGAGCAGAGGGGAGACCCTGGGAACCCCAGCTGGGCTTTCCCCCTGTACACAGGTGCTGTGGCTGGGAGTGGACACCCCTCACAGGCTCACTGGATGCCCTCGACCCCCTTCCACACAATTCTCTTCTCCATTCAGCTTTCCAACTCCTGGGCGTGTTCTGCAGCCAGACTGACTCCCACATACACACACAGCTATTCCTCAAAAGCCAAACCCTTTGCCTGGCAGAGCAGGAGTATTTTACTTATTTCAAGAACTATTTTACTGAAGGCACAACCCAGAGGAACGTTCCCATTCAAAATCTGCAGCCACAGGAATTACCAACAGCGCTGTGCAGGAGCCACAGTATGATGGATGGAAAGCCCCAGCCCGTGTGTGACTGCAGGGAGCTGTGCCTCAGTGTCACCCCCCTGCTCAGCTGAGGTCAGGGTGACCTGGGGAACAGCTCTTAAAGCTCTTTGGTGTGCTCAGAGGAAAGGAGCTCCAGACAAGCAAAGGTGTGGCTATTGATTGAGAGAGCACAAAGCGAGCAGCCCAGGCTTCACCCTCCTCCTGCCTGGGTCACTCCCTGTTGGGAAAAATGCTGGGGCTGTGCTTTCCACCTCAGCCAAAAATAATCAGCGAGCTGCAGGGGGTAGAGGGCCTGGGGAGGGAGAGAGAATTTCACTTCTGAGGCTGCCAGAGCGCAGAGGCTGCAGCACATAATGAGAAATGCATTCCTTCCCTGTGCCTTCCCTCCTCCTGCAGCCACCTCTTGACAGAAAATCCGTGTGGGTCTGCTCCAAAAGCCACAGGAGTGTGCAGCCCAAGCCAGTGGCTCTCTGCTTCCCTTCCAGACAAGGAGCCTCAGACTAAAATAGGATGTTTAGCTCTGCCCCCATGGCAGCTCTCAGGCACAGCCTGGGGCAGTTGGGAACACGAGTTTTGCTGGGGGGACACAAATGTACACAATGCCCGGCAGGCTCACCTGTGCCGTGGGTTACCGGGGACATGCACAGAGTTCATTCTCACCTGACAGACTCACCTGTGCAGTGGGTTACCTGGGACACACACAGAGTTCATTCTCACCTGTGCAGTGGGTTACCTGGGACACACACAGAGTTCATTCTCACCTGTGCAGTGGGTTACCTGGGACACACACAGAGTTCATTCTCACCTGTGCAGTGGGTTACCTGGGACACACACAGAGTTCATTCTCACCTGTGCAGTGGGGTACCTGGGACACACACAGAGTTCATTCCCAACACAGTCCCTGTGCTTTCACCACTGAACAAGCCACGTTTATGTCAGAGCACAGCTGAGCTGTGGCCTTCAGCACATTTCTGCTTCCAGCTTCCCTCTGCCAGGAGATGCTCCCGGGGCTGCTGACACACCCTGGTCCTGCAGGGCTGGATTTGCCTGGACCATTGCAGTTTGCTGCCTCCAGCACCCCAGGGCTGACCCTTGGCTGTGGCTGCTGGTCCCCATCACCGCCTTCCTCCCCTCGGGAGGTCTTGGCTGCTCCACAGAGGGTTCTTGGGAGAGGGGCACAGCTCAGCATCACTGCCAGGCTCTCCTGCCAGGCTCTCCTGCCAGGCTGCAGGTCTTGGCTGCTCCACAGAGGGTGCTCGGGAGAGGGGCACGGCTCAGCATCACCGCCAGGCTCTCCTGCCAGGCTGCAGGATGCCAGGCAGAGGAAGCCCTGAGGACTCGGGGCTCGTTGCCAGGAATCAAGCTGCTGTCCCCAGGGAGCAGCGGCAGAGCAGCTTTTCCATTTCCTTGGCTCCAATCCTCGCTTCTGTTCCCCCCAGCGTCTGCTGCGCTCCAGCCCCGAGTTCCAGAGAAGCCCAGCTGCCTCAGCAGGTATGGTCTCATTAATGAGCAATTAGCTCCCAGCCTAATTGGGCAGCAGAATGGCTAATGAGCCCGGCCGTGGCTGTCTGTGCCCTCATTATCCCGTGCTCAGCCAGAGGTAAGGCTGAGCTTCTGTCCCATTTCCGTCATGCCACCGTCAGAGCCTGCTCGCAGCTGCCGTGTGCCACTGCTCCAGAGCTGGTGGCTTCTCTTCTCTTCTCTCTCTCCTCTGGAAATCTTCCCTCAGCCCTGCACTGCACATCACATCCTCCCTCCCTGTCTGTCGTGCACTCACAAGTTCTCTGCTCTCTCCTCCCTCTGTTTATGGCTGTGAACACGACACACACACAAGTCTTTAACTGTTTGGCCGTGCCCACATAAATATTTATATTGTCACCTGCGCACAGGGCCGAGAGCCCTGCAAAGGAACAAGGGCTGTGCTCACCTGCCTGAGCTGCACAAAACATTTCCAGGGCAGCACAGAACCCTCAGCACCCAGACGGGAACCCCAGCACCAAACTGGGCACCAAACTGCTGCAAGGAGGGCGAGGTTAACCCAAATCTTTGCAATTCTAAGTCACAAATCTTCAGGAGTCCTAAGTGAATTCCACATGAGCCTTTTTATATATACTCTGCTTTAGATTCTCAGTTCAGGACTAACAGGACACATGAAAATAGTTCAGCTAACCAGCAGAGCTCTAGAATGTATTTTTCCTTCCAGCTGTTGGATTCAGAGACCTCTTGATAAAAGTGGCACATGACCCTTAATGAGAGTCAGGGTTGGTTTTTGCCTTTTTGTTTCCCCCTCTTTAAAAATATTGTTTTGGGTTTTTTTTGTTTCTAGGTTAAGTCTTATCCATCTGCTGGACTCTGGATAATCCAGGTCATACTACCTAGATGTGAAATGTTTCATAGCTCTACCTGCTGCAGCAAAGAACCGTGTTCCTTCCAGGATTGATTATTCCAGCTTCCTGCTGCTCCTGATAAGCCTTTCCAGTGCCTGCTGCTGGTTTTAACCATGGCTTCTTCTGCCTCCAGGGTCCTTTCTTATATTAGATTATCTCAACATATCACACCCGCTTTTTAGTCGCTTCACTGCCTCCCTGTTAAGCACCAAAATGATTTTTTAACTGCTCTTTTGCCCTAGAAGGACTTCTCTGACCTTGTTCTACCCCAGGAGCAGTTCCCCTCCTGGGTGCTCCCTGTTTTACACATGTGGAGAAAAGAAATAATGGGTCAAAACCCACTTTTTAAGCATTGAGGGTTTTGGTTTTTTAGGCCAAAACCTCTCCACATTGCTTCATCCTTGCCTAAGCTGCTGGTAACCAGGCTAAAGTCAAACACATCTCTCATTTAGGACACAGGGGCAAACTGTTTTCACCGTGGCTTCCCAAAATTGTGTTGAGGCCCCTCGGAATCTTTTCCACTGAAGATCTCAGAGCATTTAACAGCCCTTCGTGCAACCTTCGTGCCACTCTCAGGTCTGCAGAAGAGGAGCTGAAGCACTGGGAAAGGCTGAGCCAGCAGTGGCAGATAAACCTCCCCATGAAAACACGCTGTGCACCGAACCATCAGCAAGCTCCACCAGTGGCTTGAAAGGGCTCATCTAATGAATGGAACGAATGCTGGAACACAAGGCAGTTAGGGAAGCTCCTCACGTCTCTTCCCCACCATGTGCTGAAATCCTTCCTCGCCATTGGGAAAAGAGAGGCACGGTCATGTGCACGGGATTGATTTCCCACACGTCCAGCACTGCATAATCCCAGGCATTCCAGCGGGGCAGGCAGCAAACGGATTATTGTGTGCATTTTTGACAGCCTTGCCTTCACTGTGGGCTCCCCACAGCGTTTCTGTCTGAAAAACCCTTCTGCACAGCCCTGTGTCTCTGGGCTCACCCATCCACCTTGCTGATATTTTATTTATTGCACCCTCGTGCTGAGAGCGAGCTGCTCCCCAGGCGTTGGTAATTAGCCGGGGTGTCTCTGCAGAGCACAGGGATCCGCAGGCAGCGTTCCTGTCACTATGGACTGCCCGGAGAGCACAGCATCGAGCAGATGGATTTTACCCACCAGCCCAGGTATCAGCACAATGATTCCTGATCTCACTGCAAGCACAGGATAACAGCAGCCCGGCCAAGCCTATATATTGACACGGAAAAAGCAATACAAAGGAAGAGTCCTGAGGGCAATTGTTCCTCTTCCCTCCCTCTGGTCCCTTTCCAAACACTGATTACCAGCTCCAGGGTGGAACCTTGTTGATCTCAAAGTCATCTCTCTGCCTTTGAAACCGGCCAGCTTTCAGCTTTACCCACCTGAAATCGCAGACTTTGGGTTTCCTTTTCGGGGAATTCATGGTTGGTTCTCTTTTTTGAGTCTTTGAACCAAAGTGGAGATGAGGTGAAGCTGTGAATGTGGAAGGGGGAGCTAAACAGTGGTTGGGGGCCTTGCAGGAAAAGTTAAATGAAAGGGCAGTTCTGGAAGCAAGAATGATGGAGTGTAGTCCAAGGAAATGTCTCCAGAAAATCAGTAGTAAATCGTGTTCACTTCATATAAGAAATCAATATTGCCATTGGAGCAGGGACATCAGGAATGGCAGAAAGGACTTTCATACTGAAAAAAGTATTTACAGTACAGGAGAGCTCAGAGAAGTGAACAGAGAGCTGCACTTCACCCAGTGAACTCAGTCACCACACGGAATTAGCAGCAGCCATTTCTCAGCCATTAAAAAAGACAAGAACAGCTTGGCCATCCCTGCGTGTCGGTACAGGCAAGGCAACTCAAAGGAGGCCATTCCGTGGATGTTTTTATATATGGATACACTAAGAAGGCATTAAAGCAGGCTCATTTCCAGGGAAATAAATAAAATTTAACCAGAAGAAGCTATGGATAGAGGCTGGTGGCAACCAAGGCAGGGGCTCTGGGAGAGCTTTAACACCTGGCTGGGGTGATGCATGAAAGCCAAAGGAGGCTCTGTCAGCAATGCTGCCCCATTCCACATCCATTTTTGCAGTGCTCAGGTGTGGAAGAAGAGGGCTGCTGGGGTGGTTTTATTAAACATTATTGCATGGCTTGTGTATTTTTCAAGTTCAAAAGTGGAGGCCATCTAAAAGAAACAAACACTGGCAGTGCAGCTGCCTTTTGTTTATATCCCTGTGTCCATAGCAGGCGTGCAGGCACTGTTGGGAGGGAGGGACAGGGCAGCAGTGTCACACTGGGTGCAGCGGTGTCACACTGGGTGCAGCGGTGTCACACTCAGTGCAGTGGTGTCACACACAGTGCAGCAGTGCAGTGCTGTCACAGCTGCCAGCAGGACATTTCCCAGCCAGCAGACAGGAATTCCCAGCCCGAATTGCTCTGGGACAGAAATGTGCACACACACACACACAGAGCAGCTCTTCAGAGGTTAGGCTCTGCCAGCCCCTGGTGCGGAGCAAGCAAAGTGAAACAGAATTGGCACGGTCAGGTAGAGCCAAAAGGTGCCAGCCAGGAGGGGAGAAGGGCAGGAAGCAGGTGGGAGTGCCCCGGATCCCCCTGGGCTCTCACCCCGCTATGGGGATGCCCAAATTCTCAGCCTGTGCAGGTCTCTGCTTCCCGTGAGCTCCCAAGCAGGACACGGATGCTCGAGGGCTGAATTCCTGATTCCCGAGAATCTGCTGCCATCCCGTGGCAAATCCTGCCGTGGCACCTGGGGCATGGGGACAGCAACCCCGGCCACCCTGGAGAAGGGAGGGAGCCCCTCAGTGCCCAGATCAGTGCCATGGTCAGTGCCCAGATCAGTGCCCAGGTCAGTGCCCTGCTCAGTGCCCAGGTCAGTGCCCCCTCTCCAATCACACCAGAGCTGCAGTCAGGACAGTTGTTCAGCTCAAACCTATTCAACCCCTGGGGCCGATGTCGCTGTCCTTCCCCTCCTGCCCCTCGCCCCAGGGGGACAGGGACTCCCCCTGCCCAGAGCCACACTCAGGAGCCAGAGGCCTCCTAAAGGCAGCTTTGCCAAGCCCCTACAGCCCAGCTGGGCACAGGAACACAGCCAGGGCCATCAGCCAACAGCTCATGTTTACTTATTTGCACTCTGGTAAATCAAAGCCAGCCAGACGAGCCCTGGGGCCCAGGCACACACGGAGGGTCTGTTGTGCAGTGCCCAGGGCTGTGGCTGGCACGGTGAAAACCCACTGGGCAGTCTGCAGGCACTGCCAGTGTGTCAGACCGCTGATTACAAAGGAGGAATCCCACAGCAGGGCTCTGAGGACAGAGCCTGTTTGCCACTCCTCAGCCAAGAATGATGTCTTTGTGGGAGAGGGACCTGATCCATTGCAGAGACTCTCACAGAACAAGCAGTAACGGGAGAAGCACGAGCGCAGATCTCGCTGCACAAATGTCACAGTGCAGGCTCAGCTGCTGCTCTGCTGTGGCAGCACGTTTCTCTCCCTCTCAGGATTTTTCATAGAGGTGCACAGAGAGAAATAAAAGAGAAAACAATTTCTATTTCTGCTCCTTGTTTTTCCCATGTGGAATGTGTTTGGAGAATTATTTACCTGGGGTGATTGCTTGATTGGATTCTGGTGAGGATTGTTTGAGCCTGATGGTCAATCCAACCCACCTGGAGCTGGGCTCTCAGAGAGGGTCACCAGTTGTGTTACAGTTAGAGTCAGAGAAAGTAGTATGTAGTTTTAGTATCCTCCTTTTATATAGTATATTAATGTATTTTAGCATAGTTATAATAAAGAAACCATTCAGCCTTCTGAACTGAGTCAGACATCAGCATGTCTTCCCCTTGGGTTGGCCTGCATTCACAATGCTCTGGGATGTCCCAGGAGTGTGAGCAAACAACAATCACACAAACAGCTCTCCTCCCACCCAGACCTCACCTGCTCTCCTCACTCCAGGTAAATCCAGCTGAACGCAGCAGTGGGGCTGAAGCAGCTGCCGCTGATGGGTCACTCCGGAGAGGGGCTGGCACAGGTCAGCAGCACTGCAGAGGCTCCAGCATTCCCTCCTGCAGGCCAGAACAGAAGGTGTAAGTAACCCCAGCAGCCAAGGTTCAAATCACACTGAAATTATGGCACAGCAATTACAAATCCTGCAGCCATTCGGATTCAAGGCTCTCAAAACCCTTTACCAAGTTCTAGGAACTTTACTAAGTTCTCTTCCATCACTGTTGCATAAATGGTGGAAATCCGTTTGTTCGCAGCTCTTTTGAAAGAACTAAACTGTAATTTAGAGGCAGTAAGAAACTTTCCCTCTGTTCTGTGCTCAGGGAAGCCAAGGCAGAGCCCCAGCAGCCCTGGGAGTGGTGGCAGAACCGAGCTGCACCTGGACAGACTGGCACAGGCATCGCCCAGCCCTGCGGCACAGGTTTATCCCTCAGTGGGCCATTAAATAATTTGTCACGAATGCCAAACTGCTACTGGAGAGAAAGAAAAGCCTGGAGTTGCAGGCAGGATTACACAACCGAGGGGCAGAGCAGCTCGAATTGCCATCAACACCTGCCCGAGCCCATTAGCCCGTGGGGTCACCCCAAACTGAAGCTCAGGTCAAAAGGAAATTAAATACAGGCACACAGAGCCCTTCTCATGGGTGGTGCTGGCAGGAGGTGCACACACAGTATCACACTTTAATGCGGAATACAAAATACATTTAAAAGTTGTGCTTTGCATTTGGTGTGGCCCCTCTTACCTGCAGCACACAGGAGGGGTGGGGTCAGAGAGCATCAAGCTTTGTCCGAGATGTACAAGCAGATGTTTCTGCACTCGGGTGACTCAGAAAACCTCTGTTTGTGTCAGGGACTTTGCGTTGAACTCCTTTGCTGCACCCCAGCCCAATCTGAGCCTGTCCCAGGCTCGGGGAGGAGCACCAGGAGTTCTCCCCTATTTCCTTGTGTCCCACTGTTGAGGCACCTTCGTTCTCCCCCCTCAAGACCCCAAACTGTAACCCCTCCCAGCCAGACCGACAGGATTCCTTTTCCTTTTCCTCTCTGTCTCTCGCTCCATCTGACACACCTGCTTGAAAAACAAACCGGTCCCATCAGCCCAGAATACATTTCAAATAAACATATAAAGGACCTGTTATTGACATGAATAAATTGACTGGGACCATTACTTTGTAGCTGCTTGCCACAGAAAAAAGCCTCTCAAAGGCAGCCCGAGGCAGGGCAGCAACATTTACATTTAGATGAAGGCATTTCTGTCACAACACCTCCCAACAGTTTCTGGCCCCGGTACTGTTTCCAGGAGAATTCAGCGAAGCCAAGGAGCTTGGCTTTAAATAACATAGAAGGAAAAGGGAGAATTTGTTTCTGCAATCCACTGAATGCTGTAGTCTGGAATCACACAATCTGCAGCAAAGGAACGTGAAAGCAGAGCGGTGACACCACAGTGTGTTCCTTTACTCGCAGGGTCCTCTGGCAGTGCTTCAGACATGCTGCTGCTGTCCGTTTCATTTAAAACACTGCTGCTGATGTTCCTTTTATTTACCACTCCATAAAGAGCATTAGGCTGTGAAGGAGTGAACGAGAGAGAAGGATAAAAGTGACAGCTGGATGACACTAAAACAATCCAACTTAGAGGAAGGAAAAATCCACCGAGGGTGTTTTGAAAGCTCCAATTCAGCCACATTACCAAGGCAAGAGCAGCAGATTCCTTGTGACTGCCCAGAGTTTGAAATTGGGGCTCATTCCAACAAGCTGCAAGGCCAGAGAAACCTCCATGCTCCAGATTTGACTAATAGTCTGTTCCAGCAGAGCCAGGACCCCGGGCAAAGTGAGATACAACTCCCCTGGCATCACACCGAGCTGCTTCCCAAGGCCAGCCCATCAGTTTATCCATGATTTCTCTCCCCGGGCAGGGAGCTCAGCCTGGCACCTCTGCAGGGAACAGGGAACGTTCCTTCCTGCTGACATTGCCACGGGTGAGGACATGGGACAAGCCCTGGAAGAGCTAACAAATGGTGGAATGGAATTGCAGAAACTGGAAAGACACAGCAAAGTCACCCAGAGTAACAGAACAGGCAACAATCACTTCAGTCTTTCCACATCTTTGACAGCTGCACTCCTGAGCAATCCAAGGGTGCCTTGGTGCTTGGGAAAGCACATTACTGCATTAATATTAACAAACAGCAGTTATTTGTGCTCACCATGAAGCTGGGCTTGATTTAATGTCCTAAAATTTGCATACTCTGACTTTAAAAACCTGAAACGTGTAAAACAATCAAATCCTACCCTGGATGTGACCCCTACTGGCCAAGCATCCTCCCCTCATTAACTGCTATCTTTTGTGGCATCTTTTCCTGAGCCTCTCCCATGACTCATCTGAGCAGAAAATGGATCAATATTTATTGTGAAGGCTCATTTCTCTCAGTTGTGAGGCCCAAGGAAGACGTGCTCATGTGGTATCAGAAACCTGCTCTGCACCAGCATTCAGGTGCCACAGGTGACCATTCCAGAATTCAGTTTTGTAAAAACCTCTGAGAGTTCACGCAGATAATTATTTTTTCTGTCAGATTCCTTCACTGGATATTTCTCTAGGGAGAAAGAGGGAAAGAGTAGCTGAATTTGCAGGGGCCAAGTTACCACTTCTCCAGAGATCAGCACTTGCAGAGAACAAAAAAACAACCTGGCTAAATTGTCCACGTGGGATCTGTGGTTTGCTTTACGCTGCTTTTATCTTTTGCTCCAGTTTGGTTTTGCAAAGTCAACAGCACGAGAAAAAGCAGCTTTAATTAAAGAGGGACACGAACAGCACAGCAGATTGCAGAGGCTGCCCTGGATGTGCAGGGCTCCTCCAAAGGCTCTTCCCCCTCAGATGTTTCTGATCCCTGAGGGTGAGAACCCCCCAAGGACAGACCCAGCACAGCCCAGCGGGGCTGTCTGAGCCTCACCTGTCCCCAGGAGCACAGGAACATCTGGATTTTGTGCAGGACAGGGGCCAGAGGGACGGGCACTGTGTGTGCAGCCGCTGGGACAGAGCACACAAAGCTCGGGGTGAGCTCCGGGTGAGCTCCGGGTGAGCTCCGGGCTGGCCTGGGGACACCGGGGGAGGTGGGACAGGGAGCACCGAGGGACAGGGAGCCCCAGGGCTCTCTTGGGCTGCCCCAGATCTCTCTGCTGTCCCCCCATCACCTTCGCCCTGCACAGGACAGAACCTCACCTGAAGCCTTCACTCGGCTCTTCCAGAACCTTCTGGAATCCCTCAGGTGCCGCTCCGCCCCCTCAGGTGCCGCTCTGCCCCCTCAGGTGCCGCTCCCCCCCTCAGGTGCCAGGCCCCGCCCCCTCAGGTGTCAGCCCCGCCCCTCAGGTGCCAGGCCCCGCCCCCGGGCCCCGCCCTCCCCTCAGAGCACCCACACCTCCCCCAAAGCGGCTTCGGGGCTTCAAAAGTGCCAAAATCTCCCAACAAGCAACACCTGAGTGGCCTCTCCTCGTCAGCTGGCACAGGAACCCCTCACACCACCTGCCTTCCCCTCATCTCCTCCTTACCTGGCACAGGAACCCCTCACAACCCCTGCCTTCCCCTCCTCTCCTCCTCACCTGGCACAGGAACCCCTCACAACCCCTGCCTTCCCCTCCTCTCCTCCTTACCTGGCACAGGAACCCCTCACAACCCCTGCCTTCCCCTCCTCACCTGGCACAGGAACCCCTCACAACCCCTGCCTTCCCCTCATTGTTACCTGGCACAGGAACCCCTCACACCACCTGCCTTCCCCTCCTCTCCTCGTTAAATCCCTGAACCAGTCCAGCTGTGGAAGGCAAGCCCGTGCCCGTGGTGGGGCTGGGATGAGATGGCCTCTGGGATCCCTTCCAGCCCACCCCATTCCATGGAATCCCATGGCATTCCAAAGGGGATTCCTGGCCCGGGAAGGATCAAATCCCATTATTTAACTTTTTTAACATTTAACTTTTTTTTTAACATGCTGCTGGAGCCCACACGGCCCCACAGGAACTCTGCCAAGGTGCAGGTGACAAAGCCACGCAGCTGATGGCCTCCAGCTCTCACCCTGCCACAGCACGACCCCATTAACACAGAACCACAAGTTAATAACTGCATTGTTCAATTTATCCAGGGGTAAAAGGCCTCTCCTGCCCCGTCCCTGCGGAATTCATCATTTTACATCTGGAAACTTAGAACCTGTTAAGCAGGATAGGGCAGCCTGAGCCCACTCAAGTTCTATGTTGAGCACAAGGAATTAAAAAAGAAATGTCAAAATAAATAGCACAGGCTCGGGAAAGGCACTTTCAGAAGCTATTTCCAGCAGACAAGAGCTGACCTTCCCCTCATAAAATGCCACGGGGTATAAATAGAGCAGCCTCTCATGCCATTTGTCATGAGGCCCTGCCTGCCTGCCCCGAGCCCACTGCAGGAACAGCACTCAGAGCAGCAATCACCCTGAACTGGAGTCAACACTGTTCCTGAGAAACCACACAGCAGAACCAGAGCAGGAACCTCCCCGCCACCGGTTCTGCAAAGCTCCCTGTGCCATCCCAGCACTTCCCTGGGTTTTGGGGATGCTGATCCTCACCAGCTCCCTGTGCCATCCCAGTGCTGATCCTCACCAGCTCCCTGTGCCATCCCAGTGCTGATCCTCACCAGTCCCTGTGCCATCCCAGCACTTCCCTGGGTTTTGAGGATGCTGATCCTCACCAGCTCCCTGTGCCATCCCAGCACTTCCCTGGGTTTTGGGGATGCTGATCCTCACCAGCTCCCAAACACTCACCAGTCACCCACCGCAGTCCGTGGGGAGCCACCACCGTGGACACAAAAACTTGATGGAACTGGAAGGCAAATTTCAGCTTTTCAGAAGACAGTGAGCAGACAGTGAGTTACTGTGCACATCCCTCTCTGCAATTACCCCTTTGCTGGGCAGCTCTTGCCAGCTCGGGGTCACTTGTGTTCAACACTGGCACAAATAACTTCTCTCAGGAAAAACAATTCCCAAAAACGCAGCTACTGGGGCACACACAGTGTATTACACTGACAACTGAGCAGTAATGTGACTCAAGGATGCAGAAATGGAATGGGACATGATGTCGGCGTTTGTGTACTGTGTATTAAAAACAAAATCATCTCAAAGAGGGAAAAAATAAAGCCAAGAAAAGACAGGTTTGAACCAGTAAGCTGGCCATGCCAGCACCCCACATGATCCCAGGTGAAAGCAGCTCCTCTCCCACTAACAATCAACAGACACATTCCACTTGCAGGCAAAACCTGGCTGCTGTAGTGTAGCTTGGTTTTATTTATGTCCACAAATATTTCAAAAAAATTACAAAATACTCAAATGGAGAGAACACAGAAGTCACGATTTCTGGGTTTCTACTCTGTTTACACTGTGTTATCCCATGGCAAACTACTCATATATACATTAAGCTTCAAGATATATATAAATGTAGCAGTCAGAATGTACACTCTGCTTTAACGGTGCAGTGAAACAAGCTCAACCATGACGACATAGAACAAGAGAGACGTTTCAAAAACACTAAAGCAAAATTTAAAATAAACTTTCGGAACAGAGGAAAAATAAGAGAGATTTATTAAAAGAAAATCAGAAGGTCTGGGCTGTTTTTTTTTAACAGGGCATTGAACACCGAGATGGCTTCAGAAGCCACTACAGGTAAAGTTGTAGTTAATCACTGGGCTAAAATGGAGGAATTTCAGTGCTTATTTGCTGAATGGTGTGAACAAAAAAAGCTCCCATAAATTATTAGAATGCTCTTCTGGGGAAAAAAAAAATCCATGAACAGCTTTAGAACAGACTGCAAAATCAGCTGAAAAATAAGGAATACAGAGAGGACCACTGGAGGGAATTAGCTTTTCCTTTTTCTGAAGAACTATGGCTAAAAAACAGCAAGAGAAGGGTTAGAAGAAATAGCTGAACTCCCCCAAACTCCCCAATTCCACATGGCAAAACAAAAGGAGGGAAGAGACTGAACTGAAACGTGCCTGATGCGACCTTTAAAGCAAACTGAGGCACTCCCTGCTGGGCATGCCCATCCTCCTGGCTGCTCAGCCGTGAGCCAAAATAATCCCTGTTCCACAAGGAAACCTCTCACCCCACACCTGCCCCTCCAGCACCTCCACCCAGAGTCAGCCACAGCAGGGCTGGGGGAACACCTCAGCACTGAGAACCCGCAGTGGGGCACACAGAAAGGGAACATCAGCTGAACAATCCCCTGCTCTCCCCTCTGCTCCTGCCTTAGTGGGCCTGGAACACTCTACACTGGTGAATGGTCTGGCAGCAGCTCTGGGCTGAGCAGCAGGAGCTGGACGAGCACTGTGCCTGCAGCTGATTAACTACAACTTTATCAGTGGCTCAGTACAGTCCTAGGACACAACCATCACACTGAACAGGCTACAACAGCAGAGAGAGCACTCGTGAGTGGAGAGAGAGAACGGGGGCAGTTGTGCACCAGCAGAAAAAATCACCAGCAGGTTCAGATGTCCATCGGTCGCATCACCCTCTGCTCCAGCAAAGAAAAACTGCGGCAAAACTGGGAAAAAAACTTTAAAAACCTGCCTCGTAAGCAGAGCTGTCTCCTTTAATGCTCAGCGTGTATTCCTCTCCTCTCCCCATCCTGGTGGGAAGCAGCCAGCCCTGCAGGGACTGCGGACTTGGGAGGCAGTGTCACTGTCCCAGAGCACTCAGTTCCTCAGGGACACAACACTGGTGGCAGCTAAGCACTTTTTGCTTATAAAAACCCAAATTCAAACGGTCAAAACCAGACTGGTCTTTGCAACACAACTTAATAAAAACCAAGTTCACTTTCCCTAAGAACTTATCAAACAGGAGGCCAGGAAAAGCACGTCCTCCCCAAGTATGCACGTGCATACAAAATTCTGGCTGCACTAGTCTGAGCCATGGAATATCTTTAAAAAGAGATTTTTTAGAAGAGATTATTTCTCTGAACTTTCTGCCCAAAGTCTAAACCCAATGGAGCTACATTAAGTTTCAAAAGGTCATGGGAAGTAAGTGTTTTATGGCCACACTGAAAGGGAACAGTTGAAGGTGGCATCCAAAGGGCCAGCGGGGTCCAAGGGACATCTGAGCTGCTGAGAAACCCAACTCAACAAAATCAGCTGCAGAACAGAGAGATGGAACACGAACAAAAACCCCCAAACAACCAAACCAACCAAAAAACCAAGAACAGAAACAGTCATTTGCAACATTATCCCTGCAAATCCCTTTAATGCTTATTGTTGATATCAAACCAAATGTCAAGCTTTTACCCATTTGAAATTATTGATACCCATCATTCCCTTTAATTAAAGGGATAATTATATATATATATTTTATTAAAAAATCAACTCTGTATTCTGTCAATACCAGGTAGGAATTCACAATTTGTGATGTTACTGAAAATCAAGATAAACGTTTCTGGAGTTTGTTTTGTTTCTCCCCTCTACCAAAAAAAAGTTATTTACAGACTTAAAAAGCCATGCTGCAGAACTGAGCTCTCTTTAAAATTATGAAGATTTCCTACAATGTATTAAAATAAAAGTAGATTTTTTTATTATTATTATAGCACTTGGATTCAGAGCTTGTTATGTCACCTACTTGCAATCCTTGTTTTTTTTTTTTAAATTACCGATAGATGCATTGAGTGTCCCTTCACGCACAGTGACTTGTGTTGTGAACCTGATTCTAGCACCTACTGAAAACAAACTAGTAAGGAAAAAAAAACCCTAAAAAAACCAAGATTGCAGGAAGTTCTCTGAATATTCCACACAGTCCTGTATTTCCAATAGGCTTCTGAATACGTTTTCATGCAGGGAGACCCACACCAGTCTTGAGAAATCTTCTCTACAAATGAACACTATGCTGATAAGTCTCTACTTGTTGGGTGGTTGCTTCTGTTTTAAATATATAAAGAAATCTTTATAAGATATTCTTTTCCTTTTGTAGCTCTTCTTGTATGTAAAAATGTTCCACTCCTTCCCAAGGACTGGGGTTTCCATAGCCAGCGTTACAAATAAATAATTTATTACAACTGTTTGTCGCCTTCTTTTTTCAGTCGACTGCAAGAGAAAGAAAACTCATTTTAGCACAGCAGAGGAGGTGTGAGACACAGGAGGAGCCTGCTCTGCCCTCCCTGCAGGGAGCAGGGGCTGCGGGCTCTGAGCACAGCCCGGGCACTGCCCTGGCACGGCACAGTCCCAGCCCAGGGCGCCCAACGTGGGCACGGGCACCAGTGCCAGCGCTGCAGATGGGACATGACTGGGGGGCTCTGCAGCAGGACAGACACTCAGCTCCCCTCATGCTGGGCCAGAAACTTGGACCTCGCTTCCCATCTGCCCAAACCAGGTCTGAGCACTGCTTTGGCTGTAACTGCATCAGGGCTCAGCACACAGCAAGAGAGGCGAAAATTCAGAGGAAAAAAGAAGGAATGTGGAAAAATACCATGGAATTCCCAGCTCCCCAAAAGCCTCCGCTGCAGTCTCACCTGTAATAATCTTCCTGACTGGGTAGGTGCCCACCGTGCATGTGAGGGTGCCCGTGCAACCACTGCTGCTCCATTGCCAGTCTTTGCAGCTCTGCGGACTGGGCGTGCATGGCCTGCAGCTGGTGGGCTGCTGACATGGGAGGTGGAATGGCACCAGGCAGATCCCGAGGGTAGGGAGTACCTGGGGGACAGGCACCACTTTTACACTCTTGTTTGCTTCTTGTTCATCCCAACGAGCCACCACGACCACCCAAAGCCACCGCTCGATTCCCCCTCTGAGAAATGCTAAACCCCCCAAGGAAAGATGACATTGCAGATCAAAGCCAACCCTTGCAAAGGACCATAAAATGCTCTCACCAAAGACTGGATGTCGGAGCATTTCATGCTCGTGAGGTGGCTGCCCTAGCAATGGGTTGGGGATGGTCCCAGGTGGGTAGGGAAAACGTGCCAGGTGGGGTCCAGCTGCTAAAGGATCCACCAGTGGATGAACAGGTCCTGCTGAGCCTGAGAGAGAAGGAGAGAGAGCGTCCATCAGCTGCCTGGGGACTGCAGAGGAACCGCCAGGAAAGGAACACAAAGCCAGAACCATTTCCTCAGCTGGTGCACAGCACGGATGTGGGGTCACTCTACCCTCCATTCATCCCCACCCTAAGGAGACACGGGGGTTATAACAGCCTGGAGCACCAGTGGAGCACCTGGAGCAAGAACCACCCAAGAGCCCCTCACCTGTTTGACCCTGGCAGGGCACAAAGCCAAATTACTTCTCAAACACACCGAGAGACTTGGCAGTGAACTGCCTTGGCTGTGTCTGCACCGGCCTCTCTCCGGACTGGGAGGGACCATGTACAAGCCACGGTTTTGTGCAGAAAAAGCACCTGGGGAGCATCCAGACCTACCTGCACAGAGGTGCTCAGTGACTGACTCACCTGGCAACAGAATCCTCGTACAGACATGGGCCTGTGTCACATTTCCTCTGCTGTCAGGGGTTTGCAAACCTGCCTGCAACTGAGCCCCTCTGTGATTCCTGCAATGAGCCTTCAGCAATGCTGATATCCAGCACTGCCACCTCCTACCTGCAACCCCCCCAGCCCTCAAGAACGTCACACCACCCTGCTGCTTTCCTTGCTCTACGGTCTGGCTTCTGCAACAGCACTCGCTTTCCCTCCAACTCCAAAGTGGGCATCCCAGCACATTTAATGGACACTGCTCCAGGGCAAAGAATTCTACATTTGCTTGCACAAACATTGCATTGGTAGCCAGACACCAGGATCTGCATTTTACTCTGACTTTCCCCTCACTTGGCAGCTGCAGCACCCGGTGCCTGGCTTGCCCTGCTCTCTCCAGGCTGCCAGCAGAAAATGTGAACACTTCTGTCGAGTGCCTCATCTCCAGGACTCCAGACCTCTAGAGCAGCAACCACAGTACCTTGCTTCAGAAATGGGCAAGGCACAGATTCATTTCTAGGACTATTAATTATTACAACTGTAAGGTGCTGCTCTAGGACAAGAGTACTTAAAAAAATCAACCTACAACAACCAGCAAACTTTTCACAGAGTCTGAAGGAAGATCGCTGTGGTGTTACCATGCTGCATCACTCCCACAAAAAGTAACTGCATTTTAGTCACCACGACCTGACACAGCTCAGAACCACAACGTGGACCGAAGACAAGGATTTTGCTATCCGAGCTCCCGGGTCAGAGCGGGCCCGTTCCGAGCTGCTCCCCATGGGAGCGCCCAGCTCCCGGGGCTCACCTTGGTGGAGGGGGTCCTGCTGGTGTAGGTGTAGATGCGAGTGTATGTGCGAGTGTTGGTGGTGGTGGGGGGTGACGTTGAACATCTGCAGCCGCGCCAGGGGGTCGTTGGTGAGCGAGGCCATGCGCTCGGCGTGGATGCGCTCGGCCGCCAGCCTGTCCGGGTAGCTCATCTCCGGCCGCAGCTGCGGCCCCGCCAGCGCCAGTCTCTCCCTCTCCAGCGGGTTCAGCCCCGGGTGGAAGGAGGCGAAGGGGTGAGGCCCCGCCGTGGGTGGGATGGTCAGCGCCCCGTGCCTGGCGAAATGCTCCATGGGGTTGGTGGCCGGGTGCAGCGCGTCCAGCTCCGGGGGCTTCACCTCGAAGCCGGGCTTCATCCTCTCGCGCAGCTCCCGCTCGCGGATCTCGCGCTCGCGGATCTCGCGCTCCCGCAGCTCCCGCTCCCGGATGGTGGGGTCCACGTTGTAGAGGCCGGGCATGTGGTAGGCCAGCAGCGGGTCCGTGGGGTTGAGGGGCACGAAGAAGGGGTGGTTGCGGTTGGTCGGGGACATGACGTGGGGCCGCGCGTACTCGCTCAGCGTCCGTAGCGCCGGCGTGTCCGGCCCGATGTAGGGGGGCACGGCCGCGATGGTGGTCGGGGGGGGCTCGAAGGAAGGCCTCATGTGGGCCGGCCCGCTGAGCTGGGACTCGCCGAGACGGCCCTCGTGGGAGGAGCTGGACACCTTCTGCTGCACACAGCGGGGAGAGAAAGCCCAGGTCAGCACGCCTGGCTTAGAGCACCCGGCCACGCACACCTCCCCTCCACCTCCAGCCCTTCTCCAGCAGACAGACCCGTGTGCCCCGTGCACAGCAAGGGACACACAGGCACTCACTGCGTCTGCACAGCCTCTCCTCCTGCAAGGTACACGTCAAACAATTGGCCTAGTTCTGCCCAGCTGCTCTGGCTTCCCACAGAACCAGACCAGCGGCAGAAACTCTCCATTTCCTTTAAGGAGAAGACAGTCCCAGGCAGGTCAGGAGGTACTCAGAGCAGGCTGGATTTCAGTCCATACACACAGCTCCATGCTCAGAGACCCCTGCCAGGATTAAAGTGCTCCTAGGGATCTGCATCCTGCAGTCACCATCCAGGTCAGACCCAGCCATCAATTCCCTTACCCAGCTCCGAGCCAGAACTGGACCTACCGCAGCTCTTTCTGCTTCTCTCTCACGCTCACGCTCCCTCTCTCTTTCCTTCTCTTTCTCTTTTTCTCTTTCCCTCTCTTCCCTGGCTTTTTGCTCCGCTTCCCTTTTGGCCTTTTCAATGGCCTCTTCTCTCTTCTTGGCCAGCTTGGATCCTGCCAGAGGCATGAAGTACAGGTCTGCCCTGGAGCATGAATTGTAGCCACGGTCCAGGTGCTTATAGAACCTGAAAGGAACACAAGAGAGAAGAGCTCAGCCCTGGGAAAGCTGCAAGAGTGTGGGATTTCAGAGCTGTATGTACAAACTAAAAAATATCATTCTGCACTCAGACCAACCACTACCAGCTTCCCAGGAAGTCAGGAGAAAATTAACTGTACCATACTGGTCCACAGACAGTGGAGTAAAAACAGGGACAGCAGAGCACTGACGAAAGCTCCGTACCTGGCTGACTGACTGGCGTGGCTCGGGATATCCACCACGGTGGGCTCTGGGGAGGGACTCCGGGGTGGAGGCGGAGGGCTCTCCGGCTCCTCGGCTTCGTCGGGAACCTCCTCCTTGATCTGGATGGGTGGCAGCGTGCAGGCTGTCACCACGGGCACTGTCCCACTAGAAGCCGCTGACGTGGAGATGGGGGTCTGGAGAGGGATGCCAGGCACGGTGGGCGGCGTGGAAGTGGAGGGGCACGAAGGAGGCGTGATGGAAGGGGGGCCCCCGGGCACAAAGGGGTGCTGAGAGAAGGGGGGCTGGGAGGAGACCTGATGGAGGGCAGAGGGGGGGTGGCTGGCAGGAGGGGGAAGGCTCTGGCTCTGGGTCAGAACGGGAGGCTGCGCTTGCGAGGACTGCAGCGGTTGGCTCTGAGGCATCAGCTGCAGGGGAGGAGGGTGTGCGGATGGAGGGTGGTGAGTCGAGAGCGAGCTCAGAGGCTTCAGAGCGGGCGGCGGAGGCAAGTTGGAGTTCATGGAGAACGGAGATGGCCCGGAGAGATGGGGAGGGTGCTTGTGGGCCGGAGCAGCGGGCAGCTGCGGGATGGGGGTGGTGGGGGGGGGTTTGATGTGAGGCATGGCCATGGGGGCGGGGGGCAGCGGCTGCTCGCGAGGGGGCTGCGCCTGCTGCAGCGAGGCGCCGCTGGGCAGCACGGGCTGCGTCACCTGCAGGCCCGAGTGCGGGTGGGACGGGGCTTGCGTCTGGAGGGGCACCTGAGACTGAGCGGGCTGGGCGGGCAGGGAGAAGGGCTGGGCGGGCCCGGCGTGGGGCAGCAGCGGCTGGGCCTGCAGCCCGTGCGGGGCGGGCGCCGTGCCGTGCAGCGGGGGCTGCGCGTGCGGCTGCGCCGCGGCGGGCGCGGGCTGGCTCTGCGGCGCGCTCAGGGGCTGCAGCGGAGGGTGCGGCGAGGGCAGCCGGGGCGGGTGCAGCGCGGGGGCCTGCTGGATGTGCGAGAGGGGCGCGGGGGGCTGCGGCTGCCCCGAGGGCTGCGACGCCGGCGGCGATGCCTGCGCGGGGGCCGGGGCGGCGCTGGGCGCGGGCAGCGGGGCTGGCACCGGCGGCGTGGCAGCGGCAGCCTGGGCAGAGCCGCCGCTCGGGGCCGGCAGCGCCTGGGGCTGCGCCTGCAGCACTTGCTGCTGAGCAGAGGAGTCCGAGTCGCTCTCGTTGTCCTGGGGGCTGGGGATGCTGGGGGACGTGCTGCGGTTGTCCTGGTCGATGTCCTTGGGGTCGCTGCTGCCCTCGTCGTTGACGCTGCGGCTGTCGGAGCTCTCGCCTTCGCCCTCGCCCTCCGAGGGGGAGTTGGGCCTGCTGATCTCCTGTGGGGAGAGGCGACGGTGACCACTGAGCCCAGCAAAAGCAACCAGGGCATGCCCGGCGTGCCACGGGATGGGGTCTAGCACACGTGCTGTGCAGACAAAGCTGCGGGTGCCCTTTGAACCTCACGGGGCCTGAACCAGCACAGGAACACAAATACCCAAGGGAAATGCAGAGACAGCAGAACCAGGATCCTCCCACAGCGCCCAGGGGCAATGGGAACAAACTGAAATACAGGAGGAGCCCTGCTCAGCATAGCAAAACACTTCTTCCCTATGAGGGTGACCAGCACTGGAAAAGATTTGTCTTGTGACAACTCCAGTCATGGTCCTCTAACTTGTCAGAGAAGACAAAACCCCAAATTTAAATTTTGAAAAATGGAGAAAAGGAGTGGAGAACAATCCAGTGTACTCCTATATGGTTGATATTTATATTAAAGCAAAGAAAAAACCCAACTTACCCCATATCACTGCACTGTTTTCAGCAGAAGGAACACATTATAACATTGGTCGCTTTCCAGCCACAGATTAAGTTACAATTTGCTGTGGCTTAAACTGATTTAATGTTTTTGGTTTGTTACCACATTTGCACCCCCTCCCCACCTCAAACCATTCTCCTAAGAGGAAATACTCCTCTGTGGGACTCACTTGAGTTTTGGATTTTTTGGCATTGGACCTGTCAGGTTCTTCCGTGTCAGATGCTGCTTTTTCCCGCTGCCTCTTGGAGTTCTTGAGAGGAGAAGATACCTCTTCTTTGATCTTCTGCCACAAAGGAAACAGAACACAACAGTTACCAGTGGTGTCAATGCAAAGGTAAGCTAGCGTAGGCCAGTGCCACCCTCTTTAACACAAATGCAGGGGCAGCAGAACTCAGGAGTTGACACAGTCAGTATTTAAGAGCAATCCAACACACATCAAACCAGCAGGAAAAGGCAAAGTGCATAAAGCATTCCTCATATGAAGGGATATTTTCAACTGAGCTGGGCAGGACCAAGTCCATCAGGAACCCACAGCAGATCAACTGGCCCAGGTTACCCTTCCAACAGAGACCAACACCAGTTATTAACTGGTGCAAGACAGAGCCAGAATTTCTGCAGGAGACAGGATAAACCTCCTTCTGCTACATGAAAGTCTTCCTCTACTCTTGATATTTTGAGAGGAATATTTTTAGATCCCTTCAAATACAGGGCCAACACTGAATAGCTATTCTGAGATTACTACCTTCTCCCACGGCCTGGAAAAGCTCTGTGCATCACATAATTACCCAACTTTAGATTTTGCCAAGTTTTCAGTTTTATAATGTGAAAACTTGCTCCATGCTCATTTTGACTTCCTTTTTTTTTTTTTGCAATATTTATTTTTAACTTGCTACTTCTCAATTCACAATGTTTAATAGTAAGCCTTCAGCTTCATGTGGCTTTGTTTCTTTAGAACTCTCTTGGAAAAGCAATTCATTTGAACAGACTCAACTGTCAGCTTGCTCTGAACAATCAAGCAAATACACCCCCAGAAAAACAGTAACAGAAGCAGACTCAATTACTAAATGTTCATACTCCTTTGTAAACAAAGATTAAGTACTGCTTACAAAAAATCCCCAAAACTGTCTACTTGTCTTAAATTCAGCATTCTGATCTGCATTATTCCCTGAGCTTAGTGCTTGCATTTGCATCCAAAGAGGAGGGATTACTTTACAGTGAGAGCAGCGAGGTTATGTGGGGCTACTGGAGAGGCTGGATCACCCCCATCCCTCCGTGGCCAGGCACAAAGCAGCTCAAGGCTGCTCCACCCGTGCCTTATCCACACCCACGGGGATTTCCGGGTCTCTGGGCGATCCCCAGGCTCCTGTGAGGAGGAGAGGCGTGCAGCAGAGCCCAGGGCAAGGCTTACCTTGGTGGATTTCTTCACGGACTCGGCCTTGCTGTCGTTGCTGGAGGTGCTGGCGGCGCTGGGCGAGTTGCGGCCGCTGGAGCGCACGTCCTCGGCGATGGGCGAGGCGCGGCCATCGGGGCTGGCCGCCTGCTTCTTCCTGCCACTGCGTAGGGTCGACATCTGGGGAGACACAGCCAGCTCAGCACTGCCCGGCCCTCGGGGAGCACACCCCGGGCACAGCCTGGCACCAAGACCCGCAGCGTTTCACTTCCTTACTTCCTTCCAAGCCCAGCTGCACTCCAATGGAAAAGGAGGCCAATCCTTGATCTGTCTACTCACATGCATCAAATGTTGACTATTTAATCAGCAGTGTCTGTTAAAAATGGCATTTAGGAAGATGCTCCAATACACAGCACACACAAGGGTGCCTGAGGCAGGACAGGACCCCCATGTTCCATTAAAAATATTCCATCTGTCGGCAGTCAAGGCCAAGGTCTAAACCCCCAGCTCCAGTGTGCTCCTGCTATGCAGTAAGGGATCAGCAGAGTACATTTCAACAAGTCATGCTGTTTCCCTGCCATTTTGGTAGTTTTCTGGAGGACTGACTACAAAAAACAACAATGGAGCCACACTCCCTAAGAGTGGAACCTCACGAGGTATTTGGAATCAATGGTCACATCATCCTGTTCAGAAAGGCAGAGAGGGGAGGGCAAGGAAAGAAATCTATCTGCTGCTTTCTGTCAGCCAAACCCAACTCCAAGATAAATCACCCAGAGCTGCTGTCAGAGCCTTCCATGCTCCCAGGAAGGCTCCTGGTGCCCCACCCCAGGCACAACTCACAGCACACCAACCACAGAGGCACAGCAGAGCTCTCTGAGGGAAGAAGTTTAGCTCCCGTAACGTGAGGACACCACATGAACAGCACCTAATTTTTTTAACTCCTCCCAAGGGCCTACCTCTGCCAGGATGCAGCTGCAAGGAGGACATGGACTAGCACAGGCTCTGTAAGGCACTGTCCATGTCCCCTTACGGTGACAGCCCTCTGCCAGCCATCACAGAGAAGTCACACAGCTGGCAGGGACATTCCATCTCCTTTTCCACAGAAAGCCTCAGCCTGAGCAAAGCCCCCCTGGCACACACAGGCAGCAGCAGCAGGCACAGCCCTGAACCAGCCAGCTCAGGGCTCTGGCTCCTTTCACCCCCAGCACTCCAGAGGTGGAACCCACCGAGCCTCGACTCCGCCGTGTCCTCATGCTATGCTTCCCACTGAGGCCATCATCTTCCTCTTTCACAGGCTTGAACATAAAGGGTGGGGGGTCCACGGGCTTCTCGATGGGCGGCAGCTCCCCGTACTTCTTGAAGTGAATCCGGCAGTCCGTGCACAGCAGGATGTTCTCCCGGCCCCCGTGGTGCCAGTCCTTGGAGGCTTGGGGCAGGGAAAGCAACAGCTCAGCAACTCACAGAGCACCCCAGCCCCAGCACAAACACAGGGACTTGTTAAAAAAAGGTACAGCTAATAAAACAGCTGCTTTTCTAGGGGCAACAGAGATGGAGAAGCTTCTGGAAAAGCTTGTCCTGTCCCAGTGCACATCCTCAATATTCAATTTTTACAAACTATGGTTACTTGCTTAAGAAATTACAGCTCTGAGACACAGAAAGAAACCTCGTCTGCTCTACCTGGGAGCTAACAAGCAGCTGTTGTTCTTCAAAGCTGTGGTTTCTGCAAGAGAAGCGAGTTCTGAATCTCTTATTTCCTTCCCCATTCTGGGGCTTCCACTTTCAGCGGCAATGCCCCAACATCAGGCAACCCTTGGGAACAGCCACAGGAACGGGGCTGATGCACAGGAGATTTTTGTGTGACAGTCACAGCCCAACACCGATTGTGTCACAAATTGATTACATAGATTACGGATTATGCAGATTTATTCCTGTCTGTATGTCTACCTCAGGGTTCTCCTTCGTCACAGCAGTATTAATTTGCAATGGCAAAGCCTGATTAACTCTGCTAGGAACGCTGCATTTTAGCTGGTTCCCCCCACACTGCTGTGAAGGGCTGGGGAGCTGCTCCTGCTGGCTGAAGCACCCAGAGGGGAGTGGGCAGCAGGGACTGGGACCTACTGGTGGTGAAGCAGTGGCGGCAGGCGTAGCCCTTCAGCTCCTGCTCGCTGTCCTCGCTGTCAAAGTCATCCTCACTGGCCGAGCTCAGGTCCACTGAGGGTGGGAGAAAGAGGAACATGGGAAATAAACACTCAGCAGAATTCTCTCTTTCCTCCTACTCGGCTAAAAGAAGCATTAAGTAAAATAGATCGTGACTCCCCACGCCCACCCTGCCTTGCATTATTTCTGACTTTTCACACTGAGCAAACCCAGAGCTCATCACGCTACAGCTTAAAGGAGGATTCCAGCAATGTGCCAAGGGACACAACTCCTGGAACCTCTGATTCAGCACCTGGTACACTTCCAGGTAAGCTGTCATTCGAATACCATCCGTGGTCAGTTCAAGAGGCTGTGTTCCAAACCCACAATTTTCAAGAGAAAAGGCATTTATCTCTAGAATCTGGTCAAATTTAAAATCAAATATTCTATATTTAAGACCTACAAGATTCCATCAATAGGTCCTGTAGTGGCTTTTCTGGTTTTTATTTTGTTACCCAGCAGTAGAGGTGTTTGTGGGTGGATCAATGCTTACATACAATGGACCTGTTGAAAAACATTTTGAGATTCTTTTGGATGAGAGGCACTAAGGGATAACTTAACACCAGCTTTCCTGTCCTTACTGCAGGACTCAAAGTTTTAACCTGTGACACGCTCACACTGCAAAAATGTCGTATTTTGAAGAAGAAGATATGCAAAGGGTCCCTTTCCTTTGTAGCAAATTAGCTGATTACACATCTATGAGCTCAAAAGCAGCATCTAAACCACTGAAATCATGCAGGCATCACAAAAACTGTATCTCACCTTCTGAATACCTCAAGTATTTCCCTTTTGAGAGCACTGCATTTTTCTAGTCCCACCACTATAAATTCACAACATAACAGGGTTATAATTTGGCATGAGCAGGAAGCCCTCAGGCTTCTTCTGTTCAAATCTTTAATTAGAAGAGAAGTCCTTGATGCAGGAACACTGTTTTTCTAAAGGCTCCAAGAGGATGTTTTGTACATGCAGGTTACAGTTTATGGATTAAAGCTTACAGATTCTCCAGTACTTGCCACCAGCATTTGTCAGCAACTCGTTACCCTTCAAATTAACACAGGGTTACATTTAATAGCTACCACTGTCCTGATTCCTACATTAATACTTGTGTTCAAACCCTGACTGCAGAGCTGACCCCAGGCTAGCACTTGCTCTCTTTTGCTAAGTGAATTTTTATTCTCATCCTGCAGTCAGATCCATAAAGATGGGTCCTCCCTGCCACAAGCTCTCACATGCTGAGCATCTTGGATTGAGCTGTGGAGTCCAGATCCTCACTCCTTGTGCACACAGAGACCAGCAGTAAATCCCACCAGTTCAGCAGGGAAAAGCTCCCAGCCCTTTCCTGCTCCTTCCCTTCTATCCTGGCCAAAATTCTATGTCCTGCCTGCTCACCACACCCTCCACCTGCCCACAGTCATTTTTACATCTGCCAATCTGCTTCCACAGCCCCTTTTCTCTTTGAGCCATGTGGGTTTAGAAATTTAAACCTCCCAGGGTAACAAACCTTTCCCACATGGGCAAAGGTTTCTATCCCAGGCACTGCTCTGGGGAACTGCTCTTGGGTTAGACACTTCTGCCCCAGGCAAGGCCCCTCAGACAGTGCTGGCTGCAGCACAGTCTGAGCTCCAGCACAGGGTAGGGGTCACCCAGAAGGACGGAAGGGATCTCCATCCAAAGGCAGGGAGCACTTCCTTCCTTCTTTCTGTGCTTTCCAATTCCCATTATTGTAATAAGCCTGGAGAAAATACAACACCACACCAAAAAGAGTAGAGAAATCCAATCACAGGGCAGCATTCCCATCCTTACGGGATGCTTTGATGTTTAAGGACTGCACAAATCACTGGGTGATCAAAGCCACCTTCCACATCCCAGCAGAAGGGTGCAGGAACAGAGCAGGAACAGCGACTGCCCCAGCTCCATTTCCCGCTGTCCCCAGGGAGGTGTGGCACCGCTCCTGACCGTGCCCAGGCCAGGTGCCCAGGCCAGGTGCCCAGGCCAGGTGCCCAGCCCTGCCTGCACTCACAGAACTCGCTGGAGGGGGGTCTGGAGGGGGTGTTGACGGGCGTGGAGGCCGTGCGGGTTTTGATCCTGCGGAACACGGCCTGGCGCCGGTGCCGCCGGTGCGCCCGCGAGCTCGCCGCCTCGGGCGTCTTCTTCCAGTAGTAATAGAAGGTGATCAGCTCCCCCTGAAACACAGAACACACAACACGGGGCTCAGAGGGGCCTGCAAACCTGCCCTGTCAGCTTCCTGCCTCCCCTGCCTCGCTCTGTACACCGGGATTTCTCCTGGAAGAATGAAAGAATGAAGAAGAACAAAAAAGAATGACGCAATTCAGCCAGAAAAGAAAAAAAAAAAAGAAAAAAAAAAAAGAAAAAAAAAAGAACTATTCAGGTAATACACACCAAAAAAAACCCCTCCTCTGCTTTTGCAGAGGAGAAAAATAGGTAAATAAGTGCCTTTTCACTTTCCCCTAGGAAAGGAAAGAGGCTGGGGAGCACCAGGAGGCAGCCTCCAGCTGGAAGCTGCTGCTGGGCTCTGCTTCAGAAGAGGGTGCCCTTGTGTCACTGTCAGCGTCCCCTGCCACCTCTGCTCCTCAGCCCTGCTCTGACAGCCACCCCAAACCTGCCACAGCTCCTGCTGCCCACAGAGAGAACAAGGCTCAGCACAAACAGGCTCTGCCATTTTGTCAGCCTCCATTCCACAGACGGGTACTGCTCCATATCCCTGTGTCAGGAGCTGAAAGTTTGAGTACAAACATGTTCAACAACGAGCCTGCAACCGTAACACAACCCTACCGCACTAAATCGTGTTTTAATTTGAATATATATACCCACATCTAAATTAATTAAGCAGTTAAAAGAGCACACCTAGAGAAATGAGTGATAATTTCACAGCATAATGAATCTGGCTTACATTCAGGAAGTGCAGCAGCTGCCACTCAAACCTGCGGATGCAACGCTGAACCAAAGAACAGCATGTGGTTTTAATCTCTTTTCTCTTACTTTGAAACCCCATCATTTCCTGGCGACTTGTCTGCCTCTAAGGTAAAAGGTGTTGTTGCTTTCAAGTTGCAAGAGAAAAATGGAGAAGTTCTAACCAGCCCCTTGAAAAAAATCAACATCAGAACAAACATACCTGAATTGCCCACAAAAAGGGTTTCTTTGAACTGTGTTTTATGTGATCAAATAACCTCAGCCTGCTGCCTCCGTGGGGAAATCCTGCAGCCCCCGCTCCGGGCAGAGCAGGAGTTAACTCCAATAACGACCCTGCCTGAATCCAAACCCTCCCCAGGGCCCCAAACAAGCAATTACAGCCACAAGCAATACCTGCACCACCGAAACACTCCAAAGACAAAGGGAGGATGTTGTTCTAGACATTACTGCTGACATTTAAGACACTTAAGAATTTTACCAGTGCCTAATTTAAAAATAGAAACCCCAGAAGAAAGAACACGACCACATTCTGGCAACGGGCAGAACAGATAATTTCTAATCTCTGCTGCCACAGACTGGGATGATGCTACTGATCCCCACCAATGAGCTGAACTATGTTTGTGCATTATATATTAAAATAACATATATTCAGAGTGATGGCTGGTGAGGAGGAGCAAGTGGGCAAAACATTACCTACAATTCTTGATTCTGAAGGACAAAAGCCCTACTAAAAATACTAAAAATGTGTTTCGTGCAGACGATCTGAAGCTGCCTGGAGATGAGCATGGCAGACCAGGAGTTCTGAGCCCAGCACCCTGCTCTGCTCCTGCCTGTTCCCTGCACGTGTTTGCTTTAGAAATACCATTTCCCTGAGCCCATTAAGTGGGCTCAAAGTCCACCCAGGCCAGCTGTTTGTCCACCTGGGGATATGCCTGTGCCAGGAGCCAGGCTGGCCTCTGCAGGGAGGCTTTTGCAATGCTCTGCACAGGCAGAAAGTCTCTGGCAAACGAAACCAGTCGTTTTTTACCTATAAATTCATTTGTATCAAATCTGAGGTGTCAGCACCAAGGAGCAAGTCAGTAAATCCCATGTCTTTATGTCAGGGAATTAATGTGTTCTCTGACACATGGCAACAGCAGAGTAGGAACCAATCTGTTCTCCTCCCATCATAAAATAGGGAATGGGAACCTATTAGTGCTCTATTTACACATTGCAAAGCCATCAGGTCCCAAGGGAAGTGTAACAACTTATACATGCAGATCATAAACCAAACTTTAAAAAAGAAACGGTGGATATTTATAGAAAATGCCAACCTCATGACCAGAATGCTTGCTCCCCCTGAGACTCGCTCAGAAGTGCAGTCACAACTGCACACAGATAAAGATGAAGTCAAAGTCTATTTATTCAACAAGCAGTTTTACCCCAGCTACAATGGACAGAGTAAAGGACTAAAGAATATTCTGTACTTCCAGTTCGTGGTCAGACTGCACAAGTGCAGCGCTCAGTGAAGGGCTCTGGGAGGAAGAGAGGGGCCGGAGGGGGAACACAGAATGAAACACTACCCAGGTACCCCATGAAAGAATTCCATGCCAGATCCCCTCGGGCTCCCCAGGATGCTGCTGTGGGCCTGAGGATTGACTGCTGAAGGGCTCAGCCTGGCAGGATCACACCCACCATGGGTGGCACAGGCTGCAGCACAAAGGACCAAGTCAGGCAAGCTTTGCTTCCCCAAACAGGGAGCAAAAGCAGCTTCCAGCCTCACTGCAAGGAAGTCAAATGAGCTTTAATCAAACATGCACAGTGCGTGCTGCTGAAAGCCAGGGCACATAAATTCAGGGAACAAAAGCTGCTGCAGAAATCAATAGCCTCCTGAAACATTAACACAGGCCAGCATTGATCAAAGGCCCTGGGACAAAAGGCTGCCTTGCAAATTAGCTGCTGGTTTTGCTTGCAAGCAAACAGAGAGGCATGAACACTGACACGAATGGCCTGTAATGACCATTTTGTTCCCAGTGATCTCACCTCACCTCACCACAAGGCCTCGCAGTCAGCACATCCCACGTCCCTGAGCTGTGCCAGCCTGGGCAGGGCTGGGCCAGAGCCCCACAGCTCTTTTTGTGGGTCCAGGACCATCAGTGGGGCCAGCCTGCAAACACACTGTCCTCGTCCTCTGGCTGCTCTGTGCAGGCTGGCCACTGCTGCAGCACGCAGTAAAGCCAAGCTAAGGCAGCCTGAGCCATCCCTGCCAGCACTGCACGGGCCCAGCCTGGGGGGAGTGACACCCCTCTAACCAGACACCATTTATCTCTTAATTAGGAAGGGTGAAACCTCTGGGGTGACTGCATGTGCCCCATCCACGGAAGATGCTGTTAATGCCCTCCCAAACCAACTGCAAGGCCCAGCTGTTTCTTTTCCAGCATGTGGGGAGAAGATTCCTCTCCCTTCCAGGATTCAGGGCTCCCTTCCTGGTTCCTGCAGCCTCACCTTCACTCCATACACCACCACCTCTTTTCCTGCACACACAGCTCCGTGTCTCCATGTTCACATCTGATTAACTGTCACAAACACACATAAAGCAAAATGAGGAGCACTATTCAGGCTCTTAACACCACATCTCCCTGACAACACCTACATTCCCAAGTTTCACAAGGCAGAGGGGATTATGTTCCTCACTAAAAATCACCAGTTCAGCTTTCACCAGCGCTGAAATGCATGCCGAGCTCACGACTCAAGTCTCCTGCCTCCTCCTGCCAAGGCCATTTCACCCCACGTTGTAGGTGCATATAAAAAAGTCACACTTCATCTCCTTTCAGCTCCATTCTGCAGATTGTTTCTGCAGAGGAAGCTGTGGCTCGGATCCCTCCTGCAGGAGCCCACAGCGGGGAGGTTTCTCTGCAATTCCGAGCTGGCACCTGGAGTGCTCCCAGCCCTCACCTGCCTGAGCCAGGCCTGCTGCTCCAGCAGGGACTGTCCTCGCCAGGGCCACCTCTCCCTCCCTGTGCCGCTTTTTCACTCTCACCTGCGTGTTCTGCCAGCTCCATCCTTCCCCAGGCACATCACCCCCACCTCAGCAAACCCCGGACTTCTACTGCTTATCAGCAGTTTTCAAACGTCAAACCCCCAGCCCGAGCTGCGCCCCGTGTTTGTGTTTAGGCTTGCCCTGGTAAACAAAGGATTCAGCTGGGTGTGCATCCCTGGACGGGAGGTTCTGACAGCCCTGCACAGCACAGCTCCTGTGCAAGCCAATCACACACACACACCAACTTCCCTTCGAGTATCTGTTAGGGTATAACACAGTGAGCAAACACAATAATTGCTGTTTAATTTCCCCAGAGCCGAGCTCTGACAGGGAAAAAAAAAAAATCATGGGGGAGGGGAATAGCTCTGCAGTAATGAAAGAGAAAAGGTAAATGACAGCACTCCTCAATGGCTGTAAGCAGCCATGGCAGAGCAGAGGGAACAGAGTGTCCAGTTGTGGCCTTAATGAATTCACAGTCTTTCTGGAATGCTTCAAGATTTTATTAAGTCAACTCAATTCAGCTAATACTCTTGTAAAGTCCTGCAGTAAAACCAGTCTCCAGTGCTTCCCTTCCCCACTGGGTCCCCTGGCACAGGCTGGCTCCCGGGGCAGGATCAGGACACAGGTTTGGATCGTGGCAGTGTGGAACACACTGAGCCTGAGCAGGGTCAGCTGGCTCCTAAAGCTTCACAGAATAATCCAATCCAGGGTATTGCCTGCCCTGTTAGGAGACAAAACTGAAAATATCCATTCCCAAGCCCCAGGGCAGGGGTGGAAGCACCATCCCTGCAGGAGCTCCCCAAACAGGTGTATGTGCACCTGGGGACACAGGGCAGTGCTGACCATGGCAGAGCTGGGTTAAAGCTTGGACTCGATGATCTTGGAGGGCTTTTCCAGCCTTAGTGACTCTGTGGCTGGTTCTTCTCATGGATCCACAGCCAGAGAGAGACAAGGTGGAACTCCTGCCTGGCTCTGAACACGCTGAAGGACTGCAAAGTGCAGCAGGGCCCAGGGGAGCAGCTGTGTGCACTCCAGGAGCTGAACTTGGCCACTCTTCCAGCGTGGAGCTCGGCTCGGTGCCTCTGCCAGCCCTGACAAATAGGTTTGCACATGCTCTAATTAAGCAGCACGTCTCAGCAGCTTGTTCAGTAGCACTGATTAATGTCCACCTTGGGTGCACAGGAATCCTGCATATTCCAACACATTATTGAGGTTTTAAGAGAGGCTTTTAAAAACCAAGTAATATTTTACTTAACACTACAAAACCCCCCATTAAAAATCGTGGGATGCTCTCTAAGGAATCCCCTGCAGGTCTGGCTTCTCTGGCAGATTTCAGGAGCACAGCCATTTTTCCTTGCAGCTCCTCTGGCCATTTGTTATCTCCGGGATGGCAGCACAGCCCTGGCTCCACGGCCCCTGCTAGGAACTCCACCTCCAGTTTTGGGAGATTGGCTGCCCCCACTGTTTCCCTGCCCTGCACACAGCAAGGTTAAGCTCCCTGGTTTCATTTTTTATTTGAAACTCCTGGCAAACAGGCTGGGCAAGTGGGAATCCAAAGAGGAGACAGGTGTGTAACAAACCCAGGCTGGCTCCCTGGGATTTATGCTGTTAATTTACTCCCAACACAGGAACAGACACAGAATTTCCTGGGAACCCAGCCGAGGCTCCATCTGCATCTTCTGGATTTCATTTTGTTGTGGAAAAAACCTGCAGTCAGGCAGAGCTTTCTGCTTTCTAATTGTTTCTGCTAAATGAGTACTGGTACCCTGCTCAGTCCTCCCCTCACCAGGGGAAGAGGGAGCTCCTTCTACAAACGAGGATTCTGTCTGAACAGCTGCCACAGGTCCCGAGGAACTGAGGCACTCCTGGAATGCTAAAATAAGCTTGGAACCTAAAGATTTCACTCCCAAGTTCCTCAAGCAGTGAAGAGACTAGAATCACTCCACTGTGCATGTCACCTAAACACACAGGCCACACCTCTGTAATTGCCCCAGGAAAATGAATTTGCCCTTCTTAGCTCCTACTAATTCTCCCACATAATGGGTGAGTAATGGAATCACTATCAGAGGAGAGAGTCAGTGCATGGACTGCAGAGTCAGGGGAAAAAAAGGAAAGGAATACATGAGCTGGATGTAAATAATCTCTCCTTCAGAACAAACATTATCTGCAGTAACACAGCAACACTCCACCACTGTACAGCATCTTCCATTTGATGACAAAGTCAATGAAGCTGTACAAATTAAGTCCCAGCACATCCTTTTGAAGTTTTATGGCGTGGGGAAACAAAGAGACAGAAGATTTATAAATTGGCTGAGATCAATCCTGAGTGGGAAGGACAACTGTGCCGATTAACCCCCACTCTGTGAGCAGCTCCAACACTGACAGCCTCAAACTCCTTCAGAATTGCAAGCCAGGCCTGCTGGACAGGCTTATCCAGCCTTATACAGCACAGGACTGGCCGAGTGCTCAACATCCACTTTCCTCCTGCCCTCAACACGAGCTGCTCCTTCTGACAGCTGGATATCCCTGCTTCACTTCTGCACTTTGGCTTTAGCAAAACAGAGAAATCCAAATTATCCCTGAAAAAACACCAGTGACTTCTCTCTGTGCCACATCTAACTCGCAATTTCCGTGCAGTTCATTCGTTCATTGTTTGTAATTAAGGTTGCACAAACTGGCAGCAAAGATAATTAACATTTTATGGAACTTACCCTCGCTATGCAAACAACTCTTTTTTTCCCCTCCATTTTTAGGGATTTAAGCACCAGCTTTAACAGCTCTGCAAAACAAATGCAAAGCACACTGGGGCATTGTTTTAAGGCTGAGCCCCAGTTAAAAGCTGCTGCCCCTCTCTGCATCGGGCCAGAATGGAAAGAAAGCTTTTGTAATTAAGGCTTCTTCCTCCAGAGACTGCTCTTTGTTAATCAACAGAGTTCCCAATCCCCACAGGAACTCACACACTGTTGGCTGCATCCATTATTAATTATTAGAGCCTGTCTTTAGCAGTGGTGGCTCCCCAGGCCAGTGCAGCACTGCCAGGGCCACCAGGAACGTCCCTGGGGCTGGAGCCACCTCGGGGTTATCAAAACAGGGACAGCTCAGGACCTCAGCCTTGTACACACTCACTGAGTATTTATTTTCTGCTCAGCCTTCCCTCTGCAATTTGCAAATGATCAATGTTCCTGGGGTCAGAAATCCCAATTTTCTCCACCACTTTTATCTGCAATAATTTACCTTTACCCTCTGGCGCTGCACACACACCTCTCAGCCTCTGCCCAGTTCTGCAGCACTGCTGGGATGCTCTCAGCCCTGAGCACACACAGGGCAGGGAATGAGCTCCAGGAGGTGCTGAGGAACGGAGCTGAAGTGCCTCTGAAAGATGGCACCAGGCGCTGCTCTCCTGGGCCAGCAGCGCTTCTGTCCCATTTCACAGCCCCATCAAATCCTGGGGTTCACAGCCGGCCCAGGCAGCATCTCCTGCCAGCCTCGGGTCGGGGCAGGATCTCAAGACCTGAGCTCACACACCAGGACAGAAAGGAGAGCGGGATAAACACCCAGATAAATTGATGCCACTTACTGAGGAAAGCTCTCAGGGCATTGTCTGCACTGGACTGTGTCTCTCCCACTCCACTTCCACCTCCCCACCAATACTGACAATTACAATGAGAATTTAGCAGCACAATACCCAGGAACAGGATTTGTTCAATGGAGGTGCCAATTATCCCTTTAACTGCACTCTCTTTTTGCACCAGCTCGATAATTAAGTTTCTTGACTGGGTATTGCTGGAGTTCAGGCTGAGGAACAAAACCCCATTTCCCTGCTGCTGGCCACCTTTCCCAGAGCCTGAGACACATCCCATTTTCCCTCTGAAGCCAAGGCAGCCGTGGCTCCTGTGGGGTGTGCCAGCGAGAAGCCGGCCATGAAGCCATAAAGCACTTCCAACCACCACACTCCATCCTGTAAACATTTTTCTATTTATCTGCCCTTCATTACATGCACAATCTTATTATCTCTACACATCCTCAAAGCGACAGCCGTCAGGGTCACCCTATAAAATATACATGGGCAATGTTACATCTAATGACTGGAGCAGGCAGGGAAATGAAGGATGGGAGGAGTGGGAAACCGCAGGATGCTTGAAAGGGATCATCAGTTATATCTGTGCATTTCCTGAGGTGATAATTGAATGACAGTGGCTGGGAGGAAAATCCATTTTTGAGCCTCGGAAAGGACTGTTAAGAAAGAACTGGTTTTGTGCTGGCAGCACGTAATGGCTGCCAGGAAATGGGAACGGCTCCTGCAGCCACAGCAGCTCCTCTGCTCCATGGATTGTACAGGGGCTGAGAGCCACAGCCACAACCAGCAGCTACAAAAGCCAGGGAAAATATCAACAGATTTTGGTCATTTCATCTGCCACCCAGACTGCCTGTTGTTGTGGTTTGCATGTCAGCTTTAATTAATTTAAGTGTAAGGCAAATTTGTGCATGTGCATGAGAAAGGGACACTCAGAACACAAGGACAGAGCATTGTCTACTTTTGTAATTCCTGTTTAAACAAAGTATTAAAAATTTAATTCTGCTATTCAGCAGGGAACTTAATCCCCCTGCATCCCAGGAAGGTGTACAGATGCTCATTTGTTTCCCAACAACTGAAATTAATTTGTAATTATTACGAAAGTTTTACTACTTCAAAAATATTTTCATTGTTTCCTCATGCCAGTTTTACAAACAGAACTGAACTAAAATCACCAAAACCCTTCCTGACCTATAACTGTGAGCTATTTTTTTTGCTGCTAGGTGAGTATTTCACAGCAGTAATTCCAGTTACAGCAGGCTCTGGCACTGAGCACAGGAGCTCCCAGTTACCTGTCAAGCCCCAGTTTAAGTCACCCACTGGTCCCAGTGTGGGCAGAGCAGGCTGAACTCAGCATCTCTCATCACCTGGGATGGGCTGGAAGGTGTTCCAGTCCCCAGGCTGCTGCAGCCTCCCTGGAACAGCCACAGTACATCCTGCAGCATTTATGGGTCACCAAGGACTGCCTGCCTGCTCATCAGACTGCTGCTTCTGTCTGCTGCCTGTAGGAAGCTGCCTCCAGGTTCAGTTAGAATCCATTCTATTGGCAGGTTTTGTGTTACCAGGTGCCAGACACTGGGAAGGTAACGTGCCACAAAACCAAGGAAACAAACCCACTCAAACGAACAAAATATACAGACTCTGAAATCTTGATCCCATTTTCCATTTTCGACAGGGCAAGGAGAGCTGAGAGGTGAGGAAGAATTAGCCACTTGTTCCTCAGATGTCACATTGCTGAAGTGCTTTTATTTAAATACAGAAATCAGAGCTGAAGATCCACTCAGTCCTGTGCAACAGTGCCAGCAGCAGCGTGTCTGACCACTGCCCTGCATTCCACACTTGCACGCACCAGATGTTTTAGGTTTTCCAAACACATCTGTGCTGAATCACACAAAGCCTGGCTTGTCAAACATGCACACTCCCCTCCCTGACACAGCTTCCTCCTTTCCGAGCTCGTGACCCGTGGGGGAGCTGCTGGGGTTTGAGAGTTTATTACAAATACAGCAGCAATCAGAAAATACTGGTAATTATATACAGGAGACAAACTCTGTGAAATGATCCTCCCTGCTAATGAGGAATGGGAAGATGCAATCTCCTGGAAACAACAATTTTACAAGTCCTCACACCTGGTTATTTCACGATGGAAACTATCAACCCCTCTGATTCCGTGCTGAAGACAGACAGAATGTGACCTCTTAATAAAAATCACTAGCACAGGATGTCCAACATCTGAACGGGCCAGATGGAGGAAGAATCCCGTCCACTTTACACCTGGGAAGTATCAACTGAGCTCAGACAAGCCAGCAGCTATCACTGCAACCTCAGCAGGCACAGAGGCGAGGGAGGACGGGCTCCTGCCCTGAGTTATGGACTCGGCAAACACAACCTCTCAGCACACTCCTCGTCATTAAGCCCTGATTTTAAACAGACTCTGCTCCTCTCAGATCTGCTCCCTGAACAGCTGTTTTGCTTTTGCTGCTCTCCAAGAACAGCTCCCTAAACCAGTAGATTTTCTAGATTAAGTGTAGAAGGTTGAGGGGTATTTCAGTGTTTTCCTGTTTATCAGAGCAATGTAAGAAAAGAGGAATATTCAAGCAGGACATCAAGCAACCCCCCACCCCCAAACCACAAAGAACTGCCATGTAAGCTGCTTATCCCTCAGTTATTGTTGCTTCCCTCCAGTCTGAAATTCTTTCTGTCAGGAAAAATCCTTAGCAAGCAAAATGTAACTAGAAGACAAAGCTAAGAGTTGTAAAGCAGCATTAGGAAGAGCAATTCATTGTAGCTCACTATAATACCTATACAGTGAGCTCAGAAGTGAAAGAAATTACCAATTCTTTCCAGCTCTGTTCCGCCCTGGTGTCTCCAGCAAACATTAATCCGAGCTGCTCCCTCAGAAGGTGAATTTGATCCCCACAAGCAGGGGTAAAGGAAAAGGGCAGCAGGAATTTGGGGCATGGCTTAGGGCTCTGAGGTCCTGCAAACGGAGCTGCAGCTCAGGCCAGAGCCCTCGCCCTCCTCTCCAGCCCCTTCCTCACACAAACCCTGCGGGTCTGCCCCGTGGGGGAATTCAGGAATCCCCCCGTGCCAGCCCGGCTGTGCCAGCAGCCCTGGGGACAGGGACAGTGACTCTGGGGGCTCCAGGGGCAGAGGGGACAGCTCTGATGCCCTGTCCCACTGCCCAGCGTGGCAGGAGGGGTCACTGTAACCAGAGCTCGGATTCAGCGAGGTGTCAGAAACCAGAACAGGGAACTTCCACCCAATTCCTGTTCCATCAGTGCCTGCTGGCCTCCTCCTCTGGGAGCCTGGCTGATGTTTCCACTTGTGTGGCTTTTGGAAGGACAAACTGTTATTAACTGATAAGCTGCAGCCACAGACTTTCTCTAAGTGTTGGAATACTAATCTCCAACCCGTGCACTGTCTGCAAACAAAACTGCACACAGAAACATCCTGCTCTGCTTCATCCCTGATAGCCAAAATTCCCCACTGCATTCTCCTCTTTGAACTTTCTTTTTCTGAAACAGGTTTACTTCCCCTGCAAACAAACCAACCATCCTGTGGTTCTAGACAAAGCACAACAGTGTTCATCTATTAGAAAGTTTCATTTCATTCTGGATTTCACTGACTACAGCAAAATATCACACTCTAAATAGAAAGATGCAGAGACCCAGAGGCACAAGGGAGTGCTGGAAAAAAGCCTGACATGGACGTTCAGGGTGCTGATTTGGCTGCCATGTGTATGTATGGAAACCGGAGTGATAGGAGTGGATTTGGGGGGGACACATTCTGATTTTCCCTTCTGGCTGAGATTTCCATTTGTGAAACGAGCAGTGCCTGACACAGTGCTCGGGCCCGTGGCCAAGCTGAGCACACAGCCACAGGCAGGGCACAGGGAGCATTTCCTGCAGACAGGAACACCTGCACCTTCTGGAGGGCTTTGCCTGTGCTGCCCCACCGCCTCCATCCTGGAGGAACAGCCTCAGCAGGGCTCAGTGACACCAAACCCTCCTGGGAACCCCCAGCTCCCATCTCCTGCCCGTCCCCACCCATCCTGGTCCTTCCAAAGCTTCTCCTCAGCTGCTTCTACCCTCCACAACCCCCGAATTTCACAGCCTTAGCAAAAAACACAGACTGGAGATGCCAGTTCCTGTTTAATTACAAACACATCCAACCACCAAGCAGCTGCCACAACCAAGGCACAGATCCTGCAATAACAGGGATTTGAGACATTGCACAGCTCGGCAAAGGAAACCCCGTGCCATGTGAAAGACACACCACAAAAGCTATTTTCTCCTTAGAAAAACCCACTCTGCTATGCTTGATCTGCCCACATGTAAGCACAGGGGAAGTTGTGAATGTCTCATGTATCATTCCATAAGTAATTCCAACCCTCCTGCTTTCCCCCTCATTAAACTCATCACAGTAACACTGCTAAGACACATTCTGGTTTTGGTCCATCCTTGCAGGTGTTGTTTGTGAGGTAAACAGGCAATTTCCTTCATTATTTCTGTTGCTCAGGCCTCACGTGTGAAATCAGTCTGGAATTCAGCCCGTTCCCACAGGATGTGAGGATAACCAGGACTCCCTGGGCCTGTACACTGCTGTCAGCAACTGCTCCCCAGCAAACAGGACAAAAAGTGGCATCTTTGGGTGGGAATGAAACAAAAACTGCAAATGAAGACCCATGTTTTCATGCAAACGGTACCTATGAGAAAACTAAAAGGGAAAACACTGAAAAAGATGCACTAAACCCCTGGAATCTGAGTGGAATTTTTCCAGTGTTATTTCTCACAGCAGCACTGCCACCTCTTTAAAATGTCCCACTGATCTTTCACAGACAAACACGCTCAAGAGGCTCCACAAACACCTGACAGGCAGCTCAGGCATGTGAGGATTCTTGGAGTGTTGATTTTCTAGCACGTGAAATCCCCTCACGCAGAACCTGGGAATTCTGGGCCTTTCCCAGCCCAGCCTGCTGGGAATGGGACTTTGCAGGGAGCAGGAATTCTGCACCTCCAGCTCTGGAGCATCAGCGACAGCAGAGCTGAGCAGCACCCCAGGGAGAAAACAGGAGCTTGGGGGAGCAGAATAACTCAGAACAACTCACTCCCACCTATCCATGTACAACACTGGAGAGAAAAGCAGGGACCAGCTCCCGTGACATTTGTGTAAATCCTGATGGAGCTGAGGAGGGCAGCACTGCAAACCCTCACACTCCAGTGAAATGGGTATGTTGGAGCTACACTTGAAGCTAGACAAATACTAAAACATCAAAAAAAGAGTAGGAGATGAGGGAGCAGACGCAAAGAAACATCCCTTGCAAATAAAAACCCAACAAACCTGCAACTAATACAAATTATTTCCTTACAGTCAGTCACAGCAGCCACCTTGAGCAGGGAAACACCCAATAACCAGAGCTCAAACTGGCAGAAGTTCCCACAGCACCCACAAAAATGCAAGTTTTCAAAACCACATTAGAAGTGGAAAAAGGTCTGTAAATGAGTATCACACATAACCAAATTAAAACAGCTGAACTCTTGCAGTGGCTGTATTTTGGTGTATTTTATACTCCTAGCTGAGCTCCAGCCCTGTCCAGCAGGCTTCCCCCAGGAGAGCCCCAAAGCAGCAGGACAGGTTTGTGCTCCTCTGCTTCCCTAACCCATCACACACGTGCTATAATTGAGAGCACTGCAGCTGTCAAACAGCAGCACAGCCCTGGCTGTGCTCACTGGCAGGTTTGCTGTGCTTTGCTTCCTCAGCAGGCTGAGGGAAACCTGCACCCCTGGGCCAGAGCAGGTGTGGGCTCAGGTGAGCTCAGCTCCCCCTGCACAGGGGCTCTGAACCCACCCAAGGAATGCAGCACTGGCTGCACCTCGGCTCTGGTCAGAGGTGCAGGGACCTGCAGCTGATTTCCCTGCGTCTCCCAGGGCAGAAATCCAGTGCCAGGAGATCCTGGGGAGCAGGACTGCCAGGAGCCCAGCAGCTCGTCAACATTAATTGTGATGGAGACAGGGCCAAACAGCACAGAGGCAGCAGAGCATGGCAGCACTCCACTCCTCCCTCCCTGCTGCCCTTTCCAAACCCTGCTCTAAGTGCAAATCCCCACTCTGTCCTGCACATCAAGGTGACCTTGGGACGGTGGGGAATGACCTCAGCGAGCTGCCTGGCCCAGGTGTCCCCAGCCCTGTCCTACCTGTCAAGGGCTCATTAAGGGCCAGTCAAAGCAGATCCATCCGTGTCCATGCCCTGATTTCCAGGAGCTGCTTCCCTGCTCCACCTGCAGAGAGCCAACTGCAGAATTATCCCCACTCCAGAAACTGCCCCTCCTCAGGAGCAGTCCTGCTGCCAACACAGCAACTTTACAACTCCAGCTGGACACCGGGCAGAGTATTTGGGAATTCAGTCACACCACGGGCTCCCCTCATTGCTGAAGCAGAGGGGATGCATTGCTGGAGGGAGACTGAAGCAGAAATACCTGAAAAATCAGAATTTCTAAAATATTAGGTACCTACTAGTCTGGGTTGGGGTTTTGTGTTGTTGCTGATTTGTTTTGGGGTTTTCCCCTCATTTTGATGTGACCTTTATGAAATGGCAAACCCAGACTGAGCAGTGCACCAGAAATGCTGCTCAGCCTGCAGGATCCCATCCACAATTTCAGCTCAGAGATGACAACTAAAGCAGTCAAACATAATGCCAAACTCACTTTTAAACGTTTCCCATACCTCCGCTATGTAAGTTCCCTTGAAAAGGTCAAAGCAGAACTTCAGCAACTCCAAGAAATGTGAAATCTTAACGCTGCCTTGGCACAGACACAAAGACCTAACCCCAGCAATTCCGAGGTGATTCACAGCATCTGTTACGTGTTCCTTAATTGCTGCAGCAATGAAAACTCGTGCAGTTGCAATCTGTAAATGCCAGCAGGGCAGAGCTGTGACTCAGGACTGTAAACACGGGAGGAGGGCTATAAAGGAGTGACTGGATCAGGTGGGAGTCACGGGGGATTTTCACTGACACACCGAGCAGCCCCGTGGATTTCTTTCAGCAGCTCTGTTAATGTGCTCTGTGCAAAAACAGCCAGAAGAGAAGGGCAGGTGGGGTCATTCCCAACCAAAACCTCACAATGTCCCTGTTTCTCTACAGCAGCTACACTGCTATTAAATAAAACCTTCTCAGAGTCAAATGCAGCATTTCCAAATATCTCCTGGGTAGTGCTGGGTTACAACTCTCTGGTTACTCAAATCCATCAGGACTTCCCTCCTCTTCATCCTTTAGCTGAAAATCATTTGCACAATTTTTAAAACCCTACAAGTTTAAGACACACAGATTTGTCTGAAACAAAACTGTTATGAACCTTAACATAGAATAAATAGGTGGCAGATAGGAAGGGCAGTTTTATGCCCACAGTGAGCAGACAGGTTCTTTTCAGAAGCTCTAAAAGCAATGTTTTCCTAAAGCCAGGCAACAAGAAGAAAAGAATCTCTCCCATCAAATGGCACAGAGTAAGAACACGAGGTGGAATTGTTAAATCAATACAACTTTAGCACAGCACTGAGGGAGGGAGGCCTTTGTCCCTGTCACTTCTCCACAGCAAGGTGAAGGTCCAGTTACACAACCCAGAGCTGCTCCACAGCCTGGAGCTCCTTCAGCAGTGGGGATCAGCAGAAATGAGTTTTTCCATTTGCTCCTGTAGAGCCCAGACTCTGCAAGGTTCATGGCACAGCACATATTTTTTATCACACCTGAAAGGGCAACGTTTTGCAGAGCAAACCAGGGCCCAAACCAAACCTCTCCTGCTTCTGTCCATTCTGTCCTCCTAGTTTCTGAGCCAATTTCCAGCTGTATTCCTGCAGTGCAATGAAGGAATGCATGTAGGAAGTGCTGTCTGTGTGACAGAGAACTGCAGAGGAGCCAGACCAGCACCAGGGAAGCACAACAGCCACAGGTGAAGAGCCCTGCCCAGCAAAACAACAGCTTGCTGCACAAAGTAAATTCCCCCTCAGCCCTAAAAGCAACTTCAGAAAGGAAAAATAACAGATGGGAAGTAGCAGACTGCAGGAACAGGGCAAGGAGGGAGAAAAGGGTTGGGTTTACAGCTCAGTGGGGTTTCTTTTGGTTTTACTTTGGCTTGTCTGTTGGGGAGGTGGCATGATTTATTCCTCCAGCTCCCTCTCATTGCAACTGAGGTAATGAAGGACTTGGGCTTTGGCAAAGATCCCCTCCATAGCCATAAAAATAAAAAAGAACTGTAATTAAACTTACCAGAAACAAAGCTAATCAAACTCAACAGTAACAAAGGGCAACAGAAACACGTTCACTGTATCAGATCTTCCTTGCTGGCCCAAAGCCCAGAGTTTTCATTACAGTTTTTTCCTTCCCCCCAATTTCACAACAGCATTAAGCAGCCCTGGCCCAGGATGTCTCAGCTTTACAAACTCTATTTGTAGGATATCAGCTTTTCATGATCCAAAAACCCAGCATGTGGAAAGTGTTAAGTCTTTAATGTAGTAGAGGAGGTTCTTAAAACTTCTACTGTTCAATTCAGACATCTTGGAGCTTCACAGCCCATTAGAGGTTTGTGAACCACAGAGAAGGGCAGAGTTAGCAAAATAAATCAAGAGTTCCTGTGGGATGTCCTGGTGCTTTACACAAGGGGCACAAAGCAGGCTCTGGGTTAAACACCAGGGAGGACTTCTCAGATTGCAGGAGCAGAGCTGGTTTATAACCTGGAATGCGCTCCCCTCTCTTTGAAGGGTCTGGAGGCATCCTACAAAATCACTCTGCTTGTGTCAGGGGCACTGCAAGGGAAAAGGGAGCCCCAAAGCGTCTGGGGGAGGGGGAGGATCAGCTCAGCTGTTCCACCCAAGAACAAACCATCCCAGCATGGCAACAAAAGCGCTTCCAGCACCTTCTTCGTGCCAGATCTCTCCTTGCTGTACAGGAGTTTGGTAGTGTAAAACAAACACTTCCCTGCCAGTGCTCCCCATCCCAGCTGACCAGAGTCGGGAAGATTTCCCAACCACCAGGACCAACAGCTGGCATTTTGTCATCATTCCTGTAACACTCCGTTTCTTAAGGCTCCAAGTTCTCAAATGCAGCAATTACCCTGAGAGCTCCTTCACTTACACCTCCCCAGCTCACAAAGTTTGCAAAGAAAAGGGCAATGCACAAACTTAACCTTGGAAGAGCTGAATCAGAAGGAAACACGCCTGTCACTTCTGGGATTTAAAAAAAGCGATGCAAGAAGCAGGAGGTTTTCTGTGGAATCCGCTTTGATCACTCAGGGGGTGCTGTGGCATCACCCGCACCCCCTTACCCAGCCTGAAGCAGGAAGGGAAGGAAGGCTGGATTTCTGTCCTGCAGGATGCAGCCCTGGCTCCAGGGAAAAGGCACAAACACCACACAGGGGATCCCAGCCTTGCAAGGTCCTCATTCCTCCCAGCAGGAGTAGGAAACCCAAAGCCTGAGCATTTCACAGCTTTTCCACATACAGGAGACATTAATGCACCTTTTGGCAGGGAAAGGAAGCCCTCCACATGTCATATATCCATAAATCCACCATGGTGCAGGTGTGCAGGGCTCTGGCTGACACTTACAGCCCTCCTGGCACCCTGAACAACAGGAATCCTCCCTTCCCTGTGCTGGGAGGAAACAGGAGACGTTCACCCAAAATGACATCACCCTCACCTAGAAGTAATCACCAGCATCTTTTTGTCCTGACAACCTGAATTCTATCACACCCTAAGTGTTCTCCCTTCAGATACAGAATGGAAAGGAAAAACAAAGCAGAAGCAAATGCAGCAGATTTCAACGTGTGACGTTAACTGTTTCTTCTGCTTACAGAGCCAGTTCTATCACAAACTGCTTCACCTCCCCTATGGCACAGCCTCTACTCTAGCTCCCCATTCTCACTTTATTCCACCATCTCTGTAATTCCTGGGAGTCTTCCTTGGCATGAAAAAAAAACAAGCAGCAAAAAAACCCGGTAATCAAGCGCTGCTTCTTTTTTACAGCTGGCTGGAAACAAAACTGACAAAATGAGTGCATCTGTCTCCTGGAGTTGTTATTGTCGTTTCTCCCAGTTCCAGCAGCACATTACAGGATATTCAGGAGTGACTGATGTGCCTGGGGGCTGGTCTGGAGCCAGGGGAAGGCAGTGGGTGCTGTTCTGAGGGGCCATCGGGGGTGGGAGGTGATGCCTGACCCACGGATCTCCTGTGGAAGAATAAAGTTCACTCCACGCTCTGTGGCCAGGCTCACTCCGAGCACACTTTATTCTCTGCCAACAGAGGTTTCTCCCTAGAGCACAATCCTTTGCCCCAGCTGGCTGCTCTGAACCCCACACAAGCCAGGCACAATTCCTTGTGTTTAAGGAACCAAACTCTGCCCTGACTCCCCTGGAACACGGCTCACAACACGTCCAAGCTGCTGGTATTTATTTACTCCTCGAGCTCCAAAATTCAAAGCAAACTGCTGCAGTAGCTCCTGAAACTGTAATCTCTGTCTCACACGCTGTAAATACACACAGGGAGCAGCACAGAGGATTACCTGCAGAGTGTTCCTCTCCTAAGGCATTTCAAAAGTCAGTCCCCAGGCAGGATTATACAGATGCACTTCTTCCAGGAGTCACCCGGATTTTAAAACATTGGCACTGTTCTGGGACAGGATGTCCCACAAACAGCACTGCTGCTCACATGCCTGGTTTATTTTTGCCTTTCTGAAAGCCGTTTTCAAGCTTTAAAGCACATCTTCAGTCACTGACTGGATGGGGAACAAACACCACCAAGGGTCTGATGCACGGCAGCCGTGGAAAAGCCCTGCCAGGCTGGGACACTCAACCATGAAACTAAACGGCACAAATCCTTTACCAGACACCTATTTTGTGTACCTGCAACTCACAGGACCTCAGGGTTGATGTCTGAGTATTTGATACAATCTGAAAACTGCCAGCGAAGAAGAAAAGCTGCTGGTTTTCCTCACAGGGAAAGAAAATACAGAATAAATATACAGCTGTTGATGAACAAAAGCATTTTAACCAGAGTTACACATACCCTTCAGCACAGATGCAAAAGAGAATTCACAATAGGAAAATAAACAAACTGAAATTCCTTAGGATGGTGAATTATAAACAGAAAGTAAGGAAAAAGGAGTGGAACAGAACTCTGAGGAGCAGCATTGTGTTCTCTCAGTTGCTGAGGAAGGCTCAGACAATATTGTATCAATTACCCAAATAATCTTGGCTTGTATCTTTGACTACAGACTTTTCCTACAAAGCAGAAATTGTCCTTTCTGGCTCCCTGACAGAACTCAATGCAATTGCCTAATGGCCCTCTTTTACTTGCAACAATATTTTACTCCTACCTACCTCTAAACCTTCAGAGAAAAATAAACAATGAGATCCAATCTTGTAATGTAAAATAATAAAAAAAAGCCACTGGAGTGCAGAGCTGATTTATTGCCCATGCTAAAGTCAATTCCAGAGTCCAGCTGGCACAGTGAACACACCTTCTGTTTTTATGCTCTCCATCTATGAGGGCTTCTTAGGAAGAAAGTCAAATAAGCAGCTCATTTTTTGAGCTGATGACGCTGTAAATTACCTTTGGCATACAAAAGTAAAGTGATACAATTGAAAATTAATCCTCTTATTCTCTTAAGAGAACGCTTAAGAGACTTAAAACAAGAACAATAAAAACAAAGCACATTTTAGGTACTTTCTTTCTTTGGTTTTGTGTGCTTCAGCTGGAATTGAGACAGGCAGGTTTGGGAGAAGGTATTTTGGTCTTTGGAAGCTGGAGCCAGTCATTAATCAATCATTAATCAATGAGCACACACGTGGCAGAGGTGAAAGGGCTGTTGAGAGCCAGGCAAGATGCACCTCCAGGAGCTGGGAATTCACAGGGTACACTCACAGGATGCACCCAGGGAACTGAACTGAAGGAACACAGGTGTATGAGCACCTCCAGGAGCTGGGAATTCACAGGACACACTCACAGGATGCACCCAGGGAACTGAACTGAAGGAACACTGGAGTAAAGGTGTATGAGCACCTCCAGGAGCTGGGAATTCACAGGTACACTCACAGGATGCACCCAGGGAACTGAACTGAAGGAACACAGGTGTATGAGCACCTCCAGGAGCTGGGAATTCACAGGACACACTCACAGGATGCACCCAGGGAACTGAACTGAAGGAACACAGGTGTATGAGCACCTCCAGGAGCTGGGAATTCACAGGACACACTCAGGGAACTGGAGTAAAAGAACATGTGTAGTGTATGAGCCATGGAGCTGTGGCCCAAGCCTGCCAGGAGCTGTGCTCACCTGAACACCTGCAATCCCTTCAGAGATGAAGAAGGACACCACGGTTTGTGTGAGTTAAACCTTTAGGTCTCTTTAAGGGCCTTTCCAAACCTCCTGGTTTATTATCCAATAAAGTTATGACATTTGCAATAGGTTTAACAGTTAAACTTTTTTAAACAAACCAGATCACAGCGAACACACACACTGAACATCCCTCTGCAAACAGCCTTCAGCTCAGAGACACTCAAATTCAGGAATATCTCCATCCGAGCTCAGCGTGGCATTACATTCCCTGGCTTTCCCCACCCTGCTCCTGGTGAGCAGCACCGAGGGCCTGGCTGGAGCTGCCTCAGCACCCTGCCTCACCTGGAGTCAAACACTAATTCAGTGCTCCTCCTCCTCAGCTGAGACAGCTCACTAAAACAGGAAAAAAAAAAAATAAAAGGCAGCAGGTTCCCTCCAGCAGAGTTTGTTATGCAAATGGCTCAGTGGTTTCACTTACACAGGAAAAGCAACTGCTGCTTCTGCCCCTCTTGCTAACTGGACTGAAGCCCAGTAGGATATTTGCTGTGACTACAGACAAAGTCTCAGCCCATCATTTGAAATCATCTGGGGAAGGTGAAGCCCAGGGCCCCGTGTGAACAAGAGCAAAGCCCTGTGCCTGCAGTGGCCACGCTCTGGAAGCAGCAGCAGCGAGCAGGATGAAATGAAAAGAAGCAGTGGCTGTTTATGTTGGCAGTCGCTTCAAACTCTAATGGAAAATTTCAGCTCTGACTGCATCCAGCCTAGAACAAGTTATTAAAGAAAAAGGTTCAGCTTTCAAACAGAAAAGGCTTCCACAGCTCGTCCCTCTCCGAGCGCTCCCGCAGCAAAGACAAGGCAGGAAATAATGTGCCTTGACTGCACTGTATTAATATTCCATCATTAGGGGAATATGGCCTCAAATAAAGCAGATTTCCTTGGGGAGAGCAGAGCAGGGATAAAGCCCACGCCACAGCCACAACACAGCTCCTGCTACAAACACGGCTCACCACTAAATGCAAATATTAAAAAGCCAATGCAGGGCTAAGTAATCACTTTATACCAACAGAGCAAGAGATATTCATCTAATTATCCCCCTCCTTTGATCAAAGGCACTCTGCTATTTGAACAATCGTGTCGAGGGAGAAGCTCTACCTTTCAGATGCTCAGGAGAGCCTTGCACAAATATTCCTGGGGCTGCTGGCTGCCATCAGGAGTGACGTGGGGAGGGCCCCGTCTGTCCTCAGAGGGGACAGACACCTTGCCAGCCCGCACATATGGTAACTGCACTGACCTTTCAGCCACCACAAATTTGCACTATATTTAAGTGCTACTCAGGAAGCCAGTATTGGGTATTATGTAACACGAGATTAAGTATTAATGAGGCAAGAATAAAATTGTTTATCTAAACCCCAATCTAAAATTAAACAGAAGTTTATGCTGAAAGCTCACACTGCACTCGTTTTACCTCCTAACATTAACAGAGCACAGCTTATTCAGTCTCTGAGGTAAGTCCCAGCAGCATTTAATTTGAAGTGGAAGATTTTACTATCAGAAGAGAGACCATTTTTCCTAAAGAAATGATGCATATTTAGCTCTTATGTGCATAAATACAGCACACTGCAGGTATTTCAGTGTCAGGAAACAGCCAATATTCATAACTCCTGTTTACACTGTGCTTTAGAGCTAAATAAAGGAGCATCCACCCAGAGGCAAGATCCTTCGATTGCACTCTGTCATCCCTTGCTCAGCAGCCAAACCAAAAATCACACACACCACAGATACCTATGTGCTCGGCAGGGAAATGCAACCCAAAATTAGCCCAGAGTCTGCGTGCCTGCACAAAGATCCTCTGTCCTCCTCCTGGGCTTCCTGCAGGCCTGCTGAGGAGGGGAGAGGGGCTGGGGACCAAAGCGCTTCCAAAATCTCAGTGCAGCTGCAGCAAAGGCCGTGGCAGTCTGGCAGGGTGGCAGGACATCACTCCTGAACCTGGGGAAGGGACAGTCCCACACATCCCCAGTTCTGGGGCACTGCTCAGACAGCCCCTGCCCCAGAGCAGGCTGCAGGAGCCCCAGGGAGAGAGAAAAACAATTCAGTCCCACACATCCCCAGTTGTGGGGCACTGCTCAGACAGCCCTGCCCCAGAGCAGGCTGCAGGAGCCCCAGGGAGAGAGGGAAACAGCTCTGTTCCTGCTGGGAACAGCCTGGAGCACTTCAGACAAACTGCAGGGGCAGCCTGGGCTGCCAGAGCCTTTCTGAGAGAGCAGCACAAGGACAGGCTGAGGAGCAGCAGCCAGCTCTGGTGCCAGCAAGGTGACACCAGGACTTGGCACCCTCCTGCTCCTGCTCTGATGGAGTCACTGCCCTGCACGAGTCCGTTCCCTGTTTCTCTCCACCTCCTGCACCAAGCCAACACAGAGTTAAGCTGTTTCCATGAACACAGAAAGGCAATCCCCAACCTTGGAGGCATTTAAGTACCTTTATCTGGGGCCTATCGCAATGCTGGTGCTTCTAAAACTCTCAATTTCAAGTAGCTCAGTGTAACCATCTAAAGAATTCAGAGCAGAATGTTAAATACTCGGAAAATCCTGTATTATCACAAAGTTTTAGCAAATTATCCCAAAATGGGTGGATGGCAGGGGAGTAAAACCACATTTAAAGCCAAACCAGATAGTTAAGAAAACTGTTGCCAGCTGTGCACCTTTCATTCTCACAAGATGGGAATTTAAATGAAAGTAATTATTGAAAATGGTTCATGCCACTGAAAAGCCTCCAAAATTTACTTCTTCCCATGAAGAGCAATGAGAAGTGCTGCTAAGCAGGAACCAAAGGAGAGCAGAGCAGCTCATCAGCTGCAGCGAGGGGAAACCACCCAGGGGAAGATAAAAGGAAGAAAGGTGCATGGAAATAGAGGAGGAGGCGCATTTCAGACAGGCCAGTGGCAACCCAAGGAAGTTTCAGAAGTTCCATTTAAAATCCTCATGGCTCACGTGCACGGAGGCACTTTTCCTCCAGGTTAACACTGATCCTACATTAAAGCAGCACCTTCCTTGATCCATTTTATTCCCACATCCACTGGGAACCCCTCCTGGACATAAACATGGAAATAAACTGGAAATGCGAAATAAACCAGCCGAGTGAAGACCCAAACAAACACACCCTTGATATGGAATAAACATTCTCTTTCATAAAGCTGTTTTCTTGAGGATTACTCATTTAGAAGAAATTATTTTAAAATTGTTGAAAAACTATGTTAAACTAGTTAAAACACACATTGATAAATACAGGGTTTTCTCAAAAGATATTGCACACTAACTATGGAGGGGGAAAAAAAGCCAAGGCACAACTGAAATAGGACATTCCTTAACACACTTGTGAAAGCTCAGGACAGGATGGCCTGATTCTCATCTCTCACCACTTTACACCTTCCCAAAGCAGACAAAAACAATGTCATGTTCACCTCCAGATCCTGACTTCCTGCACAGCAGCCTCGGCTTGATTTAACATAAAATAGGCCTGGTCTCTACAAGAATTCCCTATTTCTGCTGTAATCCTTTTCTCCCACTGTTTCCATGACACAGGTTCAGGCTGACATTAGGGAGAATTTTCCCCCAGTGAAGGGGCTAGGAAAGGACTCGTTTTACAGAAATGTCTTCCTACAGCAGAATGGCTGTAAATTTTGGCTGAAAAGATTGGGAATTAAAGAAAGCAGAAGTGAGGCCTGTGGGCAAAAATAGGAAGTGGAGATTACAACCAACCCGTTGTAGGTCAAAGGTTATTTGTGGATCAATTACCACAGGGGCTAAAAAACCCTGAGCCCAAACCCATCAACATGATACTTCCCATTGCTCAGACTTAATATTTAGTCTCCTCTGTAGCAAAAAATTAGACCTAATGAAACAAAAATATAACACTTGAGAAATGAGAGCTTCTGTGAGGTTTATCACCACTTGCAAAACTTTTACAAAAACCCCAAGGCCGATATCCAAGCTCCAAAGTAAGAAGTTAAGCAGCACAAACAGGGGCAGGCACCTGCCCCAAAACTCTCCATTTGTCAGGGCTTCTTTTTCCTCCTCCCTGCAAAATGTTTTTCTCCATCACAAAAAACCCCGCCACATTTCATATTTAAAATATACATTTCAATTTATAAAGACACAATATACTTCAGAGCTGCTGTAATTCAAACTCAGAAGAGGACTTTTGCCCCTCAGCAACTTTATCATCAGCAGAATTCATTTCTAAAAGCAAACACTGATTTGCTCTAAACCCATTCCAGGAGATATTCTGGAGGAAAGAGGAAAGGTATGCTATGTGCTAGGTTTGTCAGATGCTGATAAGATCCATGCTATTCCAGCATTCCTTCCCAGCTGTCACCTTTCCAGGCCTCCACACCTCAAAATCCAACAGGATCCTTGAGTCCACCAACACTTGAGCAGTAATTTGAGTTTCCTTTCACAGCAGAATGAGTGAACTTGTAATTGTCTCATCCTCCCCCTTCCTTTTTAGCTCACACAGTGTTACTATTTACCACCCAAAGATTTGTGCTATCACAGCACTGTCTCACAAGAACCTCCGGGAGGAGAATGGAATCATCCCACAGAAACTGAGAGGTTTTTAAATATTATTACAGCAATGCTCTTCCCCAGTGCACATCCAGACTGCGCACCTATAAAAGTATAAAAGTCTAAGCACTCCGTGACGCTTTAAATCAGTGTTTTCCACATTGCTAACACACTGCTAGTAAATTGTCCAACTCCATTTTCACGGAGCTACCTCCCTTCTAAACCCAGAATAAAAACGAAACCACTTTCCCAAAGCTAAAGGGCACCTGCAGGACAGAAACCGAGGCTCTTTTAGGGCAGAGTGAGCGGCTCCCCAAGGCGTCCCAATCCTGCCTCCTGTGCAGCAGTGCCCTGCCCGTGTCCCCCAGCCCGGCCGGGATTTTGGGGGGACACAAAGCCAGGCAGGGTTACACAACCCCGAGAAGTTGGGAGACGTCGGCTCCATCTGCGAACACCAGTTCCAGGGAGGGGAAGAGTTAAGCAGAGCCCGGCAGGGCTGGGGTCACAGGCAGACCTCGGGCTGCTTTGGTTTAGGTTTTCTTTAATTACCCGATGCCACTCGAGCCCCACCGGGTGACACAAAATGTATTATCCCGTCGTAATGTCAGAATTTAAAATTAGATTCGCTCTCCATAAATACACTTCACCCAGGCTCAGTGGCTCCGTCCAGCCATGACGATTATTTTATGTAACATCTTTCATGGCCCAAGACCTAAAAACTGCACTAAAAATCGGCAGCTGCCTTGGCTGGCTTTGGATTTCTCTTCCGTTTATCTGAGGAGAATTCGGGGTAAAAAGGAAAGAGTTTCGCAAGATCAAACAGCAAAGCAGCGAGAGAAAAAGCAAATTACATAAAGTCCAAATGTACTTACGGTCTCCTTATTGGGAAGCAACTCCTTTCGGATTCTGAAGAAGTTCTTGCCGTACTGCCTCAAACCTTTAATAAACCGTTTCTGTGATAAAAGATAACAAAAACAGCGTGTCAGCAGCAGAAAAAAAAAAAAAAAAAAAAAAAGAAAAAAAAGATTACAAAAATCCCCCGAAGGGCGGCTGTGAATCGGCAGCGGAGCCGAGCGGCGCCGGCAGCCCGGGGAAGCGAACGCACCTACACGGCTGCGAACGGGGGAAAGGGCTCGGGAAAGGCGCCCGAAAATCCCACCCGCATCCCCGGTTCCGCTCCAACTTCCAGCGCCCGCAGCTCCGCCGAAGTCGCCGCTGCCGGAGCCGCTCGGGGCCGGCTCCCGGCCGGGCAGGTGCCGCAGGGGTTAAGGGCTCGCAGCCCCCGCGAGCCTCGCCGGGGCCGGGCAGGGCGGCGGGGCCGAGCGAGCCGAGCCCGGAGCAGCCGCGCAGGGCCGGGCGGAGGCGGCGGCGGCGCCCAGCGTGTGATGGCGGCGGGGCTGGGCGGGCGGCTCCGCGGGGCGCGCCGCAAAAGGCGGCCTGGATCGCCGGCCCCCCTCAGCCGCGGGCCCGGCACCGCCGCCGCCTCCGCCCGCCGGGCCGGCCCCGACACCGCCCCCGGCAGCGCCGGCAGCGCCCGCACCGGCCCCGGCCCCGCTCCCGGCCCCGCTCCCGGCCCCGCTCCCTCCCGCTCCGGCTCGTCCTCCCCTCGGCACCGCCGCGGCCGGGGGGCTCCGGCCCTGCCCGCGGCCCCCAGCACATCCCCACGGCAGCGGGCTGAACAAAGTGCCTCCCTCTGCATGCCCCTTCCGTCTCTACCAACACCCAAATAAAAAGTGTTTCCTTCTTTCCTTTTTCCTTTCCTATCCGCAGAGTACACGGCTATGAACAACAAGCAAATAGCAAATTTCTGCCCGCAAAACCGATAGGGGATGTTGAGTGTGTGGGCCCTACTATTCCAGGGAAAGGAGGGAGATGAGATTTTAAGATCCCCTAGAGAGAAACGAGGCTCAAGTTGGCTTTCACGTATTTTGGATCGCATCTTTTTGCAAACGTCAGCTGGAAGGAGGTGGGCAGGGCCCACAGCTTCCATGTTGCGAAGGGCATGAGGATTCCCAAAAAGGTGAATTCGGGGCTCTCAGCAGCTGCCAGCACAGCCCTGCATGGAGGGCAGAGCCTTTCTTTGGAGCCTCCCGCTCAGGATCCTGCAGGTTTGCTCCCACAGGGATCTATCCTCACCTAACCCTGACCCTCAGAACCAGCAAGACTGCAGAGTTCGCCAAGAACGTGCCCGGGGGCACGGAGACGGGAATTAACCACCGCTTGTAAAGGCTTGGAGATTACAGTCCCTTCCAGTGTGTGATTTACTCATACCCACCTGCTCCTTCCTAACTAGCCCGCACAGCACCGGCAGGAAAGCGTTTCAGGGCTGCCTGAGCTCCCAAACACGGCAGGCTTCACTGAGAGAAGGCACCAGCCCCCAGACACAGGCAGAAGTCACCAAGCACCTGCAGAGCAGGTACCGAGTGCCCACCGAGTATAGCTGGTCCCTCATACACTCGTTTTTTCCCAAGGAATTCTCATTATGCTGGGCTGGGTGCATCACAAACCTCTGGCTGGTGCTCTGGGCAAGAGAAGGCGGCAGCAGCAGTGACAAACACACCCCAACACCACTCCCAACATCCCAAAGAGGGGTGCAATTCCCGTCTGCAGGAATTCAACCAGCTAAATGGGCAAACATGGAAAGGCAGGCGCTCAAAGGGAACTGCCCTGCCATCCTGGGCGGGTTCAGAGGGACCTCTGCAGCATCACTTCACAGCACACACAGCAAAAGGGGACTAAAAAAGCTGTATGGAATAAGGAGAATCCAGAGCTGGAACACTCCAGCCAATGATGGAACAGCTCAGGGAAACAGGAGAGCTCAGTCTGGTCCATGGCATGAAAGGAGAACACCCAATTCCTATTCCTTATTTTGCCCAAGACTTACTATGGTGCACTTGAACTCTTAATTTATTTTTTAAGATTCCTTTTAACCAAACTATGTTATATTTGGGTTGTGTTGTGATTCAGCTCTATTAATAAAACCTATGACAAACTGTTTTCCTTTGACCCCATGGGATGCCAGAAGTCCTTTCTGGAAATGCAAGACCAGCACAGAGCCCATCTGAATAACAGAATTAGAGGGACCTTGGAATACTGCTCCAAATTGTAAGTAGGAATTAAGTCAATCCTTCTGGCCAATTCTGCTGTCCCCTTTATTGATGTTGTACAGAATTATCCCTGGGCCACTGAGGCACTGAGAGACACCCAACTCTAAAGGAGCTTTTTGCCTCTTGGAAAGGCAAGAGAGAGACACTTCTTAATACACAAATAACAACAAAGCACACAAAAAAATAATTTCAGAAACTCAGAGATTCTAGAGCTTAATAATGCTTTTTCAAAAACCATCTTCAGATCTTCCTTCCTATTCTAGACTTCCATTAATTCAGGCATCATGGCCCATTCTCCCTGCACCAAGAACAGCTACTCCTTTTCTCCAAGTCAAGCCCAACACAGGCCTCAAAATGGCTTTAAACACAACACAACGAAATAGTTGCACACCAAATCAGAGGTGACCTGTTGCTCCCTGGTGTCTCACAAAGCAGACACTGCCTGACACTGATTGAATTTGCTCTCCCCTGCACAAATGACATGCACCAGTGCTGCAGGAGATGCTGCACTGCTCACAGGAGGCATCTGAGAGCAACAGCTGCCAAGCAAAAATAGCCTCAAACCCAGAGCTGGGGGTGCAACGAGGCTCAGACCTATGGAGATGTTTGGGTAACAAGTGGAAGTGGCTCTGGAGCACAATGGTTTCATTCTTACAAGTACATAATTTGGATTTTTAGGACAAACATTTCAATTTTACCACTTCTGTTCAACTTTAAAAGATTGCTTATGACAGGATTCTGTCAGCATTATTGTTTGTGCCGCTCACTGAAGACAAACTGTGCCACAATTAAAGAAGTGCTGTGGATAATGAGGCTGTGAAGCAGCTTTAGGGAATCCCACGGCTCGTGGGGCGGCCGGTGCTGACAGCCACGGCTCTGCTTTATGGGGTGGTTTCCATGGCCATGGACCAGCCCCAGCACGAGGCCTCCTGATGCCCTTTGGTAATCTGCTGAAATGCACGGGATGCTGCAGCATCCTGCGTGCACACAGGCAGCTATAAATAAGCGGGGAGAACGAGGAACAAGCATGTTAATGTTTGCCTGCGTGTTACTTGCAGGTCCCATATTTCATCCCGAGGAACAAACCTCCTGACAAGATACACAAAGCCATTCTGCCGTGCCTGACAGAGCTCAGCTGGCACGTTTGTCACGGGGCTGGCAGTGCCAGGGCTCAGCTCGTGCGTCAGGGTTTCCATTATCCCCAGATTACAGCCTGGCAGGAGGAACTGGCTGCTGCAAACCCTGCACCCCGTGTGCTTCTCTACCTCAAAAACCCCAAATAAACCCCAAATGAAAGCCTGCACCAGTAATATCCACTGCAAAAACAACCACCAACCTGTTCAATCAACTTCCAGCTGAAGATTTCCACCTGAAACCTTCAGAAAGGCAGCACAACTGTGAGGAACATGCAAATTTATCACTGCTACTAAGGCCTCTCCTCTGACGTGGTGCTGCAATTGAGTTTAGAGCTCGTTATTTGCTCTAAGAAATTCCATGTGCTGTTTCATTCCCTCCCTATGACTTCCACCTGGTTAATGAGTGAAGAGCATTGTGAAATGCAAAACATTTACACACAGGGCCTCTTCTGATCTTTCTCAATCCAGGAAATCAGGATTTTATTTCTCGGTCTTTCTCATAAAAAACAAAATCAAATCACATCTTTAGCCTATGGCCAAGAACAGCAAGTTCTCCTCTCAACCTTTTCCTTAATTCTAAGCAAACAAAATGGGAGATTTTGCTATTATGAAAGCAATAGTGCATGTCTGGAAAGGCCAGGTTTTCCAGGCAGATGCCAATGGAAGTTGTCACCACATTCCATATTAATATGCGTTTTAAAGTTTTTTAATAAATATGGTTGGAAAATTTATGGGTTTTTCATTAACAGCAGATAAACACTAAATACATGAGAGCATCTTTACTTCTTGATCTTCACAAGCTGCAAAACTTTTGTTCAGTGTGCAGCACATTTAGAGATATTTGAAAATAAAATCATGTTTTCACCCAGTACTTTCACACAAAGACACGGAAAACCAAAATATTTTGGTGTTATTCATTAGATACCAGTCTGTATGACAAGGCATGGATGCTCCCACTGGAAATTCAAAGCCCCTGTGCAGAGTGCAGCCCTGGTCACCCACACATGACACTAACCCTACACTCCCCAGGCCATCTGCCCCTGAGATCAAGTGTCCTCTCTAAACAAACTGACAAGGAATAGATCAGCTGAAAGCCTTCAAGGTGCCCAGCAATTTGCTCTCTCCCTCCCAACTGCATGGCTTTGTGTTCCTGAGAAATTACACTGAAAAAAGAGAGCCTGGCCCCAAGCGTGCGGGATTGAGCCCGAAGCTCTGCGGGAGAGGCACCTCCCAGCCTGAGCTGAGTAGCCACAGCAGCCACAGAGCGAGTCATTAACAGCCCCCTCCAGGGAATGCCACAAGATCCTGGATGATAATGACCCCCCTTCCATGGAGCTGCTTTTGTTGGGAACAATGGAGCTCCCATGGTACCTCTCGCTGGCTGGAAATATTGGTATTAAGTGAGCGTGAGCACAGCTGTGTGTAAATGACACATATAAACAGATTAGATTTGTGTATTTATACTGGATGCAAACACATTAATAGCACATTTGCATACCCAGTTGGCTAAATGAGATTGCATGCAGAGCAGGATTACTGGTTACAAACACATTTATTTAGGATTTTCAATAAAGTATTTATATTGCCATTCAGGAGGTCAGAGTGGATTCATCATCCCTTTTCTCCTCTTTGCCTCCTCAGACACACACAAATGCTCTTGTCAACATGCTCTGCACAGACTGCCCACCCCTCCTCACAGCCAGGCTGGGAAACTCCAGCCAGCAGAAGGAGCTGAACTGAGGCGCCCAACCCAAAGGCTGCCCCAGTTTCCTCCCATTTCCTTTATTCAAGGTGATGTTTCAAGGGGATGAGAGTTCTCCTTGTGACCACAGCACGAACCACTCCCTAAATGCCAGTTTACAAAACTCCTCTTCCCCTCCTCTGTTTAATGCCAGGGATCAATGCAAGAGTCTGCATGAAAGGCAACATGATATTGAAGGTGACACAACAGCTCTCAGACATTTCCAGAGCTGCAGGAGAATTCAGCTCTTCCTTCACCCCGGGCCTGGAGCTGTCAGGGTGTTGCTAACCTTTTGTGCTGACCCCAGCTGTATTTTCCCGTCAGGATTTTTACCAGAGCTATTTTTATAAAGAGAAAGATTACAGGTTCACCCGAAGCACCAGGCAAAGCTTTGATTCCCATTCTGCACTGTACCTGTGTCTGGGGGAGTCCCGATGGGAAACAGAAAACAAAACAGAAAAAAAAAAAAAAATCTTAAAAAATCAATTCTGTCTAAACGAGAAGCCTTTCTGTTTGCCCTAATTGCACCGTGATCATCAGCTCTGGGCTCTCACTGCACAGCTCCCAAGCCCTCAGCTCCAGGCCCTTCCCGTTAAAAGCCCCGGCGCTGCCTCCCGGGTCCCTGCCCGGATAAATCAGATAAATCATCCCCGAGCTGAGCTGCTGGAGAGGCACCCGAGGCACCGGGACGGGTTGCCAGGCAACCTGTGCAGGAGGGATGCAGGGATGGACCCAGGGATGGATGGATGCAGGAATGGATGCAGGGATGGATGGACCCAGGGATGGATGGATGCAGGAATGGATGCAGGGATAGATACAGGGACAGATGGATGCAGGAATGAATGGACCCAGGGATGGATGCAGGGATGGATGGATGTGGAGATGGACACAGGGATGGATGCAGGGATGCACGGACAGATCACAGAGATCACCCAGAGATCCCACAGATGCCACAGTGATCCCACAGCAACCCCACTCATCACCCAGAGGTCCCACAGAGTGTGGCAGCAGCAATGTGATCCCCTAAATGAGATAAAATCAGAAACCCCAATGTGATCCCCTAAATGAGATAAAATCAGAAACCCCGATGTGATCCCCTAAACGAGATAAAATCAGAAACCCGAGCCCAGCCCAGCCTGCAGAGCTGCAGCAGCAGCAGCTGCTGCTCGGATCAAGCCCTGCCCTGGGCATTAAAGCAGCAGGAGCAGCAGGAGGAGGAAAGGAAACCTGAGTTTCCTCCCTGCAGCTCTGGAAGGCTGTGGATAAACAGGCTCCACTCTGGAAGAACAGCTCCTGGATGATTGCAGGCGTTCTCAGGCCTGGAAACGTCACCAATGGCCCCACATTTCAGCAGGGATGAAGAGGCAGGCAGACATGAGCCTGCTCTTGAAGGCTGCTCAGTTTGCAATTTCCTCTTCTCTGCTAGAAGAAGAGGGGGAAGAGGAGGCGTTCCCTGTCCAAACCAAGGCACAGAGGGGCGAGGGCAGGAGGACCTTCCAAAGGGAGCAACAAGTCCTGGGCCTGCCCTCGCTGACAAAAAAGCTTTCTGTTTATCCAACATCCTCTGTCTCCTGCAACCCACAGCTTCTCAGTGCTGCTAACAAAGCCAAAATGATTTGAGTGTGCTTTTTACATAAATGATTTTTTAAAGGTGCCTTTTAGGAGTTAAACAGAACAAAGGTCTGGCACATTTGTGACCCAGAAAAGCTAAACAGTGTGCTGCTGACAAGAGACAACAGAAAGCTTTTGATTATACTTCAGATTGCCTTTTCTGTACACAACGAGATTCATTTCTGGTTGTTATTTTAAACTGCTGTTAAAATGCTAATATAAAAAAAGCCTTCTTGTACCTCAAAACCAAAGAGCAAGTAAAAAGGAAGAGATGGACTTGCTCTTTTTCAAGGACTACCAGAAATACCTTGTGTGATCCTTCAAGACTCAAACACAGCATTTCCAGTGAAGTTCTCCCCTACAGAAATAGTGTTCCCTTGGGATTTCAACCATTATTGTCAATTATTCTGGAGACAGTTTCTGCCATCAAACAGGGATTTTTATGCAAATGGCAAAAGGAAACAAATAAAAGCAGTTCAAGAGCCCCCAGACTTTGGAGCAATGAACAAATCCAAGAATAATGGGAGCAAATGGAAATGATCCCTCTCTCGAGGCAGGTATTTCTGTGGGTGCCTTCCCAGGTAAATCATTAACAGAGGGGCTGTGACTGCAGTGATACCCAGGGCGGAATTCAGGCACCCAGATACAAATTCCAGTTTTTGACCCTTGCCAAAATGATACCAGGCAACCTCTGGAAACTCCCTAAATTCCTCTCAGAGTAAGTCTGCCACTGGCTGCAGCAGAGCGAAGAGAGACCTGAGCATGCCAAGCTGGGTGAAGAAATACTGATGACAAAATCAAATCCCAGGCCCAGGGACACATCCTCAGCGAGGGGGAGAATGGAGCCAGCAGAGAAAAAAGAGAGGAAATGATTGAAGATTTGAAAATGAAGGACCAGAAATGCAGCTGTAACAAAGGTGAAGGCTGGAGAGGAAACCTCGGAGGTGGATATTGTGGAGGGGGCAGGGGAAGGTGGTGCTGAGACTCTGGAATTACCTCCCCAGACACGTAGAACTGGACAATACCTCCCATAACAGATAAATGAAATATGCACCCTAATAAACCAGAGGTGCCCTCTTTGCCTTCCCCAATTTGTGGCAAATGGGATGTTTGATTTGAGCGCTGAAGTTATTCCGGAGCAGCGGAGGGGAATGTGCTGCCGTGTCATTTATCAGCTCCTCTAAATGCATAAGGCCTGGCTGATCAATCTCCCCACGCAGCCTAAAAGCCATATAAATCTGAGGGCTGCAGGCAGAGGCTGGGGGAGCAGGGAGGAACAAAAGGCTGGGGAAACCCAGGGTGGAACAAGCACGGGGGGAGCAGGGCAGGTAAAAGCTGAAGCACAACCACAAAGCCTTCGCCACAAAACAGTCACAACCACGAGGCACAAAGTACAAAAACAACACTGGCAGGAGCAGCAGATTTCAACTGCAGCCTCCTGGGCACAGATCAACACACGTGAGAAGCACAGAGCATGGAGAGAGCAGAGGGCAGAGAGGAGCTGGGCACTCCAGGAGCTGCTCTGGGCTCAGCTGGGCCAGCCACGGGCTCAGGGTGAAGCTCCTCCACAGCCAGGGATGGACCCCAAATTCCTTGCAGGGGGAATCCACCCAAATCTGAGTGTCCTTGCAGCTCACACGGAACCCCTCTCGCTGGCTCTGGCTCACAGATGAAGCCTCTGCAGCTGCAGCAGAATCCCAGAATGCTGGAACACCCCGAGCTGGGAGGGACCCAACTCCCATCCCTGCCCAGAACACCCCAGCAATCCCTCCCTGTGCTCCCATGCCCCGGGGAGCCTTTCAGAGCCCACCACCTCTGCCTGCTCCCCCTGCAAGGTGTGCAGCTCCCCCTGCACCAAGTCCTTATTGCTGTCAAACTCCTTTCGTGGCACCATCATCATTAGCTCTGCTGGCACTGCTATCCTTGTAACTCATCAGGGATCTGGGATGGATGCAGAAAATGATGAATATTTAGTCCCTATTCATCTACTACAGAAGCTGCCTATTATCAAACAAGTGACACCTTTACAAACTTAAATTAAATAATGGCTCCCGTGGAGGATTCTGAGCCCCTGACAGGATGGCAAGTGATTTAAGTAACATAAAGCTGAGCAACTGGTGATGGATCGTGTTCTGCACTCCTCTGTTACAGCCTGTAATAGAACAAATGAGCATTTCTCAGCCTAATTGAATGTGGCCGCCCCGCTCGTACACAGAAGAGACAAAGCTTGATAATTTGCTTCATTAAAATGCATTTTTATGTCATCGGAAAGATTAAAAAAAAATTGGTTCTGTTGATAGGGGAGATTAGAAAAATAAAATTTATCATGCAAACAGCACTTGCAAATGAGGTGTATTTTGGCATTCATACTGCTTATGTTGTGCAAGAAAGATAAGCCCTGAGCACTAAAGCACACAGAGCATCCACATTGTGACAGTAATCAACATTTCTTCAATAGGAATTATGTCACTACACCCATTTGAAGAGCATTTTGTCATTTGCTGCTGCAATGGCCACTGGGCCAGACTAAATAATTCCCAGCTAAGCTGTTGGGCAGAACAGAGAATCCAGTGACATTCAG